>NC_133536.1:1031658-1631658 GCF_048544455.1 Silene latifolia
ATAATGAGCTTTAACACGTTTTCACGATAATTCGAGTTTCGACGAATCCTGGTTTGTGGCACACCGCACCCCCAAATGTCTTCCGTTGGTGCTCAAACTTTGCGTGGCCGCTTTATCTTACACGAGGGCTGTCTATGTGAGTTCGGACAAATTTTGTTCAGGACCCCGAATCGAAAAACCGTGTATTATACACTTCGATTTCAGCCGTTCGGAAGATCGTACTGGACCCTGTTTCTTTTTCTCCCTGTTTTCCAATCACGCGTCCGAGCTCATTTCAAGAATAAACCTGTTCGATTTCAGGAATCAACCTGTTCGATTTCAGCCTCAAATAACGAGTTTTAACACATTTTTCACGATAATCCGAGTTTCGGCGAATGCTGGTTTGTGGCATACCGGCACCCCCAAATGTCTTCCGTTGGTGCTCAAACTTTGCGTAGCCGCTTAATCTGACCCGAGGAACTTTATATGTGATTTCCGGAGAATCTTGTTCCGGGACCCCGGAATCCCGAAAAACCGTGTATTATACACTTCAATTTCAGCCGTTCAGAAGGTTGTACCGAACCCTGTTTCTTTTTCTCTCTGTTTTTCAATCACGCGTCCGAGCTCATTTTATGAATCAACCTGTTCGATTTCAGGAATCAACCTGTTCGATTTCAGCCTCAAATAACGAGCTTTAACACATTTTTCACGATAATCCGAGTTTCGGCGAATGCTGGTTTGTGGCACACCGGCACCCCCAAATATCTTCCGTTGGTGCTCAAACTTTGCGTGGCCGCTTTATCTGACCCGAGGAACTTTCTCTGTGATTTCCGGAGAATTTTGTTCCGGGACCCCGGAATCCCGAAAAACCGTGTATTATGCACTTCAATTTCATTCGTTCGGAAGGTCGTACCGGATCCTGTTTCTTTTTCTCCCTGTTTTTCAATCACGCGTCCGAGTTCATTTCAGAAATCAACCTATTCGATTTCAGCCTCAAATAATGAGCTTTAACACATTTTTCACAATAATTCGAGTTTCGGCGAATGCTGGTTTCTGGCACACCGGCACCCCCAAATGTCTTCCGTTGGTGCTCAAACTTCGCGTGGCCGCTTTATCTGACCCGAGGAACTTTCTATGTGATTTCCGGAGAATTTTGTTCAGGGACCCCGGAATCCCGAAAAACCGTGTATTATACACTTCAATTTCAGCCGTTCGGAAGGTCGTACCGGACCCTGTTTCTTTTTCTCCCTGTTTATCAATCACGCGTCCGAGCTCATTTCAGGAATCAAGCTGTTTGATTTCAGGAACCAACCTGTTCGATTTCAGACTCAAATAACGAGCTTTAACACATTTTTCACGATAATCCGAGTTTCGGGGAATGCTGGTTTGTGGCACACCGGCTACACCAAATGTCTTCCGTTGGTGCTCAAACTTTGCGTGGCCGCTTTATCTTACCCGAGGAACTGTCTATGTGATTTCCGGGGAATTTTGTTCCGGGACCCCCGAATCTCGAAAAACCGTGTATTATACACTTCAATTTCAGCCGTTCGGAAGGACGTACCAGACCCTGTTTCTTTTTCTCCATGTTTTTAAATCACGCGTCCGAGCTCATTTCAGGAATCAACCTGTTCGATTTCAGCCTCAAATAATGAGCTTTAACACAGTTTTCACGATAATTCGAGTTTCGACGAATCCTGGTTTGTGGCACACCGGCACCCCCAAATGTCTTCCGTTGGTGCTCAAACTTTGCGTGGCCGATTTATCTTACACGAGGAACTGTCTATGTGAGTTCCGGACAAATTTTGTTCCGGGACCCCCGAATCCCGAAAAACCGTGTATTATACACTTCAATTTCAGCCGTTCGGAAGATCGTACTGGACCCTGTTTCTTTTTCTCCCTGTTTTCCAATCACGCGTCCGAGTTCATTTCTGGAATCAACCTGTTCGATTTCAGGAATCAACCTGTTCGATTTCAGCCTCAAATAACGAGCTTTAACACATTTTTCACGATAATCCGAGTTTCGTCGAATGCTGGTTTGTGGCATACCGGCACCCCCAAATGTCTTCCGTTGGTGCTCAAACTTTGCGTAGCCGCTTTATCTGACCCGAGGAACTTTATATGTGATTTCCGGAGAATTTTGTTCCGGGACCCCGGAATCCCGAAAAACCGTGTATTTTATAGCATTCACTTCAATTTCAGCCGTTCAGAAGGTCGTACCGAACCCTGTTTCTTTTTCTCTCTGTTTTTCAATCACGCGTCCGAGCTCATTTTAGGAATCAACCTGTTCGATTTCAGGAATCAACTTGTTCGATTTCAGTCTCAAATAACGAGCTTTAACACATTTTTCACGATAATCCGAGTTTCGGCGAATGCTGGTTTGTGGCACACCGGCACCCCCCAAATGTCTTCCGTTGGTGCTCAAACTTTGCGTGGCCGCTTTATCTGACCCCGAGGAACTTATCTATATGATTTCCGGAGAATTTTGTTCCGGGAACCCGGGATCCCGAAAAACCATGTATTATATACACTTCAATTTCAGCCGTTCGGAAGGTCGTACCGGACTCTGTTTGTTTTTCTCCCTGTTTTTCAATCATGCGTCCGAGCTCATTTCAGGAATCAACCTGTTCGATTTCAGGAATCAACTTGTTCGATTTCAGCCTCAAATAACGAGCTTTAACACATTTTTCACGATAATCTGAGTTTCGGCGAATGTTGGTTTGTGGCATACCGGCACCCCCAAATGTCTTCCGTTGGTGCTCAAACTTTGCGTAGCCGCTTTATCTGACCCGAGGAACTTTCTATTGATTTCCGGAGAATTTTGTTCGGGACCGGAATCCCTAAAACCGTGTATTATACACTTCAATTTCAGCCGTTCGGAAGGTCGTCTTTGGATCCTGTTTCTTTTTCTCCTGTTTTTCATTCATGCGTCGAGCTCATTTCAGAATCAACCTGTTCGATTTCGGGAATCAACTTGTTCGATTTCGGCCTCAAATAACGAGCTTTAACACATTTTTCACGATAATCGAGTTTGGCGAATCTTTGGTTTGTGGCACACCGGCACCCCCAAATGTCTTCCGTTGGTGCTCAAACTTTGCGTGGCCGCTTTATCTGACCCGAGGCACTTTCTATGTGATTTCCGGAAAATTTTGTTCCGGGACCCCGAAAAACCGAGTATTATACACTTCAATTTCAGCCGTTCAGAAGGTCGTACCGAACCCTGTTTCTTTTTCTCCCTGTTTTCCAATCACGCGTCCGAGCTCATTTCAGGAATCAACCTGTTCGATTTCAGGAATCAACCTGTTCGATTTCAGCCTCAAATAACGAGCTTTAACACATTTTTCACGATAATCCGAGTTTCGGCGAATGCTGGTTTGTGGCACACCGGCACCCCCAAATGTCTTCCATTGGTGCTCAAACTTTGCGTGGCCGCTTTATCTGACCCGAGGAACTTTCTATGTGATTTACGGAGAATTTTTTTCCGGTAACCCGGGATCCCGAAAAACAGTGTATTATATACTTCAATTTCAGCCGTTCAGAAGGTCGTACCGAACCCTGTTTATTTTTCTCTCTGTTTTTCAATCACGCGTCCGAGCTCATTTTAGGAATCAACCTGTTCGATTTCAGGAATCAACCTGTTCGATTTCAGGAATCAACCTGTTCGAGTTCAGCCTCAAATAACGAGCTTTAACATATTTTTCACGATAATCCGAGTTTCGGCGAATGCTGGTTTGTGGCACACCGGCACCCCCAAATGTCTTCCGTTGGTGCTCAAACTTTGCGTGGCCGCTTTATCTGACCCGAGGAAATTTCTATATGATTTCTGGAGAATTTTGTTCCGGGAACCCGGGATCCCGAAAAACCGTGTATTATATACACTTCAATTTCAAACCGTTCGGAAGGTCGTCTCGGACTCTTTTTTTTTTCTCCTGTTTTTCAATCACGCGTCCAAGCTCATTTCAGGAATCAACCTGTTCGATTTGAGCCTCAAATAACGAGCTTTAACACATTTTCACGATAATCCGAGTTTCGCGAATCTTTGGTTTGTGGCATCTGGCACCCCAAATATCTTCCGTTGGTGCTCAAACTTTGCGTAGCCGCTTTATCTGACCCGAGGAACTTTCTATTGATTTCCGGAGAATTTTGTTCCGGGACCCCGGAATCCCGAAAAACCGTGTATTATACACTTCAATTTCAGCCGTTCGGAAGGTCGTACTGGATCCTGTTTCTTTTTCTTCCTGTTTTTCAATCATGCGTCTGAGCTCATTTCAGGAATCAACCTGTTCGATTTCGGGAATCAACTTGTTCGATTTCAGCCTCAAATAACGAGCTTTAACACATTTTTCACGATAATCCGAGTTTCGGCGAATGCTGGTTTGTGGCACACCGGCACCAAATGTCTTCTGTTGGTGCTCAAACTTTGCGTGGCCGCTTTATCTTACCCGAGGAACTTTCTATGTGATTTCCGGAGAATTTTGTTCCGGTAACCCGGGATCCCGAAAAACCGTGTATTAAACATTTCAATTTCAGGCGTTCGGAAGATCGTACCGGACCCTGTTTCTTTTTCTCCCTGTTTTCCAATCACGCGTCCGAGCTCATTTCAGGAATCAACCTGTTCGATTTCAGCCTCAAATAACGAGCTTTAACACATTTTTCACGATAATCCGAGTTTCGACGAATGCTGGTTTTGTGGCTTCCGGCACCCCCAAATGTCTTCCGTTGGTGCTCAAACTTTGCGTGGCCGCTTTATCTGACCCGAGAAACTTTCTATGTGATTTCGGAGAATTTTGTTCGGGACCGGAATCCCAGAAAAATAGTGTATTATACACTTCAATTTCAAATTTGTTTCGGAATGTCGTACCGGATCCTTTTTCTTTTTCTCCCTGTTTTTAAATCACGCGTCCGAGCTCATTTCAGGAATCAACCTGTTCGATTTCAGGAATCAACCTGTTCGAGTTCAGTCTCAAATAACGAGGTTTAACACATTTTTCACGATAATCCGAGTTTGGCGAATCCGGTTTGTGGCACACCGACACCCCCAAATGTTTTCCGTTGGTGCTCAAACTTTGCGTGGCCTCTTTATCGACCGAGGAACTTTCTATGTGATTTAGGAGAATTTTGTTCCGGGACCGGAATCCCGAAAAACCGTGTATTATACACTTCAATTTCAACCGTTCGAAGGTCGCGAACCTGTTTCTTTTTCTCTCTGTTTTTCAATCACGCGTCCGAGCTCATTTTAGGAATCAACCTGTTCGATTTCAGGAATCAACCTGTTCGATTTCAGCCTCAAATAACGAGCTTTAACACATTTTTCACGATAATCCGAGTTTCGGCGAATCTTTGGTTTGAGGCACACCGGCACCCCAAATGTCTTCCGTTGGTGCTCAAACTTTGCGTGGCCGCTTTATCAGACCCGAGGAACTGTCTATTTGATTTCGAAGAATTTTGTTCGGGACCCCGAATCCGAAAAATCGTGTATTATACACTTCAATTTGACCGTTCGGAAGGTCGTAAACCGGACTCTGTTTGTTTTTCTCCTGTTTTTCAATCACGCGCCCGAGCTCATTTCAGGAATCAACTTGTTCGATTTCACCTCAAATAACGAGCTTTAACATATTTTTCACGATAATCAGAGTTTCGGCGAATCTTTGGTTTGTGGCATCCGGCACCCCCTAATGTCTTCCGTTGGTGCTCAAACTTTGCGTGGCCGCTTTATCGACCCGAGGAACTTTCTATGTGATTTTCGGAGAATTTTGTTCCGGACCGAATCGAAACCCGTGTATTATACACTTCAATTTGACCGTTCGGAAGGTAAATCAGAACCCTGTTTCTTTTTCTCTCTGTTTTTCAATCATGCGTCCGAGCTCATTTCAGGAATCAACCTGTTCGATTTCAAGAATTAACTGTTCGATTTGACCTCAAATAACGAGCTTTAACACATTTTCACGATAATCCGAGTTTCGGCGAATGCTGGTTTGTGGCACACATGCACCCCCAAATGTCTTCCGTTGGTGCTCAAACTTTGCGTGGCCGCTTTATCTGACCCGGTGAACTTTCTATATGATTTCCGGAGAATTTTGTTCCGGGACCAGGATCCAAAAACCGTGTATTATATACACTTCAATTTCGGCCGTTCGGAAGGTCGCACGGACTCTGTTTGTTTTTCTCCTGTTTTTCAATCACGCGTCCGAGTTCATTTCAGGAATCAACTTGTTCGATTTCACCTCAAATAACGAGCTTTAACACATTTTTCACGATAATCCGAGTTTCGGCGAATCTTTGGTTTGTGGCATACCGGCACCCCTAATGTCTTCCGTTGGTGCTCAAACTTTGCGTGGCCGCTTTATCGACCCGAGGAACTTTCTATGTGATTTCGGAAAATTTTGTTCCGGGACCCCGAATCCCGAAAAACCGTGTATTATACACTTCAATTTGACCGTTCGGAAGGTCGTCATGCGAACCCTGTTTCTTTTTCTCTCTGTTTTTCAATCACGCGTCCGACCTCATTTCAGGAATCAACCTGTTCGATTTCAGGAATTAACCTGTTCGATTTTGACCTCAAATAACGAGCTTTAACACATTTTCACGATAATCCGAGTTTCGGCGAATGTTGGTTTGTGGCACACCGGCACCCCCAAATGTCTTCCGTTGGTGCTCAAACTTTGCGTGGCCGCTTTATCGACCCGAGGAACTTTCTATGTGATTTTCGGAGAATTTTGTTCAGGGACCGGAATCCCAGAAAAATAGTGTATTATACACTTCAATTTCAACTGTTCGAATGTCGTACCGGATCCTTTTTCTTTTTCTCCCTGTTTTTAAATCACGCGTCCGAGCTCATTTCAGGAATCAACCTGTTCGATTTCAGGAATCAACCTGTTCGATTTCAGTCTCAAATAACGAGGTTTAACACATTTTTCACGATAATCCGAGTTTCGGCGAATACTGGTTTGTGGCACACCGACACCCCCAAATGTTTTCCGTTGGTGCTCAAACTTTGCGTCGCCTCTTTATCTGACCCGAGGAACTTTCTATGTGATTTCCGGAGAATTTTGTTCCGGGACCCCGGAATCCCGAAAAACCGTGTATTTATATACACTTCAATTTCAGCCGTTCAGAAGGTCGTACCGAACCCTGTTTCTTTTTCTCTCTGTTTTTCAATCACGCGTCCGAGCTCATTTTAGGAATCAACCTGTTCGATTTTAGGAATCAACCTGTTCGATTTCAGCCTCAAATAACGAGCTTTAACACATTTTTCACGATAATCCGAGTTTCGGCGAATCTTTGGTTTGAGGCGGACTGCACCCCAAATGTCTTTCGTTGGTGCTCAAACATTGCGTGGCCGCTTTATCGACCGAGGAACTTTCTATATGATTTCGGGAAAAAATTTTGTTCGGGAACCGGAATCCCGAAAAATGAGTGTATTATACACTTCAATTTGCCGTTTGGAATGTCGTACAGGATCCTGTTTCTTTTTCTCCCATTTTTTCAATCACGCGTCCGAGCTCATTTCAGGAATCAACCTGTTCGATTTCAGGAATCAACCTGTTCGATTTGATCCTCAAATAACGAGCTTTAACACATTTTTCACGATAATCCGAGTTTGGCGAATCTTTGGTTTGTGGCACACCGGCACCTCCAAATGTCTTCCGTTGGTGCTCAAACTTTGCGTGGCCGCTTTATCTCACCCGAGGAACTTTCTATGTGATTTCTGGAGAATTTTGTTCCGGTAACCGGGATCGAAAAAAGTGTATTATACACTTCAATTTCCGTTCGGAAGGTAAATCAAGAACCCTGTTTCTTTTTCTCCTGTTTTTCAATCACGCGTCCGAGCTCATTTCAGGAATCAACCTGTTCGATTTCAGGAATTAACTGTTCGATTTCACCTCAAATAACGAGCTTTAACACATTTTTCACGATAATCGAGTTTCGGCGAATCTTTGGTTTCAGGCACACCGGCACCCCAAATGTCTTCCGTTGGTGCTCAAACTTTGCGTGGCCGCTTTATCTGACCCGAGGAACTTTCTATATGATTTCGGAGAGTTTTGTTAGGGACCAGGATCCAAAACCGTGTATTATATACACTTCAATTTCAGCCGTTCGGAAGGTCGTACCGGACTCTGTTTGTTTTTCTCCCTGTTTTTCAATCACGCGTCCGAGCTCATTTCAGGAATCAACCTGTTCGATTTCAGGAATCAACCTGTTCGATTTCAGCCTCAAATAACGAGCTTTAACACATTTTTCACGATAATCGAGTTTCGGCGAATCTTTGGTTTGTGGCACACCGGCACCTCCAAATGTCTTCCGTTGGTGCTCAAACTTTGCGTGGCCGCTTTATCTCACCCGAGGAACTTTCTATGTGATTTCCGGAGAATTGTGTTCGGTAACCGGGATCCGAAAAGCGATGTATTATACACTTCAATTTCAGCCGTTCAGAAGGTCGTACCGAACCCTGTTTGTTTTTCTCCCTGTTTTTCAATCACACGTCCGAGCTCATTTCAGGAATCAACCTGTTCGATTTCAGGAATTAACCTGTTCGATTTAAGCCTCAAATAACGAGCTTTAACACATTTTTCACGATAATCCGAGTTTCGGCGAATGCTGGTTTGTGGCACACCGACACCCCCAAATGTCTTCCGTTGGTGCTCAAACTTTGCGTGGCCGCTTTATCTGACCCGAGGAACTTTCTATGTGATTTCCGAAGAATTTTGTTCCGGGATCCCGGAATCCCGAAAAACAGTGTATTATACACTTCAATTTCAGCCGTTCAGAAGGTCGTACCGAACCCTGTTTCTATTTCTCCCTGTTTTTCAATCACGCGTCCGAGCTCATTTCAGGAATCAACCTGTTCGATTTAAGGAATTAACCTGTTCGATTTCAGCCTCAAATAACGAGCTTTAACACATTTTTCACGATAATCCGAGTTTCGGCGAATGCTGGTTTGTGGCACACC
This sequence comes from Silene latifolia, assembly GCF_048544455.1. Lineage (NCBI taxonomy): Eukaryota > Viridiplantae > Streptophyta > Magnoliopsida > Caryophyllales > Caryophyllaceae > Silene > Silene latifolia. The sequence continues at coordinate 1,040,585 of NC_133536.1, forward strand.
GGCACCTCCAAATGTCTTCCGTTAGTGCTCAAACTTTGCGTGGCCGCTTTATCTGACCCGAGGAACTTTCTATGTGATTTCGGAGAATTGTGTTCGGTAACCGGGATCCGAAAAAGCAGTGTATTATACACTTCAATTTTTGTAGTTCGGAAGGTCGTCGAACCTGTTTCTTTTTCTCCCTGTTTTTCAATCACACGTCCGAGCTCATTTCAGGAATCAACCTGTTCGATTTCAGGAATTAACCTGTTCGATTTAAGCCTCAAATAACGAGCTTTAACACATTTTTCACGATAATCAAGTTTCGGCGAATCTTTGGTTTGTGGCACACCGACACCCCCAAATGTCTTCCGTTGGTGCTCAAACTTTGCGTGGCCGCTTTATCAGACCCGAGGAACTTTCTATATGATTTCCGGAGAATTTTGTTCGGGACCAGGATCCGAAAAACCGTGTATTATATACACTTCAATTTCACCGTTCGGAAGGTCGTGCTGGGACTCTGTTTGTTTTTCTCCTGTTTTTCAATCACGCGTCGAGCTCATTTCGGGAATCAACCTGTTCGATTTCAGGAATTAACTGTTCGATTTGACCTCAAATAACGAGCTTTAACACATTTTTCACGATAATCCGAGTTTCGGCGAATCTTGGTTTGTGGCACACCGGCACCCCCAAATGTCTTCAGTTGGTGCTCAAACTTTGCGTAGCCGCTTTATCTCGACCGAGGAACTTTCTATATGATTTCCGGAGAATTTTGTTCGGGACCCGGAATCCAGAAAAACCGTGTATTATATATACACTTCAATTTCAATTTATTCGGAAGGTCGTATGCGGATCATGTTTCTTTTTCTCCTGCTTTTCAATCACGCGTCCGAGCTCAATTCGGGAATCAACTGTTCGATTTCACCTCTAATAACGAGTTTTAACACATTTTCACGATAATCAGGAGTTTTGGCGAATCTTTGGTTTTGGCACACCGGCTACTCCAAATGTCTTCCGTTGGTGCTCAAACTTTGTGTGGCCGCTTTATCTTAACCGAGGAACTTCCTACGTGATTTCCGGAGAATTTTGTTCCAGGACCCCGGAATCCCCAAAAACCGTGTATTTATACACTTCAATTTCAGCTGTTCGGAAGGTCGTACCAGACCCTGTTTCTTTTTCTCCCTGTTTTTCAATCACGCGTCCGAGCTCATTTCAGGAATCAACCTGTTCGATTTCAGCCTCAAATAATGAGTTTTAACACATTTTTCACGATAATCCGAGTTTCGGCGAATGCTGTTTGTGGCACACCGGCAACCCCAAATGTCTTCCGTTGGTCCTCAAACTTTGTGTGGCCGCTTTATCTGACCCGAGGAACTTTCTATGTGATTTCCGGAGATATTTTTTCCGGTAACCCGTGATCCCGAAAAACCGTGTATTATACACTTCAATTTCAGCCGTTCGGAAGATCGTACCGGACCCTGTTTCTTTTTCTCCCTGTTTTGCAATCACGCGTCCGAGCTCATTTCAGAATCAACTGTTCGATTTCGGGAATAAACTGTTCGATTTCAAACCCCAAATAACGAGCTTTAACACATTTTCACGATAATCCGAGTTTCGGCGAATCTTTGGTTTGTGGAACACGGCACCCCAAATGTCTTCCGTTGGTGCTCAAACTTTGCGTGGCCGCTTTATCGACCCGAGGAACTTTTTATGTGATTTAGGAGAATTTTGTTAGGGACCCGGAATCCGAAAAACCGTGTATAATACACTTCAATTTCAGCCGTTCGGAAGGTCGTATCGGATCCTGTTTCTTTTTCTCCCTGTTTTTCAATCACGCGTCCGAGCTCCTTTCAGGAATCAACCTGTTCGATTTCAGGAATCAACTCGTTCGATTTCAGCCTCAAATAACGAGCTTTAACATATTTTTCACGATAATCCGAGTTTCGGCGAATGCTGGTTTGTGGCACACCGGCACCCCCAAATGTCTTCCGTTGGTGCTCAAACTTTGCGTTGCCGCTTTATCTGACCCGAGGAACTTACTTTGTTATTTCGGGAGAATTTTGTTCCGGGACCCCGGAATCCCGAAAAACCATGTATAATACACTTCAATTTCAGCCGTTCGGAAGGTCGTATCGGATCCTGTTTCTTTTTCTCCCTGTTTTTCAATCACGCGTCGAGCTCCTTTCAGAATCAACCTGTTCGATTTCAGGAATCAACTCGTTCGATTTCAGCCTCAAATAACGAGCTTTAACATATTTTTCACGATAATCCGAAGTTTCGGCGAATCTTTGGTTTTGGCACACCGGCACCCCCAAATGTCTTCCGTTGGTGCTCAAACTTTGCGTTGCCGCTTTATCTGACCCGAGGAACTTTCTTTGTTATTTCGGGAGAATTTTGTTCCGGGACCCCGGAATCCCGAAAAACCATGTATAATACACTTCAATTTGAGCCGTTCGGAAGGTCGTATCGGATCCTGTTTCTTTTTCTCCCTGTTTTTCAATCACGCGTCCGAGCTCCTTTCAGGAATCAACCTGTTCGATTTCAGGAATCAACTCGTTCGATTTCAGCCTCAAATAACGAGCTTTAACACATTTTTCACGATAATCCGAGTTTCGGCGAATGCTGGTTTGTGGCACACCGACACCCCCAAATGTCTTCCGTTGGTGCTCAAACTTTGCGTGGCCGCTTTATCTGACCCGAGGAACTTTCTATGTGATTTCCGAAGAATTTTGTTCCGGGATCCCGGAATCCCGAAAAACAGTGTATTATACACTTCAATTTAATAGCCGTTCGGAAGGTCGTCATCGAACCCTGTTTCTATTTCTCCCTGTTTTTCAATCACGCGTCCGAGCTCATTTCAGGAATCAACCTGTTCGATTTAAGGAATTAACCTGTTCGATTTCAGCCTCAAATAACGAGCTTTAACACATTTTTCACGATAATCCGAGTTTCGGCGAATGCTGGTTTGTGGCACACCGGCACCTCCAAATGTCTTCCGTTAGTGCTCAAACTTTGCGTGGCCGCTTTATCTGACCCGAGGAACTTTCTATGTGATTTCCGGAGAATTGTGTTCCGGTAACCCGGGATCCCGAAAAACAGTGTATTATACACTTCAATTTGGTAGTTCGGAAGGTCGCATCAGAACCCTGTTTCTTTTTCTCCCTGTTTTTCAATCACACGTCCGAGCTCATTTCAGGAATCAACCTGTTCGATTTCAGGAATTAACCTGTTCGATTTAAGCCTCAAATAACGAGCTTTAACACATTTTTCACGATAATCGAGTTTGGCGAATCTTTGGTTTGGCACACCGACACCCCCAAATGTCTTCCGTTGGTGCTCAAACTTTGCGTGGCCGCTTTATCTCACCCGAGGAACTTTCTATGTGATTTCCGGAGAATTTTGTTAGGGACCAGGATCCGAAAAACCGTGTATTATATACACTTCAATTTGACCGTTCGGAAGGTAAATCTAGGACTCTGTTTGTTTTTCTCCTGTTTTTCAATCACGCGTCCGAGCTCATTTCAGGAATCAACTGTTCGATTTCGGAATTAACTGTTCGATTTGACCTCAAATAACGAGCTTTAACACATTTTTCACGATAATCCGAGTTTCGCGAATCTTTGGTTTGTGGCACACCGGCACCCCCAAATGTCTTCCGTTGGTGCTCAAACTTTGCGTAGCCGCTTTATCGACCGAGGAACTTTCTATATGATTTCCGGAGAATTTTGTTAAGGGACCGGAATCCCGAAAAAAGTGTATTATACACTTCAATTTTAATTTATTCGGAAGGTAAACCGGATCATGTTTCTTTTTCTCCTGCTTTTCAATCACGCGTCCGAGCTCAATTCAGGAATCAACTGTTCGATTTGACCTCTAATAACGAGTTTTAACACATTTTTCACGATAATCCGAGTTTCGGCGAATGCTGGTTTGTGGCACACCGGCTACTCCAAATGTCTTCCGTTGGTGCTCAAACTTTGTGTGGCCGCTTTATCTTAACCGAGGAACTTCCTACGTGATTTCCGGAGAATTTTGTTCGGGACCCGGAATCCCCAAAACCGTGTATTTATACACTTCAATTTTTTGTTCGGAAGGTCGTACGGACCACTGTTTCTTTTTCTCCTGTTTTTTTTTCAATCACGCGTCCGAGCTCATTTCAGAATCAACCTGTTCGATTTCAGCCTCAAATAATGAGTTTTAACACATTTTTCACGATAATCCGAGTTTCGGCGAATGCTGTTTGTGGCACACCGGCAACCCCAAATGTCTTCCGTTGGTCCTCAAACTTTGTGTGGCCGCTTTATCTGACCCGAGGAACTTTCTATGTGATTTCCGGAGATATTTTTTCCGGTAACCCGTGATCCCGAAAAACCGTGTATTATACACTTCAATTTCAGTCGTTCGGAAGATCGTACCGGACCCTGTTTCTTTTTCTCCCTGTTTTGCAATCACGCGTCCGAGCTCATTTCAGGAATCAACTTGTTCGATTTCAGGAATAAACTGTTCGATTTCACCCCAAATAACGAGCTTTAACACATTTTTCACGATAATCCGAGTTTCGGCGAATCTTTGGTTTGTGGAACACCGGCACCCCAAATGTCTTCCGTTGGTGCTCAAACTTTGCGTGGCCGCTTTATCTGACCCGAGGAACTTTTTATGTGATTTCCGGAGAATTTTGTTCCGGGACCCCGGAATCCCGAAAAACCGTGTATAATACACTTCAATTTCAGCCGTTCGGAAGGTCGTATCGGATCCTGTTTCTTTTTCTCCCTGTTTTTCAATCACGCGTCCGAGCTCCTTTCGGGAATCAACCTGTTCGATTTCGGGAATCAACTCGTTCGATTTGACCTCAAATAACGAGCTTTAACATATTTTTCACGATAATCGAGTTTTGCGAATCTTTGGTTTGTGGCACACCGGCACCCCAAATGTCTTCCGTTGGTGCTCAAACTTTGCGTTGCCGCTTTATCTGACCCGAGGAACTTACTTTGTTATTTCGGGAGAATTTTGTTCCGGGACCCCGGAATCCCGAAAAACCATGTATAATACACTTCAATTTCAGCCGTTCGGAAGGTCGTATCGGATCCTGTTTCTTTTTCTCCCTGTTTTTCAATCACGCGTCCGAGCTCCTTTCAGGAATCAACCTGTTCGATTTCAGGAATCAACTCGTTCGATTTCAGCCTCAAATAACGAGCTTTAACATATTTTTCACGATAATCCGAGTTTCGGCGAATGCTGGTTTGTGGCACACCGGCACCCCCAAATGTCTTCCGTTGGTGCTCAAACTTTGCGTTGCCGCTTTATCTGACCCGAGGAACTTTCTTTGTTATTTCGGGAGAATTTTGTTCCGGGACCCCGGAATCCCGAAAAACCATGTATAATACACTTCAATTTGAGCCGTTCGGAAGGTCGTATCGGATCTGTTTCTTTTCTCCTGTTTTTCAATCACGCGTCCGAGCTCCTTTCGGGAATCAACCTGTTCGATTTCAGGAATCAACTCGTTCGATTTCAGCCTCAAATAACGAGCTTTAACACATTTTTCACGATAATCCGAGTTTGGCGAATCTTTGGTTTTGTGGCACACCGACACCCCCAAATGTCTTCCGTTGGTGCTCAAACTTTGCGTGGCCGCTTTATCAGACCCGAGGAACTTTCTATGTGATTTCGAAGAATTTTGTTCGGGATCCGGAATCCCGAAAAGCAGATGTATTATACACTTCAATTTGCCGTTCGAAGGTCGTAAATCGAACCCTGTTTCTATTTCTCCTGTTTTTCAATCACGCGTCCGAGCTCATTTCAGGAATCAACCTGTTCGATTTAAGGAATTAACTGTTCGATTTGACCTCAAATAACGAGCTTTAACACATTTTTCACGATAATCAGGAGTTTCGGCGAATCTTTGGTTTTGGCACACCGGCACCTCCAAATGTCTTCCGTTAGTGCTCAAACTTTGCGTGGCCGCTTTATCTGACCCGAGGAACTTTCTATGTGATTTCCGGAGAATTGTGTTCCGGTAACCCGGGATCCCGAAAAACAGTGTATTATACACTTCAATTTACCCGTTCGGAAGGTCGCATCAGAACCTGTTTCTTTTTCTCCCTGTTTTTCAATCACACGTCCGAGCTCATTTCAGGAATCAACCTGTTCGATTTCAGGAATTAACCTGTTCGATTTAAGCCTCAAATAACGAGCTTTAACACATTTTCACGATAATCAGTTTCGGCGAATCTTTGGTTTGTGGCACACCGACACCCCCAAATGTCTTCCGTTGGTGCTCAAACTTTGCGTGGCCGCTTTATCTGACCCGAGGAACTTTCTATATGATTTCCGGAGAATTTTGTTCCGGGACCCCGGGATCCCGAAAAACCGTGTATTATATACACTTCAATTTCAGCCGTTCGGAAGGTCGTACCGGACTCTGTTTGTTTTTCTCCCTGTTTTTCAATCACGCGTCCGAGCTCATTTCAGGAATCAACCTGTTCGATTTCAGAATTAACTGTTCGATTTGACCTCAAATAACGAGCTTTAACACATTTTCACGATAATCCGAGTTTGGCGAATCTTTGGTTTGTGGCACACCGGCACCCCCAAATGTCTTCCGTTGGTGCTCAAACTTTGCGTAGCCGCTTTATCTGACCCGAGGAACTTTCTATATGATTTCCGGAGAATTTTGTTCCGGGACCCCGGAATCCCGAAAAACCGTGTATTATACACTTCAATTTCAGCTGTTCGGAAGGTCGTACCGGATCATGTTTCTTTTTCTCCCTGCTTTTCAATCACGCGTCCGAGCTCAATTCAGGAATCAACCTGTTCGATTTCAGCCTCTAATAACGAGTTTTAACACATTTTTCACGATAATCCGAGTTTCGGCGAATGCTGGTTTGTGGCACACCGGCTACTCCAAATGTCTTCCGTTGGTGCTCAAACTTTGTGTGGCCGCTTTATCTTAACCGAGGAACTTCCTACGTGATTTCCGGAGAATTTTGTTCCAGGACCCCGGAATCCCCAAAAACCGTGTATTTATACACTTCAATTTCAGCTGTTCGGAAGGTCGTACCAGACCCTGTTTCTTTTTCTCCCTGTTTTTCAATCACGCGTCCGAGCTCATTTGGGAATCAACTGTTCGATTTCAGCCTCAAATAATGAGTTTTAACACATTTTCCACGATAATCCGAGTTTGGCGAATCTTTGTTTCGGGCACACCAAGCAACCCCAAATGTCTTCCGTTGGTCCTCAAACTTTGTGTGGCCGCTTTATCTGACCCGAGGAACTTTCTATGTGATTTCCGGAGATATTTTTTCCGGTAACCCGTGATCCCGAAAAACCGTGTATTATACACTTCAATTTCAGTCGTTCGGAAGATCGTACCGGACCCTGTTTCTTTTTCTCCCTGTTTTGCAATCACGCGTCCGAGCTCATTTCAGGAATCAACCTGTTCGATTTCAGGAATAAACCTGTTCGATTTCAGCCCCAAATAACGAGCTTTAACACATTTTTCACGATAATCCGAGTTTCGGCGAATGCTGGTTTGTGGAACACCGGCACCCCCAAATGTCTTCCGTTGGTGCTCAAACTTTGCGTGGCCGCTTTATCTGACCCGAGGAACTTTTTATGTGATTTCCGGAGAATTTTGTTCCGGGACCCCGGAATCCCGAAAAACCGTGTATAATACACTTCAATTTCAGCCGTTCGGAAGGTCGTATCGGATCCTGTTTCTTTTTCTCCCTGTTTTTCAATCACGCGTCCGAGCTCCTTTCAGGAATCAACCTGTTCGATTTCAGGAATCAACTCGTTCGATTTCAGCCTCAAATAACGAGCTTTAACATATTTTTCACGATAATCCGAGTTTCGGCGAATGCTGGTTTGTGGCACACCGGCACCCCCAAATGTCTTCCGTTGGTGCTCAAACTTTGCGTTGCCGCTTTATCTGACCCGAGGAACTTACTTTGTTATTTCGGGAGAATTTTGTTCCGGGACCCCGGAATCCCGAAAAACCATGTATAATACACTTCAATTTGAGCCGTTCGGAAGGTCGTATCGGATCCTGTTTCTTTTTCTCCCTGTTTTTCAATCACGCGTCCGAGCTCCTTTCAGGAATCAACCTGTTCGATTTCAGGAATCAACTCGTTCGATTTCAGCCTCAAATAACGAGCTTTAACATATTTTCACGATAATCGAGAGTTCGGCGAATCTTTGGTTTGTGGCACACCGGCACCCCCAAATGTCTTCCGTTGGTGCTCAAACTTTGCGTTGCCGCTTTATCGACCGAGGAACTTTCTTTGTTATTTCGGAGAATTTTGTTCCGGGACCCCGGAATCCCGAAAAACCATGTATAATACACTTCAATTTGAGCCGTTCGGAAGGTCGTATCGGATCCTGTTTCTTTTTCTCCCTGTTTTTCAATCACGCGTCCGAGCTCCTTTCAGGAATCAACCTGTTCGATTTCAGGAATCAACTCGTTCGATTTCATCCTCAAATAACGAGCTTTAACACATTTTTCACGATAATCCGAGTTTGGCGAATCTTTGGTTTGTGGCACACCGGCACCCCCAAATGTCTTCCGTTGGTGCTCAAACTTTGCGTTGCCGCTTTATCTGACCCGAGGAACTTTCTTTGTGATTTCCGGAGAATTTTGTTCCGGGACCCCGGAATCCCGAAAAACCGTGTATTATACACTTCAATTTCAGCCGTTCCGGACCCTGTTTCTTTTTCTCCCTAATTTTCAATCACGCGTCCAAGTTCATTTCAAAAATCAACCTGTTCAATTTCAGGAATCAACCTGTTCGATTTCAGCCTCAAATAACGAGCTTTAACACATTTTTTACGATAATCCGAGTTTCGGCGAATGGTGGTTTATGGCCCACCGGCACCCCCAAATGTTTTCCGTTGGTGCTCAAACTTTGCGTGGCCGTTTTATCTGACCCGAGGAACTTTCTATCTGATTTCCGGAGAATTTTGTTCCGGGACCCCGGAATCCCGAAAAACCGTGTATTACACACTTCAATTTCAGCCGTTCGGAAGGTCGTACCGGATCCTGTTTCTTTTTCTCCTTGTTTTTCAATCACACATCCGAGATCATTTCAGGAATCAACCTGTTCGATTTCAAGAATCAACCTGTTCGATTTCAGCCTCAAATGACGAGCTTTAACACATTTTTCACGATAATCCGAGTTTCGGCGAATGCTGGTTTGAGGCACACCGGCACCCCTAAATGTCTTCCGTTGGTGCTCAAACTTTGCGTGGCCGCTTTATCTGACCCGAGGAACTTTCTATGCGATTTCCGGAGAATTTTGTTCCGGGACCGCGGAATCCCGAAAAACCGTGTATTACACTTCAATTTCAGCCGTTCGGAAGGTCGTACAAGACCTTATTTCTTTTTCTCCTTGTTTTTCAATCACGCGTCCGAGCTCAATTCAGGAATCAACCTGTTCTATTTCAGCCTCAAATAATGAGCTTTAACACATTTTTCACGATAATTCGAGTTTCGGCGAATGCTGGTTTATGACACACCGGCACCTCCAAATGTCTTCCGTTGGTGCTCAAACTTTGCGTGGCCGCTTTATCTGACCCGAGAAACTTTCTATGTGATTTCCGGAGAATTTTAATCCGTGACCCCGGAATCCCGAAAAACCGTGTATTATACACTTCAATTTCAGCCGTTCGGAAGGTCGTACCGGACTCTGTTTGTTTTTCTCCCTGTTTTTCAATCACGCGCCCGAGCTCATTTCAGGAATCAACCTGTTCGATTTCAGCCTCAAATAACGAGCTTTAACACATTTTTCACGATAATCCGAGTTTCGGCGAATGCTGGTTTGTGGCATACCGGCACCCCCTAATGTCTTCCGTTGGTGCTCAAACTTTGCGTGGCCGCTTTATCTGACCCGAGGAACTTTCTATGTGATTTCCGGAAAATTTTGTTCCCGGACCCCGGAATCCTGAAAACCCGTGTATTATACACTTCAATTTCAGCCGTTCAGAAGGTCGTACCGAACCCTGTTTCTTTTTCTCTCTGTTTTTCAATCATGCGTCCGAGCTCATTTCAGGAATCAACCTGTTCGATTTCAAGAATTAACCTGTTCGATTTCAGCCTCAAATAACGAGCTTTAACACATTTTTCACGATAATCCGAGTTTCGGCGAATGCTGGTTTGAGGCACACCGGCACCCCCAAATGTCTTCCGTTGGTGCTAATACTTTGCGTGGCCGCTTTATCTGACACGGGGAACTTTCTATGTGATTTCCGTAGAATTTTGTTCCGGGACCCCGGGATTCCGAAAAACCGTTTATTATACACTTCAATTTTAGCCGTTCGGAAGGTCGTACCGGATCCTGTTTCTTTTCCTCCCTGTTTTTCAATCACGCGTCCCACCTCATTTCAGGAATCAACCTGTTCGATTTCAGGAATCAACCTCTTTGATTTCAGCCTCAAATAACGAGCTTTAACACATTTTTCACGATAATCCGAGTTTCGGCGAATGCTAGTTTGTGGCACACCGGCACCCCCAAATGTCTTCCGTTGGTGCTCAAACTTTGCGTGGCCGCTTTATCTGACCCGAGTAACTTTCTATGTGATTTCCGGAGAATTTTGTTCCGGTAACCTCGGATCCCGAAAAACAGTGTATTATACACTTCAATTTCAGCCGTTCAGAAGGTCGTACCGAACCCTGTTTCTTTTTCTCCCTGTTTTTCAATCACGCGTCCGAGCTCATTTCAGGAATCAACCTGTTCGATTTCAGGAATTAACTTGTTCGATTTCAGCCTCAAATAACGAGCTTTAACACATTTTTCACGATAATCCGAGTTTCGGCGAATGCTGGTTTGTGGCACACCGGCACCCCCAAATGTCTTCCGTTGGTGCTCAAACTTTGCGTAAAAGCTTTATCTGACCCGAGGAAATTTCTATATGATTTCCGGAGAATTTTGCTCCGGGACCCCGGGATCCCGAAAAACCGTGTATTATATACACTTCAATTTCAGCCGTTCGGAAGGTCGTACCGGATTCTGTTTGTTTTTCTCCCTGTTTTTCAATCACGCGTCCGAGCTCATTTCAGGAATCAACCTGTTCGATTTCAGCCTCAAATAACGAGCTTTAACACATTTTTCACGATAATCCGAGTTTCGGCGAATGCTGGTTTGTGGCATACCGGCACCCCCTAATGTCTTCCGTTGGTGCTCAAACTTTGCGTAGCCGCTTTATCTGACCCGAGGAACTTTCTATATGATTTCCGGAGAATTTTGTTCCGGGACCCCGGAATCCCGAAAAACCGTGTATTATACACTTCAATTTCAGCTGTTCGGAAGGTCGTACCAGACCCTGTTTCTTTTTCTCCTGTTTTTTCAATCACGCGTCCGAGCTCATTTCAGGAATCAACCTGTTCGATTTCAGCCTCAAATAATGAGTTTTAACACATTTTTCACGATAATCCGAGTTTCGGCGAATGCTGTTTGTGGCACACCGGCAACCCCAAATGTCTTCCGTTGGTCCTCAAACTTTGTGTGGCCTCTTTATCTGACCCGAGGAACTTTCTATGTGATTTCCGAAGAATTTTGTTCCGGTAACCCGTGATCCCGAAAAACCGTGTATTATACACTTCAATTTCAGCCGTTCGGAAGATCGTACCGGGCCCTGTTTCTTTTTCTCCCTGTTTTCCAATCACGCGTCCGAGCTCATTTCAGGAATCAACCTGTTCGATTTCAGGAATAAACCTGTTCGATTTCAGCCCCAAATAACGAGCTTTAACACATTTTTCACGATAATCCGAGTTTCGGCGAATGCTGGTTTGTGGCACACCGGCACCCCCAAATGTCTTCCGTTGGTGCTCAAACTTTGCGTGGCCGCTTTATCTGACCCGAGGAACTTTCTATGTGATTTCCGGGACCCCGGAATCCCGAAAAACCGTGTATAATACACTTCAATTTCAGCCGTTCGGAAGGTCGTATCGGATCCTGTTTCTTTTTCTCCCTGTTTTTCAATCACGCGTCCGAGCTCCTTTGGAATCAACTTTGTTCGATTTCGGGAATCAACTCGTTCGATTTCAGCCTCAAATAACGAGCTTTAACATATTTTTCACGATAATCCGAGTTTCGGCGAATGCTGTTTGTGGCACACCGGCAACCCCAAATGTCTTCCGTTGGTCCTCAAACTTTGTGTGGCCGTTTTATCTGACCCGAGGAACTTTCTATGTGATTTCCGGAGAATTTTGTTCCGGGACCCCAGGATTCCGAAAAACCGTGTATTATACACTTCAATTTTAGTCGTTCGGAAGGTCGTACCGGATCCTGTTTCTTTTCCTCCCTGTTTTCAATCACGCGTCCCAGCTCATTTCGGGATTCAACCTGTTCGATTTCAGGAATCAACCTCTTCGATTTCAGCCTCAAATAACGAGCTTTAACACATTTTTCACGATAATCCGAGTTTCGGCGAATGCTGGTTTTTGGCACACCGGCAACCCCAAATGTTTTCCGTTGGTGCTCAAACTTTGCGTGGCCGCTTTATCTGACTCGAGGAACTTTCTATGTGATTTCCGGAGAATTTTGTTCCGGGACCGCGGAATCCCGAAAAACCGTGTATTACACTTCAATTTCAGCCGTTCGGAAGGTCGTACCAGACCTTGTTTCTTTTTCTCCTTGTTTTTCAATCACGCGTCCGAGCTCAATTCAGGAATCAACCTGTTCGATTTCAGCCTCAAATAATGAGCTTTAACACATTTTTCACGATAATTCGAGTTTCGGCGAATGCTGGTTTATGACACCGGCACCTCCAAATATCTTCCGTTGGTGCTCAAACTTTGCGTGGCCGATTTATCTGACCCGAGAAACTTTCTATGTGATTTCCGGAGAATTTTGTTCCGTGACCCCGGGATCCCGAAAAACCGTGTATTATACACTTCAATTTCAGCCGTTCGGAAGGTCGTACCGGGCCCTGTTTCTTTTTCTCCATGTTTTTCAATCACGCGTCCCAGCTCATTTCAGGAATCAACCTGTTCGATTTCAGGAATCAACCTCTTCGATTTCAGCCTCAAATAACGAGCTTTAACACATTTTTCACGATAATCCGAGTTTCGGCGAATCTTTGGTTTGTAGGCACACCGGCACCCCAAATGTTTTCCGTTGGTGCTCAAACTTTGCGTGCCCCCTTTATCTGACCCGAGGAACTTTCTATGTGATTTCCGGAGAATTTTGTTAAACAGGAATCCCGAAAAAGCGTGTATTATACACTTCAATTTCGGCCGTTCGGAAGGTCGTACCGGATCTTGTTTCTTTTTCTCCCTGTTTTTCAATCACGCATCCGAGCTCATTTCAGGAATCAACTGTTCGATTTTGACCTCAAATAACGAGCTTTTACACATTTTTCACGATAATCGAGTTTCGGCGAATCTTTGGTTTGAGGTACACCAAGCACCCCAAATGTCTTCCGTTGGTGCTCATGCTTTGCGTGGCCGCTTTATCGACCGGGGAACTTTCTATGTGATTTCCGTAGAATTTAGTTAGGGACCGGATTCGAAAACCGTGTATTATACACTTCAATTTTAGCCGTTCGGAAGGTAAATCAGGATCTGTTTCTTTTCCTCCTGTTTTTCAATCACGCGTCCCAGCTCATTTCAGGAATCAACCTGTTCGATTTCAGGAATCAACCTCTTCGATTTCAGCCTCAAATAACGAGCTTTAACACATTTTTCACGATAATCCGAGTTTCGGCGAATGCTGGTTTGTGGCACACCGGCAACCCCAAATGTTTTCCGTTGGTGCTCAAACTTTGCGTGGCCGCTTTATCTGACCCGAGGAACTTTCTATGTGATTTCCGGAGAATTTTGTTCCGGGACCGCGGAATCCCGAAAAACCGTGTATTACACTTCAATTTCAGCCGTTCGGAAGGTCGTACCAGACCCTGTTTCTTTTTCTCCCTGTTTTTCAATCACGCGTCCGAGCTCAATTCAGGAATCAACCTGTTCGATTTCAGCCTCAAATAATGAGCTTTAACACATTTTTCACGATAATTCGAGTTTCGGCGAATGCTGGTTTATGGCACACCGGCACCTCCAAATGTCTTCCGTTGGTGCTCAAACTTTGCGTGGCCGCTTTATCTGACCCGAGAAACTTTCTATCTGATTTCCGGAGAATTTTGTTCCGTGACCCCGGGATCCCGAAAAACCGTGTATTTTCAATTTCAACCGTTCGGAAGGTCGTACCGGACCCTGTTTCTTTTTCTCCCTGTTTTTCAATCACGCGTCCGAGCTCATTTCAGGAATCAACCTGTTCGATTTCAGGAATAAATGATACTGTCGTTTCGTACCAAAAATAAAATACCTAAGTACAACTAACAGAAGTCAGCGGTAAGTAGGGTCGATCTCCACAGGGAGGCGGTTTATTATCTACTTGTCTGTTTATCTGTTAAATGTCACAATTGGGGGTTTGAATTGATTTAACTAACTAGAGACTAAAGCGAGGGAAATGAAAAAGAGAAATTAACAAAAGGAGAAGGGTAGTATGCTAAGAGTCGGTCCACCGTGGCAGCTATCAGATCTTACACTATCGGGAATACTAAGGCGATTAAACTATTGATAAGAAGAGCTATGGTCGTCACCTTTCGGTCCTTAAACCGCCCTAGAGCGTAAACAGCTTAACTTTCGCCCTCACTGCAATACCCTATTGTAATTAAGCAAGCCTTCCCTTCCAATCTTTCGATCTAGGTCGGGGTTAACTAAATTTATGGTCTCCTGCATGCATTCATTCGACCGGATAACAGTTAAATTGCCTAATACAATTCCTATCGCAAGTCTAACCTATTCAAGTCAGTTAAAACATCGCTACCACGGCTTCCCTAATCCTAACATACTAGGGGAATCAGCTAGACATGGAATAAATAAGAACAATAAATAAAGAGGGAGAGAGAACAATAAACATTAAATAAAAAGAGAGAAAGGAAGAAGGAATTACTAAATTAAGAGATCCGGAAAATGAAGGTAGAACAAAGGTAACAGTGACAGTGTATATGAAAAATAATAAGAGAAGGGAAGAAGCGTTACTGAAATAATGATCCGGAATAAAAAGCAAAGTAACAGTGTATCGTTCCAAGAGAAAAGAGAGAGTCAGAGTGTCTCCGGATAAAAAGCATAACATAACTGACGACCTAACTCCTATTTATAAGAAATTAGGAGTTTAATTAAACCTAATGACGGAAAATAACTAAAAAGCCCAAATCGACAAAATCCACTCGATCGAGTAACTAAATCACTCGATCGAGCAAAGGCATAAAAGGAACTGGTCGATCGAAAGGAAAAATAGTCGATCGAGTACTTATTCATCCTAAAACCACTCGATCAAGAAGAAGTGGCTCTCGATCGAGCAAATGGGCTCTCGATCGAATTGAAATAGTTCTCGATCGAGCACTTCTCAGCGCGTAATTCCTGCTTCGCGCACTGAACTTCAAACGGCTGCCATTCCTTCGTTGCTTGGACAAATAGGGCGTGGTTGGTGGCGTTGGAAAGCTAAGAGGATAAGCTTTCACCTCCAACTGGAATCACCTTAATAGCTGTTGTAGAAATTGAGATATGGCTCTTACAAGCAGGAACTAGCAAATTGAAGCACTCTCTTGGCTCGCCTAACTTCCTTACTCCAATGCGCATCTCAAAATAGCACTTTCCAAGCTCCGAATTATCTCTTCCTCCAAATGCATGCTAAACGGACGGTAAATAGCTTGATTTCACTACTTTCGGATCCATACCTGCAAATAAGACATAATAACCCAAAGTAGCATATTCGGGGCATTTCGTAGCAATAAACCACGATAAAGGCATAGAAATACGTGCATAAAATAGGCTAAAAAGACTATATAAAATGCACGTATCAATAAACCTGTTCGATATCAGCCTCAAATAACGAGCTTTAACATATTTTTCACGATAATCCGAGTTTCGGCGAATGCTGGTTTGTGGCACACCGGCACCCCCAAATGTCATCCGTTGTTGCTCAAACTTTGCGTTCCATTTCTATTTCAGCCGTTCGGGAGGTAGTACCGGACCCTGTTTCATTTTTTCCCGGTTTTTCAATCACGCGTCCGAGGTCATTTCAGGAGTTAACATATTCGATTCAGCCTCAAATAACTAGCATTAATCCATTTTTCACGATTATCCATGGTTCGACGAATGTTGGTTTATGGCATACCGGCACCCCTAAATGTCTTCCGCTGCTACTCAAATTTTGCGTAGCCGCTTTATATGACCCGAGGAACTTTCTATGTGATTTCCAGAGACTTTTGTTCCGGGACCCTGTAATCCCGAAAAACCGTGTATTATACACTTCAATTTGAGCCGTTCGGGAGGTCGTACCGGACCCTGTTTCTTTTTCTTCCGGTTTTTCAATCACGCGTCCGAGGTCATTTCAGGAGTTAACCTACTCGATTCAGCCTCAAATAACGAGCATTAATACATTTTTCACGATTATCCGAGGTTCGACGAATGCTGGTTTATGGCATACCGGCACCCCCCAAATGTCTTCCGTTCCTACTCAAGTTTTGCGTGACCGCTTTATCTGGCCCGAGGAACTTTTTATATGATTTCCGGAGACTTTTGTTTTGGGACCCTGTAATCCCGAAAAACCGTGTATTATACACATCAATTTGAGCCGTTCGGGAGGTCGTACCGGGCCCAGTTTCTTTTTCTCCCTGTTT
Source organism: Silene latifolia (assembly GCF_048544455.1). Classification (NCBI taxonomy): domain Eukaryota; kingdom Viridiplantae; phylum Streptophyta; class Magnoliopsida; order Caryophyllales; family Caryophyllaceae; genus Silene; species Silene latifolia. The sequence goes on from NC_133536.1 coordinate 1,057,229, forward strand.
TTCAATCACGCGTCCGAGATCATTTCAGGAGTTAACCTAGTCGATTCAGCCTCAAATAACGAGCATTAAACGAGCATTAATCCATTTTCACGATTATCAGAGGTTCAACGAATCTTTGGTTTATGGCATACCGGCAACCCCAAATGTCTTCCGTTCCTACCCAAGTTTTGCGTAGCCGCTTTATCTCGACCTCGGGAACTTTTTATGTGATTTAGGAGACTTTTGTTAGGGACCCTGTAATCCCGAAAAACCGTGTATTATATACTTCAATTTGAGCCGTTCGGGAGGTCGTACCGGACCCTGTTTCTTTTTCTTCCGGTTTTTCAATCACTCGTACGAGGTCATTTCAGGAGTTAACCTACTCGATTCAGCCTCAAATAACGAGCATTAATACATTTTTCACGATTATCCGAGGTTCGACGAATTTTGGTTTATGGCATACCGGCACCCCCAAATGTCTTCCGTTGCTACTCAAATTTTGCGTGACCGCTTTATCGGCCCGTGGAACTTTTTATATGATTTCAGGAGACTTTTGTTCTCGGGGACCTGTAATCCCGAAAAACCGTGTATTATACACATCAATTTGAGCCGTTCGGGAGGTAAATGCAGGGCCCGATTTCTTTTTCTCCATGTTTTTCAATCACGCGTCCGAGATCATTTCAGGAGTTAACCTAGTCGATTCAGCCTCAAATAACGAGCATTAAACGAGCATTAATACATTTTTCACGATTATCCGAGGTTCAACGAATGCTGGTTTATGGCATACCGGCAACCCCAAATGTCTTCCGTTCCTACCCAAGTTTTGCGTAGCCGCTTTATCTGACCCGAGGAACTTTTTATGTGATTTCCGGAGACTTTTGTTCCGGGACTCTGTAATCCCGAAAAACCGTGTATTATACACTTCAATTTGAGCCGTTCGGGAGGTCGTACCGGACCTTGTTTCTTTTTCTTCCGGTTTTTCAATCACGCGTCCGAGATCATTTCAGGAGTTAACCTATTCGATTCAGCCTCAAATAACGAGCATTAATCCATTTTTCACGATTATCCGAGCATTAATCGTGTATTATACACTTCAATTTCAGCCGTTCGGGAGGTCGTACCGGACCCTGTATCTTTTTCTCCTTGTTTTTCTATCACGCGTCAGAGGTCATTTTAGGAGTTAACCTATTAAATTCTGCCTCAAATAACGAGCATTAAACGAGCATTAATCCATTTCTCACTATTATCCATGGTGCGACGAATGTTGGTTTATGGCATACCGGCACCCTCAAATGTCTTCCGTTGCTACTCAAATTTTGCGTGGCCGCTTTATATGATCCGAGGAACTTTCTATGTCATTTCCGGAGACTTTTGTTCCGGGACTCTGTAATCCGGAAAACCGTGTATTATACACTTCAATTTGAGCCGTTCGGGAGGTCGTACCGGACCCTGTTTCTTTTTCTCCCGGTTTTCCAATCACGCGTCCGAGGTTATTTCAGGAGTTAACCTACTCGATTAAGCCTCAAATAACGAGCATTAATACATTTTTCACGATTATCCGAGGTTCGACGAATGCTGGTTTATGGCATACCGGCACCCTCAAATGTCTTCCGTTGCTAATCAAATTTTGCGTGGCCGCTTTATCAGACCCGAGGAACTTTCTATGTGATTTCCGGAGAACTTTGCTCTGGGACCCTGGAATCCCGAAAAAACGTGTATTATACACTTCAATTTGAGCCGTTCGGGAGGTCATACCGGACCCTGTTTCTTTTTCTCCCTGTTTTTCAATCACGCGTCCGAGGTCATTTCATGAGTTAACCTATTCGATTCAGCCTCAAATAACGAGCATTAATCCGAGGTTCGACGAATGCTGGTTTATGGCGTACCAGCACCCCCAAATGTCTTCCGTTGCTACTCAAATTTTGCGTGGCCGCTTTATCTGACCCGAGTAACTTTCTATATGATTTCCGGAGAATTTTTTCCGGGACCCTGGAATCCTGAAAAAACGTGTATTATACACCTCAATTTGAGCCGTTTGGGAGGTCGTACCGGACCCTGTTTCTTTTTCTCCCGGTTTTTCAATCACGCGTCCGAGGTCATTTCAGGAGTTAACCTATTCGATTTAGCCTCAAATAACGAGCATTAAACGAGCATTAATCCATTTTTCACGATTATCCGAGGTTTCACGAATACTGGTTTTTGACATACCGGCACCCCCAAATGTCTTCCGTTCCTACTCAAAAAATTTTGCGTGGCCGCTTTATCTAACTTAAGGAACTTTCTATGTGATTTTCGGAGAATTTTGTTACGGGACCCTGGAATCCCGAAAAACCGTATATTATATACTTCAATTTGAGCCGTTCGGGAGGTCGTGCCGGACCCAGTTTCTTGTTCTCCCGGTTTTTCAATCACGCGTACGAGGTCATTTCAGGAGTTAAGGTATTCGATTCAGCTTCAAATAACGAGCATTAATACATTTTTCACGATTATCCGAGGTTCGACGAATGCTGTTTTATGGCATACCGACACCACCAAATGTCTTCCGTTGCTACTCAAATTTTGCTTGGCCGCTTTATCTGATCCGAGGAACTTTCTATGTGATTTCTGGAGAATTTTGTTTCCGGACCGCGGAATCCCGAAAAACCGTGTATTACAATTCAATTTCTGCCGTTCGGAAGGTCGTACCAGACCCAGTTTCTTTTTCTCCCTGTTTTTCAATCACGCGTCCGAGGTCATTTCAGGAGTTAACCTATTCGATTCAGCCTCAAATAACGAGCATTAAATGAGCATTAATCCATTTTTCACGATTATCCGAGTTTCGACGAATGCTGGTTTATGGTATACCGGCACCTCCAAATGTCTTCCGTTGCTACTTAAATTTTGCGTGGCCGCTTTATCTGGCCCGAGGAACTTTTTATATGATTTCCGGAGACTTTTGTTCTGGGACCCTGTAATCCCGAAAAACCGTGTATTATACACATCAATTTTAGCCGTTCGGGAGGTCGTACCGGGCCCAGTTTCTTTTTCTCCCTGTTTTTCAATCACGCGTCCGAGATCATTTCAGGAGTTAACCTAGTCGATTCAGCCTCAAATAACGAGCATTAAACGAGCATTAATACATTTTTCACGATTATCCGAGGTTCAACGAATGCTGGTTTATGGCATACCGGCAACCCCAAATGTCTTCCGTTCCTACCCAAGTTTTGCGTAGCCGCTTTATCTGACCTGAGGAACTTTTTATGTGATTTCCGGAGACTTTTGTTCCGGGACCCTGTAATCCCGAAAAACCGTGTATTATATACTTCAATTTGAGCCGTTCGGGAGGTCGTACCGGACCCTGTTTCTTTTTCTTCCGGTTTTTCAATCACGCGTCCGAGGTCATTTCAGGAGTTAACCTACTCGATTCAACCTCAAATAACGAGCATTAATACATTTTTCACGATTATCCGAGGTTCGACGAATGCTGGTTTATGGCATACCGGCACCCCCCAAATGTCTTCCGTTCCTACTCAAGTTTTGCGTGACCGCTTTATCTGGCCCGAGGAACTTTTTATATGATTTCCGGAGACTTTTGTTCTGGGACCCTGTAATCCCGAAAAACCGTGTATTATACACATCAATTTGAGCCGTTCGGAAGGTCGTACCGGGCCCAGTTTCTTTTTCTCCCTGTTTTTCAATCACGCGTCCGAGATCATTTCAGGAGTTAACCTAGTCGATTCAGCCTCAAATAACGAGCATTAAACGAGCATTAATACATTTTTCACGATTATCCGAGGTTCAACGAATGCTGGTTTATGGCATACCGGCAACCCCAAATGTCTTCCGTTCCTACCCAAGTTTTGCGTAGCCGCTTTATCTGACCTGAGGAACTTTTTATGTGATTTCCAGAGACTTTTGTTCCGGGACCCTGTAATCCCGAAAAACCGTGTATTATACACTTCAATTTGAGCCGTTCGGGAGGTCGTACCGGACCTTGTTTCTTTTTCTTCCGGTTTTTCAATCACGCGTCAGAGGTCATTTCAGGAGTTAACCTATTCGATTCAGCCTCAAATAACGAGCATTAATCCATTTTTCACGATTATCCGAGCATTAATCGTGTATTATACACTTCAATTTCAGCCGTTCGGGAGGTCGTACCGGACCCTGTATCTTTTTCTCCTTGTTTTTCTATCACGCGTCCGAGGTCATTTTAGGAGTTAACCTATTAAATTCAGCCTCAAATAACGAGCATTAAACGAGCATTAATCCATTTCTCACTATTATCCATGGTGCGACGAATGTTGGTTTATGGCATACCGGCACCCTCAAATGTCTTCCGTTGCTACTCAAATTTTGCGTGGCCGCTTTATATGATCCGAGGAACTTTCTATGTCATTTCCGGAGACTTTTGTTCCGGGACTCTGTAATCCGGATAACCGTGTATTATACACTTCAATTTGAGCCGTTCGGGAGGTCGTACCGGACCCTGTTTTTTTTTCTCCCGGCTTTTCAATCACACGTCCGGGGTCATTTCAGGAGTTAACCTACTCGATTAAGCCTCAAATAACGAGCATTAATACATTTTTCACGATTATCCGAGGTTCGGCGAATGTTGGTTTATGGCCTACCGGCACCCTCAAATGTCTTCCGTTGCTACTCAAATTTTGCGTGGCCGCTTTATATGATCCGAGGAACTTTCTATGTCATTTCCGGAGACTTTTGTTCCGGGACTCTGTAATCCGGATAACCGTGTATTATACACTTCAATTTTAGCCGTTCGGGAGGTCGTACCGGACCCTGTTTTTTTTTTCTCCCGGCTTTTCAATCACACGTCCGGGGTCATTTCAGGAGTTAACCTACTCGATTAAGCCTCAAATAACGAGCATTAATACATTTTTCACGATTATCCGAGGTTCGGCGAATGTTGGTTTATGGCCTACCGGCACCCTCAAATGTCTTCCATTGCTAATCAAATTTTGCGTGGCCGCTTTATCAGACCCGAGGAACTTTCTATGTGATTTCCGAAGAATTTTGCTCTGCTACCCTGGAATCCCGAAAAAACGTGTATTATACACTTCAATTTGAGCCGTTCGGGAGGTCATACCGACCCTGTTTCTTTTTCTCCCTGTTTTTCAATCACGCGTCCGAGGTCATTTCATGAGTTAACCTATTCGATTCAGCCTCAAATAACGAGCATTAATCCGAGGTTCGACGAATGCTGGTTTATGGCATACCAGCACCCCCAAATGTCTTCCGGTGCTACTCAAATTTTGCGTGGCCGCTTTATCTGACCCGAGGAACTTTCTATGTGATTTCCGGAGAATTTTTTCAGGGACCCTGGAATCCTGAAAAAACGTGTATTATACACCTCAATTTGAGCCGTTTGGGAGGTCGTACCGGACCCTGTTTCTTTTTCTCCCAGTTTTTTCAATCACGCGTCCGAGGTCATTTCAGGAGTTAACCTATTCGATTTAGCCTCAAATAACGAGCATTAAACGAGCATTAATCCATTTTTCACGATTATCCGAGGTTCGACGAATACTGGTTTTTGAAATACCGGCACCCCCAAATGTCTTCCGTTCCTACTCAAATAAATTTTGCGTGGCCGCTTTATCTAACTTAAGGAACTTTCTATGTGATTTTCGAAGAATTTTGTTACGGGACCCTGGAATCCCGAAAAACCGTATATTATACACTTCAATTTGAGCCGTTCGGGAGGTCGTACCGGACCCAGTTTCTTGTTCTCCCGGTTTTTCAATCACGCGTACGAGGTCATTTCAGGAGTTAAGATATTCGATTCAGCTTCAAATAACGAGCATTAATACATTTTTCACGATTATCCGAGGTTCGACGAATGCTGGTTTATGGCATACCGACACCACCAAATGTCTTCCGTTGCTACTCAAATTTTGCGTGGCTGCTTTATCTGACCGGAGGAACTTTCTTTGTGATTTCCGGAGAATTTTGTTCCGGGACCTTGGAATCCCGAAAAACCGTGTATTATGCACTTCAATTTGAGTCGTTTGGGAGGTCGTACCAGACCCTGTTTCTTTTTCTCCCGGTTTTTCAATCACGCGTCCGAGGTCATTTCAGGAGTTAACCTATTCGATTCAGCCTCAAATAACGAGCATTAAATGAGCATTAATCCATTTTTCACGATTATCCGAGTTTCGACGAATGCTGGTTTATGGTATACCGGCACCTCCAAATGTCTTTCGTTGCTACTTAAATTTTGCGTGGCCGCTTTATCTGGCCCGAGGAACTTTCTATGTGATTTCCGGAGAAATTTTGTTCCGGGACCCTAGAATCCCGAAAAACCGTGTATTATTCACTTCAATTTGAGTCGTTCGGGAGGTCGTACCAGACCCCGCTTCTTTTTTTCCCGGTTTTTCAATCACGCGTCCGAGGTCATTTCAGGAGTTAACTTATTCGATTCAGCTTCAAATAACGAGCATTAATACATTTTTCAGGATTATGCGAGGTTCGACGAATGCTGGTTTATGGCATACCGGTACCCCCAAATGTCTTCTGTTGCTACTCAAATTTTGCGTGGCCGATTTATCTGACCCGAGGAACTTTTTATGTGATTTCCGGAGAATTTTGTTCCGGGACCTTGTAATCCCGAAAAACCGTGTATTATATACTTCAATTTGAGCAGTTCGGGAGGTCGTACCGGACCCTGTTTCTTTTTCTCCCTGTTTTTCAATCACGCGTCCGAGGTCTTTTCAGGAGTTAACCTATTCGATTCAGCCTCAAATAACGAGCATTAAAAGAGTATAAATCCATTTTTCACGATTATCCGAGGTTCGACGAATGCTGGTTTATGGCATACCGGCATCCCCAAATATCTTCCGTTGCTACTCAAATTTTGTGTGGCTGCTTTATCTGACCCGAGGAACTTTCTATATCATTTTCGGAGAATTTTGTTCCGGGACTCTGGAATCCCGAAAAACCGTGTATTATATATACACTGTAATTTGAGCCGTTCGGGAGGTCGTACCGGACCTTGTTTGTTTTTCTCCCAGTTTTTCAATCACGCGTCCAAGGTCATTTCAGGTATGACACCCTCAGATTAAGCCTTAAATAATTACGTAAAATCTACAGAAAAACTGACAGGATATGTTTGTAAATGGTTCAACTAGACAAAACCTGTAATTTTTAAAACTTTCCCAAACCATTCACAAACATCTCCGACTTAAGAGTGCCCAAAACCTGCAAAAGCTAATAAACTAATTTACATAACTATGCTAAAGACAAGGAATTATAGAGATACAACCCAAAGAAAAAGAGGGAGACATATGTCCCTTCAAAATATATACAAAACCAAAAGTCTAAAGGTTTACTACAAAAATAGCCAAACTAGGTCCAAGGTTCTTTTGCTCACTAGCTCGTCTGTGTACCCCATTTAATCATCTTCAACCCGTCAATCGCATTTAATATAAACAGGAAAGCCACAATTCAGTGGGGAGTAACTTCGAGTCCTCCCAGCCACGAAATGTCATATTTAATGTAACATGTAGTGTAACATGTAAACAATATGATAAACAATTTAATTATCATGTATTCTAACCTATGACCCCTAAACTAACCAAAGTAAACTATCATGTGAAACATATAACAATTAGTAATCCAAACTTTATCAATTGTAACCGGCTTACATCTCACCTATTACAATTCATAAAATCACCATACAAGAAAGGGCAATATATCAAAGACAGGCATAAGTTCTTAGTACGGTCGATAGTCACTCTGTAACTCGAGTCTATACCACGAGGTAGGGAAGGTAATCGAACCGGTATCTTGGCTCAGAGGTTCTATCAAAACATGTCCAAGACACAACACAACCCTAGCCTAAAATCTCGCTTGAGACCTAGACATGCGGATACACACCACCGCACCCAAGACCCACAATTTTTTTAAAACAAAGTGAGTACCCTAAGGAGTCCACCAAAGGGTTGGCTAGTACTTAAGCTGACCACTTACTATCAAAATAAGTAACGAGGTCATGCCCCAACTTGGATATAATCCCACCAAGTCGGGAACACAAAGGCTATTAAGCGGTGAACATATACTCGTCGGAGACTATAAAGACCTATCTATGACAAACACAACAACCTGCAAGAAGTATTCAATACCAATTCTAGCAATATTAACAATATTAAAGGCTTCAGGGAACCTAGGGCCGTTTCTACAATATAAGAAACTATTAAATTCAACCAACTATACATGTGAACTAAAAACTTGATAAATGGCCTAAAACAAGAAAAAGGCCGATTATCCAATTCATATAAAATTTCATCCAACCGAATTTTTACCCATGACTGACCTGCGACAGTGCGGGTTAAATTGCGGTGACCAATCACACAATTGGTGACATCGAATCAGTCAAAGGGACCAAGGCTCAGTTTTCGGCATAATCATCCAAACATTACAATTATCGCTATAAAATTCATTTTGAGCCTAGTCATTACAATTTCATTTTATAACCCATACTAACATGTGTCAACTAACATATTAAGCATACTTCATCATCAACATAATTAATTTTACTACTAATATGATTCATTTCCTAAGACTACCCACATGTGACCTTTACTAAACATATCATTAATAAATCCGAAACTACAAGTAATGCATGAAAATTCGCGAAACAAGCAACGGACCAGCCCGGGCCAGCCCCAAGGCAGCCGTGGGCTGCTGGCTGCCGAACTTTCTTTGCCGCCACCCCCACACCTCCATTTCTCTATTTTTGTTCGGTATAACATAAATCGAAACATCAATTAATCATTCCTATACTAATATGTTAACTTAAACTAACAAAAGACAAGCATTAGACATGCATGCAACCCATTTTATCATGTGAAAATTAACAACTCAAACAAAAATCACAAAAAACAAAGAATGTGACGATTATTCGTCGAGTAACTCGAAATATGTTACCTTAAGCTAGAAAATGAGCAATTAGCACCTTGAAAACCAACCCTAATCTGCCAACTAACCACTATCTTCGACTATATACGAGTCCCCAAACTCGTCTTCCAAATCTTCACCTAAATAAACAATAAAAACACAAAAATAAGCATAAAAATCGAAATTATACCGAAAATCGTCTTAAAATGACATCAAGAAAACTGAAATTAAAATATACCAGGAGGTAGATCTCGAAGAGAGGATTCCGAAAATATAAATTATGTGAAAATCCGACAAGAATCGAGTGAGTTATGGTGAAAATAGTTTGGATTTGTATGAAAATGGTGGTTTTTGGGTAGAAGGTTCAAGAGGATGAAGAAGGATAAGAAAAATCAGAAAAAAAAAGAAAGAGGAAGGGAGGTGCCGCGGGAAAAGGAAAGGAAAGGAGGAAGGGAGCGGGTTTTAGTCGGGATTTTACGAGTCGGTTTTGTCTCGTTTCGATAATAATTAGAACCGCTTGTCAAATGTAAATTCCGACAACACCAAAGTTCTTAAACACGAGATTACAAGAATATTGAATACTCATACGACCCATTTCCAAAGTCGTTTGCCCAATTTTCAATAGAGTTGTCATTTTTCCCCGAAATGCCCTTATTTCGAAATAAAAAGTTTTTACACGGTTAAAACTATTTTTAAACATTTCGAAACTATCAAAATAAATACTTTTCTTCAAAATATAATAAAATTATATTTCTTTGAATTATTATTACTTCAAATACATTAATATCAAATTTTACTTGATTAATAAATTACTTTCGCAAAATAATAACGGTCCAAAATTACGGGGCGTTACATCAGGAGTTAACCTACTCGATTCAGCCTCAAATAACGAGCATTAAACGAGCATTAATACATTTTTCACGTCTATCCGAGGTTCGACGAATGCTGGTTTATGGCATACCGGCACCTCCAAATGTCTTCCGTTCCTACTCAAATTTTGCGTGGGCGCTTTATCTGACCCGAGGAACTTTCTATGTGATTTTCGGAGAATTTTGTTCCGGGACTCTGGAATCCCGAAAAACCTTCTATTAAACACTTCAATTTGAGCCGTTCGGGAGGTCGTACCGGACCCAGTTTCGTGTTCTCCCGGTTTTTCAATCACGCGTAAGAGGTCATTTCAGGAGTTAAGTTATTCGATTCAGCCTCAAATAACGAGCATTAATACATTTTTCACGATTATCCGAGATTCGACGAATGCTGGTTTACGGCATACCGACACCTAGACCTGGCAAAACGGGTCAATGGTTCGGGTTCGGGTCGGGTCAATTCGGGTCGGGTCAATTTGGGTCGGGCCAATTCGGGTCTCTCGTTGAGTTCGGGTTAATTCAGGCCGGGACGGGTCTTTTCGGGTTTCGGGTCTATTTCGGGTTTGTTGTCGGGTCTATTTCGTGTCAAGCGGGTCGGGTTGTTTCGGGTCGGGTTATTTTCGGGTCAATGAATAATAGAGAAATAGCCATTTCAAGTCTTTTCGGTTCAATTAAAATTATATTTTGTCGGGTCATTTTCGGGTTAGGTGATTTCGGATCGGGACATTTTCGGGTCGGGCCATTACGGGTCAAGAAAGCTCGGGTCATGTTCGGGTCGGGTTGGGTCAATTCGGGTTTTCGGGTCACATTCGGGTGATGTAGTTCGGGCCACTTCGGGTCTCGGGTCAGCTTTTGCGGGTCGGGTCAATCACGTCGGGTTGCTTCTACTCAAATTTTGCGTGGCCACTTTATCTGACCCGAGGAACTTTCTATGTGATTTTCGGAGAATTTTGTTCCGGGACCATGGAATCCCGAAAAACCGTGTACTTATATACACTTCAATTTGGGCAGTTCGGGAGGTCGTACCGGACCTTGTTTCTTTTTCTCCCTGTTTTTCAATCACGCGTCCGAGGTCTTTTCAGGAGTTAACCTATTCGATTCAGCCTCAAATAACGAGCATTAATCCGAGGTTCGACGAATGCAGGTTTATGGCATACCAGCACCCCCAAATGTCTTCCGTTGCTACTCAAATTTTGCGTGGCCGCTTTATCTGACCCGAAGAACTTTCTATGTGATTTCCGGAGAATTTTTTCCGGGACCCTGGAATCCTGAAAAAACGTGTATTATACACCTCAATTTGAGCCGTTTGGGAGGTCGTACCGGACCCTGTTTCTTTTTCTCCTGGTTTTTCAATCACGCGTCCGAGGTCATTTCAGGAATTAACCTATTCGATTTAGCCTCAAATAACGAGCATTAAACGAGCATTAATCCATTTTTCACGATTATCCGAAGTTCGACGAATACTGGTTTTTGACATACCGACACCCCCAAATGTCTTCCGTTCCAACTCAAATAAATTTTGCGTGGCCGCTTTATCTAACTTAAGGAACTTTCTATGTGATTTTCGGAGAATTTTATTCCGGGACCCTGGAATCCCGAAAAACCGTATATTATACACTTCAATTTGAGCCGTTCGGGAGGTCGTACCGGACCCAGTTTCTTGTTCTCCGGGTTTTTCAATCACGCGTACGAGGTCATTTCAGGAGTTAAGGTATTCGATTCAACCTCAAATAACGAGCATTAATACATTTTTCACGATTATCCGAGGTTCGACGAATGCTGGTTTATGGCATATCGGCACCACCAAATGTCTTCCGTTGCTACTCAAATTTTGCGTGGGTGCTTTATCTGACCGGAGGAACTTTCTATGTGATTATCGAAGAATTTTGTTCCGGGACCTTGGAATCCCGAAAAACCGTGTATTATGCACTTCAATTGGAGTCGTTCGGGATGTCGTACCAGACCCTGTTTCTTTTTCTCCCGGTTTTTCAATCACGCGTCCGAGGTCATTTCAGGAGTTAACCTATTCGATTCAGCCTCAAATAACGAGCATTAAATAAGCATTAATCCATTTTTCACGATTATCCGAGTTTCGACGAATGCTGGTTTATGGTATACCGGCACCTCCAAATGTCTTCCGTTGCTACTTAAATTTTGCGTGGCCGCTTTATCTGACCCGAGGAACTTTCTTTGTGATTTAGGAGAAATTTTGTTCGGGACCCGGAATCCCGAAAAAAGTGTATTATAGTTTTCAATTTAAGTCGTTCGGGAGGTCGTACCAGACCCCGCTTCTTTTTTTCCCGGTTTTTCAATCACGCGGCCGAGGTCATTTCAGGAGTTAACTTATTCGCTTCAGCTTCAAATAACGAGCATTAAACGAGCATTAATCCATTTTTCACGATTATCCGAGTTTCGACAAATGCTTGTTTATGGCATACCGACACCCCCAAATGTCTTCCGTTGCTATTCAAATTTTGCGTGGCCACTTTATCTGACCCGAGGAACTTTCTATGTGATTTCCGGAGAATTTTGTTCCGGGACAATGGAATCCCGAAAAACCGTGTATATACACTTTAATTTGAGCCGTTCGGGAGGTCGTACCAGACCCTGCTTCTTTTTTCCCCGGTTTTTCAATCACACGTCCGAGGTCATTTCAGGAGTTAACCTATTCGATTCAGCTTCAAATAACGAGCATTAAACGAGCATTAATCCATTTTTCACGATTATCCGAGGTTCGACGAATGCAGGTTTATGGTATACCGGCACCTCCAAATGTCTTCCGTTGCTACTTAAATTTTGCGTGGCCGCTTTATCTGACCCGAGGAACTTTCTTTGTGATTTCCGGAGAAATTTTGTTCCGGGACCCTGGAATCCCGAAAAACCGTGTATTATAGTTTTCAATTTAAGTCGTTCGGGAGGTCGTACCAGACCCCGCTTCTTTTTTTCCCGGTTTTTCAATCACGCGGCCGAGGTCGTTTCAGGAGTTAACTTATTCGCTTCAGCTTCAAATAACGAGCATTAAACGAGCATTAATCCATTTTTCACGATTATCCGAGGTTCGACGAATGCTGGTTTATGGCACACCGGCACCACCAAATGTCTTCCATTGTTACTCAAATTTTGCGTGGCCGCTTTATCTGACCCGAGGAACTTTCTATGTGATTTCCGGAGAATTTCGTTCCGGAACCCTAGAATCCTGAAAAACCGTGTATTATACACATCAATTTGAGCCGTTCGGGAGGTCGTACCGGACCCAGTTTCTTTTTCTTCCGGTTTTTCAATCACGCGTCGAAGGTCATTTCAGGAGTTAACCTATTCGATTCAGCCTCAAAAAACGAGCATTAAACGAGCATTAATCCATTTTTCACGATAATCCGAGGTTCGATGAATGCTGGTTTATGGCATACCGTCACCCCAAATATCTTTCGTTGCTACTCAAATTTGTGTGGCCGCTTTATCTGACCCGAGGAACTATATATGTGATTTCCGGAGAATTTTGTTCTGGGACCCTGGAATCCCGAAAAACCGTGTATTATACACTTCAATTTGAGCCGTTTGGGAGGTCGTACCGGACCCTGTTTCTTTTTCTCCCGGTTTTTCAATCACGCGTCCGAGGTCATTTCAGGAATTAACCTATTCGATTTAGCCTCAAATAACGAGCATTAAACGAGCATTAATCCATTTTTCACGATTATCCGAAGTTCGACGAATACTGGTTTTTGACATACCGGCACCCCCAAATGTCTTCCGTTCCAATTCAAATAAATTTTGCGTGGCCGCTTTATCTAACTTAAAGAACTTTCTATGTGATTTTCGGAGAATTTTATTCCGGGACCCTGGAATCCCGAAAAACCGTATATTATACACTTCAATTTGAGCCGTTCGGGAGGTCGTACCGGACCCAGTTTCTTGTTCTCCGGGTTTTTCAATCACGCGTACGAGGTCATTTCAGGAGTTAAGGTATTCGATTCAACCTCAAATAACGAGCATTAATACATTTTTCACGATTATCCGAGGTTCGACGAATGCTGGTTTATGGCATATCGGCACCACCAAATGTCTTCCGTTGCTACTCAAATTTTGCGTGGGTGCTTTATCTGACCGGAGGAACTTTCTATGTGATTTCCGAAGAATTTTGTTCCGGGACCTTGGAATCCCGAAAAACCGTGTATTATGCACTTCAATTTGAGTCGTTCGGGATGTCGTACCAGACCCTGTTTCTTTTTCTCCCGGTTTTTCAATCACGCGTCCGAGGTCATTTCAGGAGTTAACATATTCGATTCAGCCTCAAATAACGAGCATTAAATAAGCATTAATCCATTTTTCACGATTATCCGAGTTTCGACGAATGCTGGTTTATGGTATACCGGCACCCCTAAATGTCTTTCGTTGCTAATCAAATTTTGCGTGGCCGCTTTATCTAACCCGAGGAACTTTCTATGTGATTTCCGGATAATTTTGTTCCGGGACCCTGGAATCCCGAAAAATCGTGTATTATACACTTCAATTTAAGCCGTTCGGGAGGTCGTACCATACCCAGTTTTTTTTTCTCCCGGTTTTTCAATCCCGCGTCCGAGGTCATTTTAGGAGTTAACGTATTCGATTCAGCCTCAAATAACGAGCATTAATCCATTTTTCACGATTATCCGAGTTTCGACGAATGCTGGTTTATGGCATACCGGCACCTCCAAATGTCTTCCGTTGCTACTTAAATTTTGTGTGACCGCTTTATCTGACCCGAGGAACTTTCTATGTGATTTCCGGAGAATTTTGTTCCGGGACCCTGGAATCTTGAAAACACGTGTATTATACACTTCAATTTGAGCCGTTCGGGAGGTCGTACCAGACCCTGCTTCTTTTTTTCCCGGTTTTTCAATCACGCGTCCGAGGTCATTTCAGGAGTTAACCTATTCGATTCAGCTTCAAATAACGAGCATTAAACGAGCATTAATCCATTTTTCACGATTATCCGAGGTTCGACGAATGCTGGTTTATGGCATACCGGCACCCCCAAATGGCTTCCGTTGCTACTCAAATTTTTCGTGGCCGCTTTATCTGACCCTAGGAACTTCCTATGTGATTTCCGGAGAATTTTGTTCCGGGACCCTGGAATCCCGAAAAACCGTGTATTATACACTTTAATTTGAGCCGTTCGGGAGGTCGTACCGGACCCAGTTTCTTTTTCACCCTAATTTTTAATCACGCGTCCGAGGTCATTTCAGGAGTTAACCTATTCGATTCAGCCTCAAATAACGAGCATTAAACGAGCATTAATCCATTTTTCACGATTATGCGAGGTTCCACGAATGCTGGTTTATGGCACACCGGCACCCCCAAATGTCTTCCGTTGTTACTCAAATTTTGCGTGGCCGCTTTATCTGACCCGAGGATTTTTCTATGTGATTTCCGGAGAATTTTGTTCTGGGACCCTGGAATCCCGAAAAACCGTGTATTATACACTTTAATTTGAGCCGTTTGGGAGGTCGTACCGGACCCAGTTTCTTTTTCTCCCGATTTTTCAATCACGCGTCCGAGGTCATTTCAGGAGTTAACCTATTCGAATCAACCTCAAATAATAATCCATTTTTCACGATTATCCGAGGTTCGACGAATGCTGATTTATGGCACACCGGCACTACCAAATGTCTTCCGTTGTTACTCAAATTTTGCGTGGCCACTTTATCTGACCCGAGGAACTTTCTATGTGATTTCCGGAGAATTTTGTTCTGGGACCCTGGAATCCCGAAAAACCGTGTATTATAAACTTCAATTTGAGCCGTTCGGGAGGTCGTACCGGACCCAGTTTCTTTTTATTCCGGTTTTTTAATCACGCGCCGAAGGTCATTTCAGGAGTTAACCTATTCGATTCGGCCTCAAATAACGAGCATTAAATGAGCATTAATCCATTTTTCATGATTATCCGAGGTTCGATGAATGCTGGTTTATGGCATACCGGCACCCCTAAATATCTTTCGTTGCTACTCAAATTTTGCGTAGCCGCTTTATCTGACCCGAGGAACTTTCTATGTGATTTCCGGAGAATTTTGTTCCGGGACCCTGGAATCCCAAAAAACCGTGTATTATACACTTCAATGTGAGCCGTTCGGGAGGTCGTACCGGGCCCAGTTTCTTTTTCTCCCTGTTTTTCAATCACGCGTCCGAGGTCATTTCAGGAGTTAACCTATTCGATTCAGCCTCAAATAACGAGCATTAAACGAGCATTAATCCATTTTTCACGATAATCCGAGGTTCGACGAATGTTGTTTTATGGCATACCGGCACCCACAAATGTCTTCCGTTGCTACTCAAATTTTGCGTGGCCACTTTATCTGGCCCGAGGAACTTTCTATGTGATTTCCGGAGAATTTTGTAAAATATCCTTAAATCACACGAAATATTTCTCGGGTCAGACAAAGCGGCCTCACAAAATTTATGAAGCAACAGAGGACATTTGATGCGCTGCCTTATTGCGATAAACCAGTTTTCAGCGGAAATAGGGTTTTTTGATAAAAATGTTATAATACATGTTATTTTGGGTTGAAATCGAATTTGGTAACTCCTGATGCAACCCTTGACACATGGTAGGAAAACTTGGAGAATAATAAACGAGACCCCGTACAGCCTCCCGAACGGCTCCAATTGAAGTGTAGTACACGTTTTTTTTGTGATTTTAAGGTCCCGGAACAAAAATGCCCGTAAATCACACGGTTGGTTTCTCGGGTCAGACAAAGCAGCCTGAAAAAATTTGAGAGGCAACAGAGGACATTTGAGGCTGCCAGAGTGCGATAAACCAGTTTTCAACGGAAATCGGAGACTCGTTAAAAATGTTATAATACTCCGTACATGTTATTTTGGGTTGAAATTGAATATGGTAACTCCTGAAGCTACCCTTGACACATGGTAGGTAAATCGGGAGAAAAATAAACGAGACCCCGTACAGCCTCCCGAACAGCTCAGATTGAATTGTATAATACACGTTTTCTGTGATTTTAAGGCCCCGCAACAAAAATGTCCGTAAATCACACGGATGATTTCTCGGATCAGACAAAGCGACCTACTATTATTACTTCATTTTTAATATGGTGACAAACTTTGAGAAATAATAGAAGACATTTGAAGCTGTCAGTATGCGTGTGCGATTAACCAATCTTGATTCTTGGCCATAGAACCAAAAAATTACGAGTCTTTGGATCCCGTTGGAAATGGAAATTCTTAGGACAGCATCAATACCAATGAATATTCTTTTGTACTTTGGACAAACGGATGGTGTTCAGCAGAGAACAAACTACATGTGTAAAGCATGAATTAGATTCTTTTATAAATTATCATCTTTTGGAGAACTACTTTTCTGATTAGGTTATCCCACTACTTCTATAAAGAGGGCATAAAAAAGTTGTCCCACTTCAAAAGTTCACTATAGCTTTTTGTCATGTGTAAGGTTTAGGCCCTGTTTGTTAAACAGCGGATTAATTTCAGCATAAGCAGATTGTAAAAGCAGATTATAAATGGCAGATTTTATCAGAAGGTTTGACTAGCATATTATAATTAGTAGAACTAATTTGAGTGTTTGGTAATTGACAGATTACGATTAGTAGATTGTTAGTTTTCTTTGTAAAATGGAGAAAAATTTCCTATTTTACAATATGCTAACCAATATGCTGGGTAAGCAGCATATTATAAAACAGCATATTGACCCCAAATATGCCGTTTCAATATGCTGTTTACCAAACACTAAAATTAGCATATTGATTGGTCAAACATGCTAAAACCCTTGAATATGCTAAAAATTGGCCAATATGCCGTTTACCAACAACGCCTAAACCTATATTGCTCAGATTCGATTAGAAGTATTCCATATGGGTGCGTGTCCAAGTCTCAGATTTATTTATTTTATGAAAAACAATTTATGTTTTTTTGGTTTAAAATAAAGTGTCCGAGTATCCTACCTATGTCTGAGTGTCGTCATTCGAAAAAAATACATGAAGTAATATTGAAGAGTCCGAGCAACATAGCTTTAAACATTTGCTTTTACTGAAACTTCACTTTAGCTTGTTTTTCAGTAGCACCAGGCATGTTATGTTCAAAATCATATTTAAGCATTGACCATGTTTTTCCTTAGTTCTTATAATATACATCTCATGTCAACATTCTGACATGGACATGATACTTCGGCGCTTCATTTAAGACTAAAAGAATGTGAGAAATTTTCATAGAATAGCCGAGTTGACTAACTTGACTCTTGGAATATGCCCTTTTCGGATACTTCCTAACGAGTCTAAGTAGCATAACTTGGAATGTAATGCTCTAGTTCTTTGTACTCAATGCTAATTACTCTGAACAATTACTGTGCAGTAAAAAAATCAGTGAAATGACAATATGGTGGCTATGCTAATGCTTTTGTACTGTACTAGTGCACTGAGAAGTGACAAACCAATCAAGGCTTGACAATTTTTCATAAAATAGCCACGTCTGGCACTTGGGTACACACATGTCTCCAACCATTCAAATTTCAAACCGAGTCTGAGTAACATAGGGAAAATGATCAATATTGCTCAACTAGTGAAAATCAAATTGTAATTATTTGGAAATTTTATTATAAAAATGTGTCATGTAAGGTTTTTGTAATATTATAAAAAATAGAAAAAAAGGGCAGTGAACTCTCTGCATCATTATATGGACTGACTAACCTATACTGATGTATTAAGCTAAACCACTAAGTATAGTTGATTGAAGAGAACCTTTCTTTACTGTCCTTTGATTGGCTGACAGCATCTTTTTCCTGTGTACTGATGTTACTATAAAAGCTTCAGCAATCAACATAATTCCTAGACTTCCAACATAATTCCTACACATCCCTGAATAAATCTTAGTAAAAACTATCCTCGGCCCTGAACCCTAAACCCTAAACGCTAAATCCTAAATGAAGTGATGGGTATTACCCTGAGAATTTTAACTGCTGTCAACGAATCAATGTCGACAGAGAATGCAGACCTTAGTTCAGCACAATCTGACTACATTGTCATCTTGGCAGCTCTCTGCTGTGGCCTTATATGTGCAATAGGCCTAGCAATGGCAGCTCGTTGCGTCTGTTTCCACCGACATCTTCATGTTTTTTCAACACCTCCAACACTTCCCGTCTCAGTACCGCCACCAGGTCTTAACAAGAAGATCCTGGAATTGATTCCGACAACCAAGTACGTTCCTGAACGGACTGTAACAGATGACAGTGTGGAACAGACAGAATGTGCCATCTGTTTGTCGGAATTTACAGATGGAGACCTTATGCGAGTCCTTCCTCACTGCGGTCATGTATTTCACGTTACCTGTATCGACAAATGGCTTGAGACCAACTCTTCTTGTCCCTCGTGTAGACAGTTGATTCTTCTGGTTTCTCGGTGTCATCACTGTGGCGGGTTTTCTGCCAGTCAGGGATCCTGTGGGGTTGAGGTTGATGTTCGAGAAATTGATATGTTGTCTAGCCAAGATTGTGCTCATGGTTTTTTACCATAACAGTTTACGGTTTTTTACATCAGTTACTTTTACTGATGCTTTTTTTTTCGTCTGAAACCTGATAGAACACAAATCTTTGACAGATTGATAGACTTGTGTATATAAATAAAATCCAAAAATTTACATTTTTTTCTGATATTCTTTTCGCGTAGCCACGGGTTCTCTGTCGAGAATCCCTGAATATGTTCGCTTAATCTCTTACGAAGAGCAAAGTTTCCTAGAATTTCGCATTTACAGCGTGATAATTTGCTAAAGGGTAAATTGATAAACACTACCAACTTTGTTCATCTTTTTCATAATTAATACCAACATAATCAATAATTAGTAATCAGTACTAAAATATTAACTTTTTTATATGATGAGTACCAAGTCGCCTTCTTACACTAAATTATTTCCTACTTTTAAATGTGCTTTCATCTAAGAGAGGGATTTTGGAAGTGGGTGAGTGGAGATTTGTACTTGAATGATGGCTTTTTGGACTTTTTCGAATAGGTTAAGATGAGATTTCAAGGTGACTTGGTACCTATCGCAGTAAAAAGTTACGGAGTAATATTTTGGTACCGATTACTTTATTTATATTGGTACTGATTATGAAAAAGTCCTTATATTGATACTGATTATGAAAAAGTCCTTATATTGGTAGTGTTTATCAATTAACCCTTTGCTAAATGTACCTCGGAAATGTATCTTCTAACTAATCTGTGAATCATTTCCGATATCAGACTATCAGTAATCAATAATCAAAAGAATAAAAGTAAAATGACCCAGTAAATTATTTGCACCTCTATTACTGCGCAGTCGTAATGCTTCAGAGTTCAGATACAATCTCTTGCGTTTCCAACACAAGGGTAAGATGGCGCACATTCTTTGCCAATTATAGGCAAATGAGCCATTAAGACACTAGCGTAATGTTAAATAATCCGAAATATGAAACTTGACTCTCTTGCAGGTCCAAATGCTAGAGTATATAAAAAATGGAAATTTTCTGGTCAGTCCACTTCCAGGGATTTTGGGTATAAAATATTTTACAAAATCAGATTTTTGGTAATGCATGGTATATAAGTCAGAGATTCTTTACATTTCCCACTAATAAATTTTTTAATTATTCTTTAATTTTCCTGATTAGTCTTGCACTTGCTGTTTACTACATAAAGTTTGATTAATTTAAAGGAACAATTTTAGAAAGATGCTGATTAGTGGAAGCACCATATGCTTGTCACAAATTCTTGTTTATGTTAAGACAGGGCATATCCGTCTTAAACATGAAACGGGTCAAATAGATAGATGAGACAAAAAGTAGAATGTCCAGGGAATGGAAACAAACTTTGTCTCATCTATCTATATTGGGTAGTATTTGACCCGTCTTAAACTTAAGACGGATATGACTGTCTTACGGGAACCAACTGATTCCTTGTAGCATTATTAATTACTGGCTGACTCCAGTTAGCATTCTGTCAGTAATGACACAGTGGACACTGACTACTGAGACTGTGTGCAGCTTAACAAAAACAATTGATCCTCTCGGTCATGAATTATGAGCACTCAGATCAACTGGTAACGATTAATCTAATTTTAATCTAAATTTTCGTGTTTTTTTCTGGCAAAACGGACTTGACTTGTATTCCTATTTTCTGTGTTAAACGACCTAACCTAAACCCCGCTTGTAGACTGTTTTTAATCTGATAAAACGCGAACATGATGTGATTTTACTTGAAACCTACCCGATTGCCACCTCTAAGTCCGAGTCACACTAATTTGTGGGACCTATCGAAAGGGGGCCGGGGCCCTTCATGAACACTCAAGTCATAATTTTGCCTTATTAATTAAATGGTGGTTGTCTGGGTGACCACTAAAATGGTAAAATGTGTACTTTCCAATTCCCACTATAAAATGAAATAAATGGGGGTGGTATCGAGTCTCGGGACCACCCTGTCGCACTTTTATATGGGATCTATTATTTTGATGGTCCCTACACAGTTGATGGAAGAGGGTGGTATTGAGTCTCGGTACCACTCTGTAGTGCCATCTCATTTTCCGATATGAATGACAACCTCACAATAAGCAAATAAGTTAATAACCATTAACCAGTTACCATTGTCAAAAACTAATGGAAATAAGCTCAATTAACAAACAATGGAGATCTATAACATTATCAAGCTTTATATGTTGCTTTATTTTCATTTATTTTATTCACCAAAATCGACAAAGTTCGAATCTTTTTAGCTCCAAAAGTAAAGTTCTTACATTCACAGTAGAACAAGAAGCACCCAAAATTATTACTGCAGTGAGAAATTTTACTGATAAACCAATGACGACAACATTACCTCAGTGCCTCAAGTGCTCCGGCAAATTGCGAGGCAAGGAGGAGTCGGATGTACGCAGCCTCGAGTGTGACATTAATGTTGGGAAATGGGTTTATAAGCCAGGAATTAAATCAAGCTATAATCATAGTAACTGTCCATTTTTAGAAGAGAAGATGAACTGCAGAAGTAATGGCAGGCCAGATTTTGAGTATGAGAATTGGGTGTGGCAGCCCAAAGATTGTGACTTTATTCAGTATGCTCAATACAATTTTATGTTTTTAAAGTTTTGTTATTATTTTTGGAAAGATTGCTAGATGAACCATCTCAACCAAAACCTTAAGCTGATGGTTGATGCCCAACTATTATAAATATTCCTATTACGCTCCCTCACTCAAATGCCCGTTAGGCTTGAAGAGTGGTTAGTTGTGCACCGGCTCCCCCGTACCGTGTGCTGGGTTTCCACTTCGAGTTTTTGAGGAGTTTTGAGGTTGTCAGGCTCTGATACCATGATAGATGAACCATCTCAACCAAAACCTTAAGGTGATGGTTGAGGCCCAACTATTATAAATATTCCTATTACAACTGACCTCCCCAAACCCCGTACTTACCTTGACGAGGAGTCGAGGACCTTGTTGGGGGTGTTTGTAACAATGTGGTATCAGTTGGTCTTGCATAAGACCGTCTTAACTTAAAACTCTCACAACCTTCTTTTATTTCTACCTTTATTTTTAATTTAAAACCGTCTTAAACAAGAATTGGTGATGTGGTATAGTTTTGCAGGTTTAATGGGACTGACATGTTGGAAAGACTAAGAGGGAAGAAAATGATTATAGTAGGTGACTCCCTGAATCGGAATCAATGGGAATCGTTAGCTTGCCTACTGTATTCTTCGATTGATCCTGCTCAAGTTGAAGGTGTGGAGTTAAGAAGTAAAAACAGCAAGATGTTTAGAGCAAAGGTATAAACTTTTTTTAGAGTTTGGGGTCTGAGACTAGACACATACCCGTGTTGGATACTTTTAACCGGAGTATGAGCAACATAGGCAATTAAGAACCTGATAAGAGTTCTTCTGGTTTGTGAAACTAATGTTTTATTTACTGACTGGTTTAATTCAGGAATATGATTTCACATTGGAGTTCGACTTCAGTCCGTTCCTTGTGCAACTAGATGTGAACCATGACAGTGGTAGCAAGGTTCTGAAGCTTGATGAAATTTCGGCTTCAGCTGACAGTTGGGTTGGTGCTGATATTATGTTGTTCAATACAGGACATTGGTGGGTGCATTTGGGGAAGTATAAGACGTAAGCGACATTTCATTATATTGTTCAATACAGGGCACTGTAAGTCTGTAATCCTGTAATGAATGACCGGGAATTTTGGCATGACGTCTGCAGGTGGGACTTATTTGAGCACAAAAGAGAGATAATGGAAGACATGAACATTGAAGTTGCATTTGGTTTGGCAATGAGAACCTGGTCGAGATGGATTGATCGGAATGTGGACCAAAACAAGACGATGGTCCTGTTCAGGAGCATTTCACCGGAACACCATGGGGATTTCTGGTGCTACAATGTAACAAGGCCAATCATGGATGACTCGTATGCATCATTGTTTCCAAAGTCTCTATCAACCATCGTCCGAGATACAATCAAGAGAAGTAGAACACCGGTGAGATATTTGAATATTACTAACCTGTCCCAACCTAGAAGGGATGCACATCCTGGACTGTACAGGAGTAGTAGGTGGAATGTGATTCTGGAGAGGTATAAAAGTCGTGTATCGTCGTTTGTTGATTGTAGCCACTGGTGCCTCCCTGGTGTTCCCGATACCTGGAACCAGCTGTTGTATTCATTTATGTTCAATAGTTAGGAGTACTTTTGAAGTTAAAGACAATCAGTTAATTTAACAGCAAAAATAGTTTCCGGTAGATGAGGACCCTGTTGTACTTGAAACTGACCCATGACAACTTGAAATTCTTCCTGCATTGAAGTAAAAAGTGAGATATTCCGCAACTGTTCTGAACACAATAACATTACTCCAACGCCTCGTAAGGTACATAACAATAGACTATTACATTCTTTATTTAAGGAAAAATAAATATCAGTTACATTGAGACGAAAAGAAAAAACTATTTTACAGCTGCTGAAAATTAACCATAATTTCGACATCATCTCTCTTTAAAGAGGGAAACTATCAGATGTTGAGAGGCTCTTGGGAATGTTAGCAAGTTGTTAGAAAACTCTGTCCATTGCTCTGATGACAACACGCTCTCGTAAAACGATTTATCAGCCGCCTTGTAATAAATCACTAGTTCAGCAAGGACAGTAGCATTCTGGAGCAGGATGCTTATCAAATGAACCAAACAAGGGTATGAGCACATTGAGATGTTGTAGATGACTACGCTTTTGAGAGAGCGTGAACAGCAGTCTTCTTCATTCATGCTGCAATTATCGAGTTTTGATTCAATTGGCTGCAGGATCACAGTTGACAAAATGAGACGGAAAGTTTACACTGAAATATTCGTTCTTTGAGTATAATGTTTAGAACATTGAAGTACCTGAAGAAAATCGCTCTGCCAGCTTGTGACATCTATCACAAGTTCCTCCAAGTACGGTGAACTTCTCAGCATGCGACACAGTCCAGGGATGTGCTTCTCCGTCAACCACATACTAAGCTCAACGCGCTTCCAATTCATCGACAATTGTGGAAGATGCTTTTCCATGCAGTAAAAGAGCACCTGGGAATAAACAGGCACACAAATACAGAATTAAACACTTTACTGTTTACTGTTTACTGCAGAAGTAAACTTAAAGAGGTAATAAAACACAGGAGAAACGTCTTACAGTGACAAATTCACACGAAAATGAGACGATCTTGGCACCTAAAACCGAGTTCAAAACAGTCATAAACTGATCAAACTCTTTGAACTCCATATTTGGAGAGCTAAGCTTAAATCTAACATCGACAAGAGATGACAGATCTTGAAGTTCCATACAATTAACCGTCCCAGTGAACCAAAACGATCTCAAATTCGGGCAATTAACAATTATCCCAACATCGTAACATATAGAAATATCAAGTATCAGTTTTTCAACATTATTAGGAGCATCAATAATCAGCTGCTCCCATACAAAACAATCATTAATCTCCAGTTCCTTCAACAAAGGACAACCTTGAATGATAGAATGTATCACAGAATTACTGATCTCGACAAATATCAGCCTCATAACCCGTAACAAGCCCATCTGAAAATGAGTCACGAGCTTAATATCGAGAATCTCCAGCTTCAGTTCAGTAATAGAATCACTGACAAATTCAGTATAAGGTAACTTATACTGCGGTTCATCTGGTTCAACCATACCAACATTAAACTCAAGAATTTCGACATTTTTCTTTAGAGCAAAATCTATCCATGAGTCTAGTTCATGACTTAGGTTACCCTGTTGTATGCAATAATAGAAGGTATCCCCAATACTAACCCGAAACCTGGTGATCTTGGGGAGCCTATGGCGCACCAGGACGTTCTGTACAAAGATGAAGAATGCCCGATTCAATGTCGAGCATCCATCATAATCATCAGCAACATCCTCACTAGCCATAAGATTGTCAGGACTAGTGTTGTACCATATGTCAAAGATTGAGTCATCAAAATCGAGACTCGGGAGTAAAGTCCACAAGGTGCCAAAGGGCTTAAGTAACATGGTTCTTACAGAATCAAGGGTGGGTAGAAATGACAGGATGTGTATCAGAATTGTGTCTGGTAATACAGATAGCCTATCCACCATTTCAACCTTGAAATTCATAATAGAGTAAATTAGTTGTATTAAATTACGTCAAGTTCGATATATAGAAGGGGGTCATGAAAAAAAGATGACTAGCTAAACACTATAAAGTATGCAATATATAGAAGGGGGTCATGAAAAAAAGATGACTAGCTAAACCAATACAGCAAGTCTTGCTTGTGACAGTCTTAAGTTAAGCAGTCTCACAACCCCGTTTCACTTTTAACATTATTTTAATCGGTTGTGAGTGCTGTAATAACTTTTGACAGTCACAAGTAAGAATTTATGAATGCAATGAAACAAGACCATATAGTAGTATTACTAATGTTAATGAAGAAGTGTTGGAACAAAAGAATTAATGGATGATAATATCATAGTAGACTATACAATATGCTTATATAGTAATAAGAGACTTCCCTTGCAATCTACTAGATTTCTTGTGAAAATACTATAGTCTATGATGTGAATCACATATTATTTGGACTTGGTCAGACCACATGATACTTCAGTACTCCGCAAGGAACAAAAAGTTGAGTGGAGATCCTCTCCATTTCCTAAAGCGAAATGGAGAGGCCATTCCTTTCGGTGGCCCAGATCGCATCTTGGAATTATCGAACGGTTCTAAATTTATGGGTAAAAATAAAGGAATAATGGGGTTTAGTGGAAAAAATATTATTTAAAGGATCTAAGAGAGGAAATGGCCTCTCCATTTCCTAAAAGAAATGGAGAGGATCCAAATCCCAAAAAGTTGTACCAGCAAGTCTCCCTTGAGACGGTCTTAACTTAAGACGAGAAGAATGTCCTCATTTTATAATAAAAAGTTACCATGCTAAAATGTTATAACTAAAATTGTCACTTTCTAACAACAAACTGATGGTAACTTTTTATTGTAAAATGGTCACATTTTATCCACCTTAATTTCAGATGAATACCACCTGTCTGAAATGACTTGACTAACTTCCTTGCTAGTATGAAGCAAAGGACAGATTATTGAAGTTGGTTTGTGACTGAACTGAAAAAAAAATATGCAAAAATGACCGGATTCAAAATGGACTTTGATCTAAAATTGGGAAAAGTTACATCAAGTAGAAACCATAACATACTACCTAGTCCAGCACCCGACAATCGGCACTTTGAACTCCAGGTTTTGAGATCTAAGATTCAATATAACATCAACAAGAGATGAAAGATCTTGAACTTCAATACAATTAACAAAGCCAGTGAACCAAAAAGACCTCAAATTCGGACAATCAAGAATCGGCCCAACATCATAATGTTCAGAAGTATCAAGTATCAGTTTTTCAACATTAGGAGCATCAATCCTCACCTCCTTTGAAGCAGAACAATTATATAAATCTCAAATTCCTTCAATACAGGACACCCTTGCGTGATTTCATGAAACACGCTATCACTGATCTCGATGTGTATCAGACTCAGGACCCGTAACAAACGCCTCTGAAAGCGGGTCTAGAGTAATCGCAGGAAACTCCAGTTTCAGTTCAGTAATAGAATCACCAACAAATTCAGTATAAGGTAACTTGTAGAACCGGTCATCTGGGTTCGCCATATACCAGCATTAAACTCAAGAATTTCAACATCTTCCCTTAGAGCAAAATCTATCCATGAGTCTAGTTCATGACTTAGCTCACCCTCTACTATGAAGAATACCCGATTCACTGATGGTTATGAGTATTCATCATTATCATCACCACCACTGCTACCAGCATTAACTTGTTGACCAGATTAAAAAAGAGAGGAAAAAAACTCTTGGAACTGCAATGGGAAAGCAGAATGCCGTGAGGATATCTCTCGATTAGGTATCTTGCTAAGCATCATCGATGGAAATCACCTAGCCGGATGTCAACAGAGGGTATATGTCGGAGCTTGGCCCAGTCCTCCCCATTTGGATTCCGGAATCTTTCAGTTACAAACGGACACCCTCTTACCTCCAGCAGCTGCAAGGAGATAAGGTCCCGCAATATACCTACATTTAATTGGAGTTTCTCGCAGTTTATTATGCGCAGTGACCGGAGAGACGACAAGCAACTTATCCACTCGGGGAGGGATGTAAGATTACATAACTTGTCAATTTTTAAGTTTTCAAGAGAAGTCAAATGTCTGATTCCTTTAGGGATGGTTTGCATCATCAAATTTAATAATTCCAGGGACCGGAGTGTTCCCCCAATGGATCTCCATGGCATCCCATTATCATGATCATCATCATCACCGTCACCATCTTCTTCTTTTGTTCCTGAGAATAATAAACTGGGGAGTGAGCTTAATCGTAGCGAATCCAAAGCTGTTAGATACTCCCACCCTACTCCTTCCAGAGACCTCAACCTCCTACAACACATAATTTTCAGGCTCCGTAGGGAATGACAGCCCTTCAATTTCCCTGCAAGTTGTGACATACTCTCTATGTCATCATTTCCATATATAAGAATGCTAGTTAGACCTTCTGTCGTCAACATTATCAGGTAATCAAGGTTGTCTACTTCCACCTCCCTTAGTTTGATTGTATCGTCAATCCATAATTCTTCATTCACAGCATACAATTTCAGCGTTTCAAGGATTATACAAGCAGGAAATGATGTCAGTTTTTGACACGCATCAATTTCCAATTTGGAGAGCCGGGAAAAGCAAGGTTGTACATGATTTTTGCAGTCTATATCTTCCCCTCTCCACCATCCCCTTAACTCACTCGCAAATGAAATTTTAAGTTCCTCGAGGGATGGAAAAAACACATCTCTATTACTGCCAATATGAGTTGAATCCTCTATGTACTCCAATTTAAACAAAGCATCTAGTGACAGTGACTTGAGATGGGGTAGTTTGCTCAATGACGGCAAATGCAACACGTTGGGAAAATTGAAAAGCTCAATATGGACAAGATTCGGAAGAAAGGTGGCCCAGTTATTAACTTCTCCAGCTCCCCGCCATCTTGATGGAAGTTTAGCTCCGTTGTAAACCCTCACACTGAGTTGCTTTAAAGAAACAGGGGGCTCGAGTTTTTCTAGCAAAGTTTCATGGTTTCCACCACATTGCATTAATATCTGTAGATCCTCAAGATGGTTCATGCTTCTCAAATATCCTCCCCTACATTCCACAATATTCATGAAGTTATGAGTGATTCGAATATATAAGCTTCCTCTTAGGTTCTTCAATGCCAGTAGATTTTCTAGCTCCGCAATTGAATCACCCACAACAAACCTGGTAAGAACACATAGGCAACTCAGTTTGTATAGACCTGAAGGCATGTGTCTCAACGCAAAACAGTAAGATGTATCCAGGTGCCTCAGATTTGCCAACTTGGCCAAACCCTTTGGCAACTCTTTCAAATCTTCGCACCTCCTTAGATCTAAGGTTTGCAGATTATACAGTTTTGTAACTGAATCAGGAAGCGCCGTTAGACGCTTATTGTCAGATACATCAAGATACCTTAAATGAAATAGTTTACCAATCGAATTTGGTAAAGTCTTGATGTCAAGGTCATGCAGATCTAATGTCCTAAGAAACTTCCAATTGTCTACCAATTCAGCTACCTGAAAGTTGATTTCAAACCCATCTCTAACATAAGAGCGGATCTTACACTTCGAGAAAATACTTCCTTTACATTTACTTCCTATGTGAAATAAGTGATGAGCTTCATCTCCAAAATTGGTTTGCATAGAACTTACTGCCACAACACCCTTTCCTGCTACCTTTTGAGCAACATCGTGAATCAAGCCATGGATTTTAAATGATTTAACCCCACCAAGATTATTCCTTTCTACATCTTGAAAAAAACATCTTCGTAGCAAGATTGAAATGTACTCCTCCCCAGCATCTTCCAGGCTCTGACCCACATCCAATGGAACTATGTATCCTTGTGCCATCCAAAGCCTAATCAACTTCTCCTTGTCTATTCTGGTATCCTTGGGGAACAATGCGCAATAGGTAAAGCAAGTCTTCAGATTTGATTCAAGGTTATCATAGCTAAGCTTCAGTATGGACATAATCTTATTATCTCCATCTTTAAGCTTGGCTATTCCGCATTCTTGAAATAATTTCCATTTACTTACATTCTGACCATACAAAAGTGTTCCAACAACTTTAATAGCAAGAGGAACATTGGAGCATTGTTCAACAATCTTCTGGCCAAGTGTAATTAATTCAGCATAATTCACATCTTGTCTATCTTTTTCCCCAAATGCTGTCATCTCAAATAAACGCCATGAATTTTCAGGAGACAATCCTGTTAGCTCATATTTATGTTTCTCATCAACCACCATTGCAGTCCTTTCAGAACGTGTGGTTACCAAAACCCTACTTCCTCCTCCACCACTCATTAAGAATTTTTTTAAACTAAGCCACTTCTCAAGATCTTCATTCCATACATCGTCTAGAACTATCAAGTATTTCTTCCCTCCAAGAAAACCTAGAAGTTTCCTATGTACCAAATCCATCGTTGAACTATCATGTTTCTTATCAGAAGCTGATTCTAAAATCTTAGCAAGAATTTTTTTCACTTTAAATTCCTCTGCATTTTCATCAGACACACATGTCCATAACCTCAAGGGAAATGCAGCTTTAACTCTATCATCATTAAACACAAGTTGGGCAAGCGTAGTTTTCCCCAACCCACCAATTCCCACTATAGAGAGGAAAGACACTTCATCTTGCAAACTAGAATCTAACAGTATATGGACAACCTTATTAAGATCGCGTTCTCTCCCGACAATAACCTCATCTGAATACACATAAGAACAAGTGTCCTCCCTTCTCCCCCTAATAGATTGAGAGTCAACACTAAACCCAAATGTGTTATGATTACTAGCAATACCATCAAGTTTCTTCCTAAGTTTCTTAACCCCACGAGACATAGAGTAAGCAACACCAAGGGTATTTTTCTTAGTAGAGAAGAAGTCTCGTACCTTTTCAGATAATTTACCATCCTTGTTGTGCTGCTTAAGCTGAGCTATAGTACGAAACTCATCAAACAAATCATCAGCGTCATAAACAGCATCGTTCAGCTTCCGAATATAGTCTTGCGCTTCGTGGGAAAGTTTATCCTTAGACTCGGCATCAACGAGGACTTTCCTGATGGTAGTGATGGTGTCTTTGAGGTCGTCAAGCTCAGATTTGTAGCCCCATGATGAGCAAATCTCTTTGATGGTGTCAGACCCAACCACTTCAATCAGTTTTCCTGCAAGACTGATCCCTAGTTCAGCCATTATTTTCAAAGTAATGGAGTTTTTGAATGTGAAGGAGCAATATAAGACAATGGTGAAGAGATTTGCAAACGTAATGACTTGCTACCTCTAAATCCAAAAGACTATAATTATATTATTACTGATATTAGTGACAGAAGTGGGGGATCAAAAAGCTAGCAGAACAAAAATGAGGCACGACAAAGGAGTACAGCGTAATCGTTATAAAATACTCCCACCTCCTCGGTCTTGTTTTTTTAAAGTTTGGTTATGGCACAAGAACCAATATGTATACAACAAGAACAACATTACCCCAATGCCGATGTACGCAGTCTTATCCTGTGTTAGCAACACAAAGAGACTATTTCCAAATGAGCCAAGATGTGAAAATTGCGTCGAGAACCAATATGTATGTTTTAAAAAAAAATACAAAAAGTATAAAAGTAACATGTCCATGAGAACGGAATTTCTTTTACATACCTATAACAGGATTGTAAATAAACAACTAAGGCGTCCAAATACGGAGGTATATTATATTATTGATTGATTGATTAACCCGCAGAATAATGAGGAAACAGCTCCAAGAAAAAGTACAATCTAAATATACTATAAAATTTAAAAGTTGTTCAGGAATTCAAACTGGTGTTGCTGTGTTAGGTAGGTGCAAAGAACATGACAATTATTTGTATCTCTTTTAATAATTATTACCTTAACATTATTTTGTTAACCAAACAATGGAAGTCGTAGAACCTTTGATTTTCTTCTGTTAAGACGTTTTCTCTCCATTAGAGAAGAGTGAATCGGAAGTGGCTGGATGGCTCAAACTCTAGTCACTTTCCTTCCAAAGGCCAAACAACACAAATTCTCAAAAGAGACGGTCTAGCACAGTTTTGTGAGATTGTTACATTTACCCACTAATTATCTGTTGTAGCAAAAAAAATTTCCTTTGCCATGTACTTCAACCTCTATTAACTTGTGAGACGTTCTCCGAGGAGACTACCCGTCGATGCAACACTTCCTACTTTAGAGTAAACTAAAATAAAGCAAACAAAAATACAAAATGGTAGAAGAAAGAGTATGTACATATAAAAATTTGTGAGCAGGAAAAATTTGAAGGATTTACTATAACTGGAACCATGAATTTGAGGATTGCGGACAGATTACGCTGGCATTAGAATTCATATCATCAGCATCAGCGGCCCTTGTAGCTATCCCGGCACCCTTGCCAGGGGTTGAATTAAGGGAGAACATAGCAGTATAGCACCAATGCTCACTTCCTGTATTAATCATACATAATTAATTTAATACTCATTATGTACTGATGAACCAAATATAACACGTCCGCTATCCCAATTATATCGTCCCCATTTGTTTTCCGGGTTTTCCAAAAAAAATTCCCTCTTCCAGAATCCAGTAAATAAAATAGTGATCCATCCCATATTACCCTATTTTGCCAACAAAGCGTCTTGCTTGTGACGGGCCAATCCCGTCACAAGCTGAAGACCTCTCACAAAAAGGGAGAGGAGACAAGGTGGGGCACCCCCCATGTGCTTCCCCACTCACCTCTCATGGGTATTTTGTGAGAGGAAATGGTATCCGTCACAAGCTTGTGACGGATATCGCCGTCTTCAATGAGATTTTGTGTTTTGCCAATAATTATACAAGTCCTACAAATCCTTCATCCCGATTCTATTGTCCCCATTTCCTTTCCGGCAAGCGGAATAATCAAAAATTTGACACAAACTACATGTTTAATACAGTATTAATTTAAGTACATGATTAATCAAGTTGCAAGACCAATTAAATCCCCAAATTTACATAATCATTGATTAAACAATTTCAGATACAATATTAAATGTTTATATTAAACAAAGTGGAAGATTCACAACAACCCACCATCCATATCTCAGAAAACGTCGGCTAATTTCAATACGGAGTAATTCATTTTTCGGGTCAATTTTGCCATGTCTAACTAACATTAATACAAAGATTGCAGCATAATCACATCGGGGAAATTGTGTGCTAAATTAACCAAACAATTGCACACAAGAAAATGTTGATGAAATCAATATTCAAAATTCATTAAACAAATCAATTGCAGAAGAGGAAAGGATGAGTAAAAAATTAACCTGTTCCGTAGTTACTAGTTAAGATTTCCTGCTTTTCATCTTGTTTTTACTGGTGTTTATTTGATCATCTGAGGAGTTAAAAACTCCTAAATAAATTTTACTGACAGAAGAAACGGTCAAGGCTTTGTTCTTTTGGATAGGGCTATGCATTGTGCCGGGCTGGGGTGCGGGCTGGGCTGATGGTTTGTGGCCCAGTACCGGCACGAAATTGGGGGCGGGGTAGGTCGGGTCGGGTCGGGTTGGGTTGGGTTTCATATTGTCTAGCCCAAACCCTGCCCATATAGTGTTCTTTTTATTTTTTCATATTTTATGGGCTAAGTCGGACTGAACCGATAAACTCTAGCCCAACCTGGGTATAAAGGTGGGTCGGGCTGGTCAGGCTGGGGAAATACCGGCCCACGAGTGCGTGCTCGGCTGAGCTGACACGCACCATTTAACACCCCTACTTTTGGATATAATATCAGTTCTAATAAATTTGAAATCCAAAATAAACTGACCCGGCCCACCCGATCAGAAACAACATATGTGGAAAACCTCAAACAGTGAAACAACTCGACCTAAACCCGACTTTTTGACCCATTTGTTACCTTTATCTAAGAGTAGGATTTAGATCTCGGCAAAAAATTCCAAATCCAACCGTTTTAAAACAAGTGAATTTGAACTAGATCTAAATATTGTGATCCAGATAAAACTCATTGAATCTGAATCCCAGGATATGGACAAGATCCTAGATTCATTGTGATCACTAACTAGGTGGACTCCACCGTCAATCCAATTCACTGCTCTAGCACAAATATTTTAGGAGTAGAGATATTCGGATAATATCTTACTTTTTATGTCTGTTTCATATATTTGTTTAGAATTATCCTAATGACACGCTTACAAGCTTATAATTAAATTCCGTAAATGAGACATTTCAAATGTTTGGATAAAATAAGAATTTTAATTGGACTTGGGCCCTATTCTTTTCGGCTGAAACGGCCTGAACTAAACTTAATTGAATGAAGTTGAATCTAGAGTTCATTGGTGAAGAGATAAGCTGAACTAAACCGAGTAGAGCTTAGCTGAGCTGAACTAAAATGAGCTGAAATTAAGCCGGAAAGAAAAGGCCTTAGCCTCAATTCCTCATCAGATCTAACTTGGTTAAGAGTTAGAGATTCTCAAATTCATTCTCCATTAGTCCATTGTATCATCTCAATTCCATCAATGTATGATCTAGAATAGTAATTTTTCTTAGGCAAGGATTTTCAGGCAGATAACAAAAGATCCATTACATTCTTTAAGGAAAAATAAATCTCAGTTACATTGAGACGAAAAAAAAGTCCGTACTTATTATTTTACAGCTGCCGAAAACCATCAATAATTTTGAGTTCAAACCTCTTTACAGAGGGAAACAATCACATGTTGAGAGGACCTTGGGAATGTTAGCAAGTTGTTAGAAAACTCGGTCCATTGTTCTGATGACAATAAGCTCTCGTACAACAATTTATCGTCCGCCTTGTAATAAATCACTAATTCAGCAAGGACAGTAGCATTCTGTAACAGGCTGCTTATCAAATGAACCAAACAAGGGTACGAGCACATAGAGGTGTTGTAGATGACTACGCGTTTGAGAGAGCGTGAACAACAGTCTTCTTCATCCATGGTAAAATTATCGAGTATTAACTCAATTGGCTGCAGAATCACAGTTAACAAAATGAGACGGAATGTCCAACACTGAAAAATATATGCTTTTGGTGTATAATGTTTAAAACATGATATGAAGTACCTGAAGAAAATCTCTGTGCCAGCTTGTAACATCTATCACAAGTTCCTCCAAGTACGGTGAATTTTTCAACATGCGACATAGTCCAGGGATGTGCTTTTCCGTCAACCACATACTAAGCTCAACACGCTCCCAATTCAAAGATATTTGTGGAAGATGCTTTTCCATGCAGTAAAAGAACACCTGGTAATTAACAAGCACATAAATACAGAATTATACACACTACTGTTTACTGCTGTACTGTAGTAGACTCAAATTAAAGAGGTAATAAAAGGCAGGAGAAACGTCTTACCGTGACAAATTCACACGAAAATGAGACAAACTTGGCAGTTAAAACCGGCTTCAAAGCAGCCATAAACTGTTCAAACTCTTTGAACTCCAGATTTTGAGATCTTAGATTAAATTTAACATCGACAAGAGATGAAAGATCTTGAACTTCAATACAATTAACAAATCCAGTGAACCAAAAAGACCTCAAATGTGGACAATTAACAATCGGCCCAACATCGTAATGTTCAGAAGTATCAAGGATCAGTTTTTCAACATTAGAAGCATCAATCCTCACCTCCTCCAATACTGAACAATTATAAATCTCCAATTCCTTCAATACAGGACACCCTTGAGTGATATTATGTAACACATAACCACTGATCTCGACCCGTATCAGCCTCAGGACTTGTAGCAAACTCATTTGAAGGCGGGTCTGGGGCTTAATCTCAAGAAACTCCAGTTTCAGTTCAGTAATTGAATCATTGACAAATTCAGTATAAGGTAATTTGTACAACAGTTCATCAGGTTCCACCATACCAACATTAAACTCAAGAATTTCGACATCTTTCCTTAGAGCAAAATCTATCCACGAGTCTAGCTCATGACTTAGCTTAGCCTCTTCTATGTCAGAATAGTAACTCCCACCGATACTGACCCGAAACCGGGTTATCTTGGGGCGCCTGTGGCGTACCAAGACATTTCGTACGAAAATGAAGAATGCCCAATTCACTGATGAGTATTCATCATTATCATCACCACCACCATCACCGGCATCAACATTGTCAGGACATAAGTTGTACCATATGTCGAAAGTCGAGTCATCGAAATCGAGGTTTGGGAGTAAAGTCCAGAGGGTGCCAAAGCGCTTAAGTAGCATTGTTCTAACAGAATCAAGGGTGGGTAGAAATGACAGGATGTGTACGAGAATTGGGTCGGGTAAAACAGATAGCCTATCATTTACTACTTCAACATTAGAATCCATAGTATTTTACCAATATTATCAATCTATAATATCGACTAGTTCGATAAGTCGATAACCAAAGGACTTTGTTGCCCTTTTCGGACACCACCTATCCAGTTCGAACTCAGGCTTTAAGAAAAATGACTGACTACAATATACTAATGTATAACAGTAGAAGTGTAAAAACAAAAGACTTACACTAATGAAGACGGATATTGTCGTCTTAAACAAGAATTTGTGACTACACACTAATATCAGATGATACAAAAACAGTAGGAAGTTAGATTGATGAAAACCTGACTTCACTTGGGCAAGTTGTTGAAAGAAAAGATAGACTTCCCTTGCAATCAAAAGATTTGTAGTAAGGATATTATATAGTATATGATGTGAATCATATTTTTTGACTTGGTCATACCACATGCTAATTCAGTACTCGACAAGGAACAAAAAGTTGCACCAACTTGATTGAATTTTTTGCTTTTAAAATGTCTGTAGACCTATTTTTAAAACAAAACTGTTTATGTGTAGTCTGATATTATAAGGCTTTGTCGCCTTTGAGACTCAAAATGACCGATTTAACAAAAACCTTGATACTTATAACTGAAATAAACCCATAACGACCTGAAGTCGACTTCGGTCCGTTATCAATCATATATGTCTCACAATTTTTACATGTGAGACACCCTCATAGGAGACTAAGTGTTCACGCGACACTAGCTACTTTAGAGTTAGAAAAATGCACAAACTGATCGAAGAAAGAGCATTTAAATATAATAATCTGCGAGGAAGAAATTTAAGGAATTTACCTACCATAATGCAATTTTAGTTGGAATCATGAAAGATCCGTTGAAGACCTGTGACACAAAAACAAACTAAGACTACTAGTCTACTACTTCCTCTGCCCCAATTATTTGTTTAACTTTGATTAAAATACTCTCACAAAGATTACAAAAGGTAAGCAAATCAATAAATCGAGTACTGTGTTTGGTAAAACTAATTTGAAAAAGGAATCGAAACACGAAAAAGCGACTGAAAAACGAAAAAGCTAATCGAAACACGAAAAGGAAGGTGATAAGGAATCGAAAATTAGGATTTGAAAAGGAATCGATTATATAAAAAATGTTTGGCAAACTAGCTGAAAAGGTAGCTGATTTTTGGTAAAATGACGTAAAAGGATATAATAATTATTTAATATTATAGATTGAAGGGTAAAACACGGAAAATAACTTATTTCAGGCACCTGAAATCTCAAATGCTACTCTAGGTAGCATTTCATTTCAGGTAGCTTATTTGGACAAATAAGCTACTTGCCAAACATTTACACAAAATTCAGGTAGTTGAAATTTTGGTCAAATGAGCTACTTTGGTCAAATAAGCTACCTGAAGTGTCATGCCAAACAGAGCCTAATACTCTCCCGTTATCCCAACTATATTGTCTCCATTTGTGTTCCGGGCATCCAACAATACTTCATCCGAATTCTATTGTCACCATTTCCTTTTGAGCAAGGTTAATAATATGTCATTCATTTTTTTTTTATTAAATACAATCTTTATAGTTAAAAATACAATATTTAACCAAATCGGACAATACCAAAACTATTAAAAGAAGAATAATCAAGTTGATTAAACAACTTAAGCACATGATTAATCAAGTTGCAAAACCAAGCATTATAATAAAGAAAAAGCAGGTTGCAAAAGAGGAACAATTATCAGTTGATTAAACAATTGCAGAGACAATATTAAATGTTTAAATATAAACCCAGAAAGGGGAAAAATAAGCAAGAAAAAAGGGGAAAAAAACTCTTCAAACTGCAATGGGAAAGCAGAATGCCATGAGGAAATCTTATTAGGATTCACTAGGTCGGATGTCAACGGAGGGTATATGTCGGAGCTTGGACCAGTCCTCCCCATCTGGATTTTGAAATCTTTCAGTTACAAACGGACAACACCTCACCTCCAACAGCTGCAACAAGGTAAGGTCCCGCAATAAGCCTACATTTAATTGCAGTTTCTCACAGCATATAATGCGCAGGGATCGAAGAGAAGACAAGCTACTTATCTCTTCGGGGAGGGATGTAAGATGCCATAACTGGTCAATTGTTAAGTTTTCAAGGGAAGTTAAATGTCTGATTCCTTTAGGGATGGTTTGCATCGTCAACTCTAATAATTCCAGGGACCGGAGTCTTCCCCCAATGGATCTCCATGGCATTTCATCATCATCATCATCGCTGTAGTCACCATCTTCTTCTTTTGTTGAGACAGAGAATGTCAACTTGGGGAGAAACTGTAATCGGAGTGAATCCAATGCTGTTAGATGCTCCCACCCTACTCCTTCAAGAGACCTCAACTTAATACACCCCTGAACTGTAAGGCTCCGCAGGTAACGACAGCCTTTGAATGTCTCTGCAAGTTGTGACATACTCTCTATGTCACCATTTCCAGATATAAGAACGCTAGTTAGACCTTCCATTGTCAACACTTTCAGGTAATCAAGGTTGTCTACTTCCACCTCCCTTAATTTGACTGAATCGTTCCCCTGACCCAAACTCGTGAACCATAATTCTTTGTTCACAGCATACAATTTCAGCTTTTCTAGGCTTACACAAGCAGGAAATGATGTCAGTTTTCTACACATACTAATGTCCAGCTTGGAGAGCCGGGAAAAGCAAGGCTGTAAATGATTGTTGCAGTCTATATCTTCCCCTCTCCACCATCCTCTCAACTCACTCATAAATGAAACTTTAAGTTCCTCTAGGGAAGGAAAAAACACTTCTCTACTACTGCCATTACGGGTTGAATCCTCCATGTATTCCAATTTATCCAAAAAGGCTAGTGAGAGAGACTTGAGATGTAGTAGTTTGCTCAATGACGGCAAATTCAACAAGTTGGGATAACTGAAAAGATCAATATGGACAAGATTCGGAAGAAAGGTGGCCCAATTACCTACTTTTCCAGCTCCACGCCAACTAAATGGAAGTGTAGCTCCTTTGTAAACTGACAAATTGAGTCTCTTTAAAGAAGGAGGTGGCTCGAGTTTTTCTAGCAAAGTTTCATGATTTCCATTAGCTTGCATCCATATCTCTAATGCCTCGAGATGGTTCATACTTCTCAAATATCCTCCCCTAACTTCCACGCTACCCATGAATTTATGATCGATTATAATTTCAAAGCTTCCTCTTAGATTCTTCAATGCTAGTAGATTTTCTAGCTCCCCAATGGAACTTTCTCCACTCACAACAAACCAGGTAAGAAAACATAGGCAACTCAGTTTGTCAAGACCTGAAGGCATGTGTTTCAAGTCATAACAGGAAGATATATCCAAGTGCCTCAGATTTACCAATTTGGCGAAACCCTTTGGCAACTCTTGCAAACCTTCGCACCTCTTTAGATTTAAGGTTTGCAGGTTATACAGTTTTGTAATTGAATCAGGAAGCACCAGTAGACGCTTATTGTAAGATAGATCAAGATACCTTAAATGCGATAGTTTACCAATTGAATTTGGTAAATTCTGGATGTCTAGGTCATGCAAATCTAATGTCCTAAGAAACTTCCAATTTTTTACCAGTTCAGCTACCTGAAAGTTGATATCAAACCCATCTCGAACATAAGAGCGGATCTTACACTTCAAGAAAACACTTTCTTTACATTTACTTCCTATGTGAAATAAGTGATGAACTTCATCCCCGAAATTGGTTTGGATAGAACTTACTGCCACAACACCCTTTCCTGCTACCTTTTGAGCAACATCGTGAATCAAATCATGGATTTTAAATGATTTAACCCCTCCAAGTTTATTCATTTCTACATCTTGGAAAAAACATCTTCGTAGCAAGATTGAAATATATTCCTCACCAGCATCTTCGAGGCTCTGACCCACATCCAACGGAACTATGTATCCCTGTGCCATCCAAAGCCTAATCAACTTCTCCTTGTTTATTCTGAAATCCTTGGGGAACAATGCGCAATAGGTAAAGCAAGTCTTCAATGGCGATTCAAGGTTATCATAGCTAAGTTTCAGTATGGACATAATCTTATTATCTCCATCTTTAAGCTTGGCTAATCCGCATTCCTGAAATAATCTCCATTTACTTTCATCCTGACCATATAAAAGAGTTCCCACAACTCTGATAGCGAGAGGAACATTAGAGCATTGTTCAACAATCTTCTTGCCAAGTGTAATTAATTCGGCATAATTCACATCTTGTCTATCTTTTTCCCCAAATGCCGTCATCTCAAATAAACGCCATGAATTTTCAGGAGACAATCCTGTTAGCTCATATTTGTGTTTCTCATCAACCACCATTGCAGTCCTTTGAGAACGTGTGGTTACCAAAACCCTACTTCCTCCTCCACCACTCATTAAGAATTTTTTTAAACTAAGCCACTTCTCAAGATCTTCATTCCATACATCGTCTAGAACTATTAAGTACTTCTTCCCTCCAAGATAACCTAGAAGTTTCCTATGTACCAGATCCATCGTTAAACCATCATGTTTGTTATCAGAAGCTGATTCTAAAATCTTAGCAAGAATTTTTTTCACTTTAAATTCCTCTGCATTTTCATCAGACACACATGTCCATAACCTCAAGGGAAATGCAGCTGTAACTCTATCATCATTAAACACAAGTTGGGCAAGCGTACTTTTCCCCAACCCACCAATTCCCACTATAGAGAGGAAAGACATTTCATCTTGCGAACTAGAATCTAAAAGCATATGGATAACCTTATTAAGATCGTCTTCTCGCCCGATAATAACCTCATCCGAATACACATAAGAACAAGTGTCCTCCCTTCTCTCCCTAATAGGTAGGGAGTCAAATCTAAACCCAAACCTTTTATGATTACTAGCCATACCATCAAGTTTTTTCCTAATTTTCTTAACTTCTCTGTACATAGAAATCACGACACTAGGGGTATTTATCGTAGACGAAAACAAGTTGCATACCTTTTCAAAGAGTTTAGCATCCTTGTTGTGCTGCTTAAGTTCAGCTCTAGTACGAACCTCATCAAACAAATCATCAGCATCATAAACAGCATCCTGGAGCTTTTTAATATAGTGTTGCGCTTCATGAGAGAGTTGCCCCTTAGACTCGGCGTCAAGGAGGACTCTCCTGATGGTGCCGATGGTCTCTTTGAGGTGATCAAGCTCAGATTCATAGCCCCTTAGTGAGCGAATCTGTCTTATGGCCTCAGACCCCACCATTTCAATCAGTTTTTCTGTGATTTCAGCCATTGTTATTCAAAGTAATGAAGGTTGTAATTGTGTGCAGGAGGAGATTGGAGTACTAATGTATTTCAGAGTAATGAATTGATATCTCAATCTTTACCCAAATGACATCTTAAATAATGGCAGGTTAAGATATGAAGAATTAAAAATGCACGAGACTATCCAAGCTGGTTTTCATTATGACAGGCATATCCGTTCTAAGATTATAACTGGTCAAATAGCGCTTCATTTGCATAGCTGGCACAAACTTTATGCTAGTTTCAAGGCATTCTGCTTTTGCCTCATCTATCTTATTTGAACCGTTTTAGGTATAAAACAGATATGTCCGTCTTAAACAAATAGGTATAAAATACAGATACGGCACTTCCAAAACTGCGGGCATCTTCCTAAGCATCTAGACATTCAGACATTATTGAATTATTGAATCATTGATTGAATTTATACCTTCAGTAGCAGATAATTAATTGATACTTTAGTTTTAGTTGGTTATTGTTGACTTGTTGAGGATCTACGAAAAGCATGTAGCACTAATCAGGACCTCATGTTTCATTTTTCTTTTCTTTCCACTTTTCCTGCATATATTTTTAATTTACTACACTGGTAAGAAACACTATTGAGAGTCTTTGGTAAAACATAGGTCGAAACAAATATATCCGCGAAAGTGGTAATCTAGCCCTTTACTTATATTCTTTGGATAACTTATCGTGGTTATAAATTTAAAAGTTTTTTTTTTCTTAAGAGGAACAAGATTACAAAAAATTTGAGGTGCGGAAATCTGTTATTCAGTTGCCATTGTCTGACCCAGTAAGTGGATTATACATCTGATGTAGTACATCAGGTATAGTTTTTGAGCATTAAGATAAAGTTTTTGAGTTTTAATCTAAAATTTTTGAATTTTATTATAAAGTTTTTGAGTTTATTACTTAAACTTTAATATCAACAATTGGTCTCCCTTGTGACGGGTTACCATTTGTGACGGATATTTTGTGAGATAAAATGGTAACAAAATGGGTTAGTGGAGAAAGGGGACCACATGAATAGTGTTGCAGAGAGAGAAAAAGTGGGTACATTGTGAGGTAAAATGGTATCCGTCTTCAGCTTGTGACGGATATGTCATGTCTTCAATGAGAATTTGTGTAATATCAAAAAGTTACGTTATAACTCAAAAAAATTACATATAAGCTCAAAAATTTTGATTTTTGACATCATAAAAAAAAAATGTAATTTATAAACTCTATAGTACTTAAAAAAAATACATAAAAACTCAAAAAATCATTAAATATGATGTAGTACATCTGATGTACAATCCTTTTTCTCTTGTCTGACCATCTGCCATTCATTTTAGACCAAAAACTTTTCAATTTTTCGTAAAATAACCAAGTCCGACACTTGGGTATGCACCCGTCTCCGACCCTTCCAATTGAATCAATCTGTCACTAACGCGTTTCTGAAGTATTTTACACATAGAAAACTTCAAAAAAAAAAAAAAAAAAAAAAAACCAAGAATACTACAAATTATTCCTCTGGAGTTTAATTTAATACAGTAGCTCCTATCAATCATTTGTTTAAAATGAATGAGACGGAAGACGGAGTGAGTATTTAACTTCAAAGGTATCGAACAATTAGATAGCGAGTTTATCTTGTCTAAGACCGTCTTAACATTAAATCACATTAAAATATAGAAAGAAAAGAAGTCGATCTTATTCTATAATTTGTGAAAATGGGGACAATTAACAACATTAAGAATATATAACGATAAATAATTAGTAATAAAATCAATCAACATGAATTAACAATTAATTAACAGAAGAATTGAAAAAAAGAGTCAAAGATGAGCGAAATCAAACACCTGTTGATTATGAATGAGGAATTGAAATTCGCAAATTCTCGTAACAATTTGAGCTGGAATCATATCCAATCATCGTTAATTACTCTTCTTGTAATTCCGATTTCCCAATTTGTAAACTGGTAAAATTTGTAAATTAAAGAATCTGTTTTTCTATATACGGAGGCCGGAGTTTGTCTATGACCCGATTCCAATCTGAGCCGATTAGGGTTTAGGGGCATAAACGAGCCAATCTGAGCCGATTAGGGTTTAGGGGCATAAACGAGCCAATCTGAGCCGATGCTAGCGATCGTCTCGGAATTTTAAGTGCAAGGTGGGACTTGGCTCGAGCTTGAATTGAGCTCGGTTGTCATTATGTTTTTTTCATTTACTCGTCTTTACATATGATTAAAAAAAGAATTTCTTTTCTTATTAAAAAAAAGCACATATAGTTAAAAATGTTACTCTTTCGTCACGGTTATTTGTTTACCTCTATTTCACTTTTGGATGTCTCATTTATTGTTTACTATTCTCATTGAAGACGGACACTTTTCGTCACAAGCTGAAAACGGGCTAAATATCGTCATTTTAACGACAAAATGTGACCATTTTAATGACAAATTATTATAGCTTAGGAAATTGTTCTGGTAACTTTTTAGGTAAAATGGTTACATTTTCGTCTTAAATGGGTCACATTTTACCCCGTCTTCAGCTTGTGACGAAATGTACCCGTCACAAGCAAGACGCTTTGATTGTCCACTTATCTCTTGATAACAATACCTATAAGGCCCTGTTCTTTTGGACTTAAAGTCATTTAATATAAGTTTACTTTAGATCCTATAAGTTCAATTGATTGATTCGAGATCCTATAAGTTGATTCGATTCTATAAGTTCGATTCGATTGATTCGAGATCCTATAAGTTCGATTCGATTCGATTCGATTCGATTCGAGATCCTATAAGTTCGATTCGATTGATTCGAGATCCTATAAGTTGATTGATTCGATTCGATCCTATAAGTTGATTCGGATCCTATACCTCACTTAATTTAAGTTCGATTCGATTGATTC
The DNA here is from genome assembly GCF_048544455.1 of Silene latifolia. Lineage (NCBI taxonomy): Eukaryota > Viridiplantae > Streptophyta > Magnoliopsida > Caryophyllales > Caryophyllaceae > Silene > Silene latifolia. The sequence goes on from NC_133536.1 coordinate 1,100,992, forward strand.
GAGATCCTATAAGTTGATTCGATTCGAGATCCTATAAGTTGATTGATTGAGATCCTATAAGTTGATTCGATTCAGATCCTATAAGTTGATTGATTCGGATGCAATAAGCTCGATTCGAGATCCTATAAGTTAAGTTAAGTTCGATTCGAGATCCTATAAGGATTCGATTCGAGATCGATAAGTTTCATCAAAAAAAAGCAGGCCTAAATGGTCATATCCTCTCTCCTTCACCTTTGTGCCAAAATCAAAGGTAAACTTTAATCAGGCTTGAATTTGATGAACTCGGCTTGAGCTTGGTTTGATCGAGTTCGAGGCTTAAATTTAACTTTAATCGGGCCGATTATGAAGGCTTGACGAGTCGGTTATTCATTCATAGTCTTAATCGTATTACAGAATCATCTGCATCATTTTCAAGGTCCAGGAAAAAAAGGATAAAATGGGTGATCAGAGATTAAACCATTATAGAAATTTAACAAATCTTCTTCTATTATCTCGTCCCCCGAAAGATAAGTTGGTAAACAAATGGCGGGAACGGAGAGAATACTTGCTTTAGAGAGAAAAATCAGCACCAGAACTTAAGCAAACCACCACTACAATTAATTGGGTCCTAAGAAGACCAAAGAGGTGGGTTGCACTTCCGCTCAACATTTAGCAAGCAAGAGAGTTGCCCTACTCCTCCTCCTCCTCGGATTTCGAAGGCAACTTAACAGACGAGAGTTTACGGGCATAATAGCCATAAGGCGGAGATAAAAACAATCGCTGCAAAATTAATAGCTAGTGAGGTGAAGAACCAAGGAGTACTATTCATAAGGACAAAAGGCGATAAACACAGCTAGAAATACTCAGGGCCGGCTGAATGGGTATACAATCCGCGCGGTCGAACAAGGCCCCCAGTTTAAGAGGGCCCAATAGTAGTCTGTGAGGTTGTTACATATAAATATTAGCGAGATATCATGACATAAAGCTGTTGGTGTCTTGGTGGTAATTGATCCATTTATTGTCACCAGTGACTCGAGTTCGACTCCATGCCCAATTCACTGATGAGCATTCATCATTATCTCCACCACCACCAGTCACCACCACAATATCAGGAATCGAACCTGGGTTGTCTGTGAAAATGCAAATGGCGCACCAGAACAGTTCGTATGAAAATGAAGAATGCCCAATTCACTGATGAGCATTCATCATTATCTCCACCACCACCACCGGCGGCATTAACACTGTCATGACAAATGTACCATATGTCAAAACTCAGAGTCATCAAAATCGCGACTCGGGAGTAAAGTCCACAGGGTGCCAAAGGACTTAAGTAACATAGTTCAGATAGAATCAAGGGTTGGTAGAAATGACAGGATGTGTATGAGAATTGGGGCTGGTAATACAGATAGCCCTATCATTTACTACTTCAACCTTTCAATCCATAGTATTTTACAATAAGTCGATAGCCAAAGATCTCAAGTTCGATTTAAGAAGTGGTAAGGTTTTGTCACCCTTGTAACCAAAATGACTGACTACATAATATTACTGATATAGAACAGTAGAAGTGTAAGAACAAAAGAACTACACAAGTTTCATACGGATATTGTCGTCTTAAACAAGAATTTGTGACTACACACTAGTAACACAGTAAGAATTTAGATTGATGTGAATCATATTTTTTTGACTTAGTCGTACCACATGTTACTTCAGTACTTGACAAGGAACAAAAAGTTGCACCAACTTGATTACCTATTTTAAAGTCATCGTTTAAGTCTCTTATCGACTTCTATATTTCAAGAGTGACTTGCTTAAACTGAGCCGAACTGAAATCCGGGAAAAAAAAAAAAACATGAGTCAAAATTAAGCGACTCAAAATGACGGATTTAAAAGAAAAACCTAGCCCTAATTGATTACATTTTCGGAAAGTATAGAAAAGAACCTTCACATGAGCTGCATAAATCAGATGTGCTTGGCAAACTTATCAGTGCATCTAATGACTTAATTTGCACGGATGTCAACAGAGGGTATATGTCGGAGCTGGGCCCAGTCCTCCCCATCCGGATCTTGAAATCTTTCAGTTATAAGCGGACAATCCCTCACTTTCAACAACTGCAAGGAGGGGAGATCCTGCAGAATACTCGGTTCTAAACGGAGCTTTGGGCAGCCAGTTATGCAAAGAAATCGAAGAAAAACCAAGCTACTTATCCATTTTGGGAGGGCTTCCAGATTCTCGCACCAGTCAATTGCTAAGTTCTCAAGGGAAATCAAATGTCTGATTCCCTTAGGGATGGTCACCATGTTCAACAATAATAATTCCAGGGATCGGAGTCTTTCCCCAATGGATCTCCATGGCATCCCAACATCATCATCATCATCATCATCCTCATTATCATCATCATCACCATCTTCTTTTTCTTTTTCTGATTCCATGAAAGTCAAACTAGGGAGATTCACTAATCGTAGTGAATCCAAAGCTGTGAGATGCTCCCATCCTACTTTAAGAGACCTTAACCTATTACAATACGTAACTGCCAGGCTCCGTAGGGAAGGACATCCCTTGAATGTCTCCTCAAGTTTTGACAAACTCTCTATCTCATCATTTGCAAATATACAAATGCTAGTTAGACCTTCCGTGGTCAATACTGTAAGGTAATCAAGGTTGTCTATTTCCACCTCCCTTAGTTTGATAAAATCGTTCTGACCCAAACTTGCAATCCATAATTCTTTGTTTGCATCATACAATGTCAGCTTTTCTAGGCTTACAGAAGCAGGAAATGATGTCAGTTTTTTACACTCATAGATCGACAACTCGGAGAGTCTGGAAAAGCAGGCCTGTGAACAATTGTTACAGTCTATATCTTCCCCTTTCCACCATCCTCTCAACTCCCTCAGAGATGAAATTCCAAGTTTCTCGAGGGAAGGAAAAAACACTTCTCTATTACAGCAAGTATAGGTTGAATCCTCTATGTACTCCAATTTTTCCAAAGAATCAAGTAGAAGTGACTTGAGATGGGGTAGTTTGCTCAACGACGGCAAACACAACAAGTTGCAAGAATTGTAAAGGTAAAAGTGAACAAGATTGGGTAGAAAAGTGGCCCAATTATTTACTTTTCTCGCTCCCCACCAACTTGACGGAAATGTAGCTCCATTGTAATCAGACAAACGGAGACGCTTTAAAGAAGGAGGTGGCTCGAGTTTTTCCAGCAAAGTTTCATGGTTTCCACCACCTTCCATATCTATCTCTAGTGCCTCAAGATGATTCATGCTTCTCAAATATCCTCCCCTGCATTCCACGGTACCCCTGAAGTCATGAGTGATTTTAATATAAAAGCTACCTCTTAGGTTCTTCAATGCTAGTAGATTTTCAAGCTCCCCAATGGAACTTTCGTTGTCCACCATAAAAATGGTAAGAGCACATAGGCAACTCAATTTGTCTAGACCTAAAGGCATGCGCCTCAACTTATGACAACAATACACATCTAAGTGCCTAAGATTTGCCAATTTGGCTAAATCCTTTGGCAACTCTTTCAACCCTTCGCACCTCTTTAGATCTAAGGTTTGCAAATTATACAGTTCTGTAACTGAATCAGGAAGCACCACTAGACGCTTATTGTCAGACAGATCAAGATACCTTAAGTGCAATAGTTTACCAATTGAATTTGGTAAAGTCAGAATGTCTAGGTCATGCAAATCTAATGTTCTAAGAAACTTCCAATTTTCTACCAGTTTAGCTACCGGAAAATTGATCTCATACCCATCTCGAACATATGAGCGGATCCTACACTTCGAGAAAATACTTCCTAAAAATTTACTTCCTATGTGAAATAAGTGATGAGCTTCATCTCCTAAATTGCCCTGGATAGTACTTACTACCACAACACCCTTTCCTGCTACCTTTTGAGCAACATCGTGAATCAAGTCATGGATTTTAAATGATTTAACCCCTCCAATATCATTCTTTTCTACATCTTGAAAGAAACATCTTCGTAGCAAGATTGAAATATACTCCTCCCCAGCATCTTCCAGGCTCTGACCAACAATACCTGGAACTATGTATCCTTGTGCCATCCAAAGCCTAATCAACTTTTCCTTTTGTATTCTGAAATCCTTGGGGAACAATGCACAATAGGTAAAGCAAGTCTTTAATGGAGATTCAAGATTATCATAGCTAAGTTTCAGGACGGACATAATCTTATTATCTCCGTCTTTAAGCTTGGCTAATCCGCATTCTTGAAACAATCTCCAATGACTTTCATGCTGGCCATATAAAAGTGTTCCCACAACTTTAATAGCAAGAGGAACATTACAGCATTGCTCAACAATCTTCTGACCAAGCTTAATTAATTCAGAAGAATTCACATCTTGACCCCTTTTTTCCCCAAATGCTGTCATCTCAAATAAACGCCATGAGTTTTCAGGAGATAATTCTTTTAGCTCATATTTATGTTCCTCATCAACCACCATTGCAGTCCTTTCAGAACGTGTGGTTACCAAAACCCTCGTTCCTCCTCCACAACTCATTAAGAATTTTCTTAAACCAAGCCACTTCTCACGATCTTCGTTCCATACATCATCTAGAACTATTAAGTACTTCTTCCCTCCAAGAATACCTAGTAGTTTCCTATGTACCAAATCCATAGTTAAACCATTATGTTTGTCATCAGAAGCTGATTCTAAAATCTTAGCAAGAACTTTTTTCACTTGAAATTCCTCCACATTTTCGTCAGACACACATGTCCATAACCTCAAAGGAAACTCAGCAGTTACTCTATCATCATTAAACACAAGTTGGGCAAGCGTAGTTTTCCCCAACCCACCAACTCCCACTATAGAAAGGAAGGACACTCTGTCTTGCGAACTAGAATCTAAAAGCATATTGACAACCTTATTAAGATCGCCCTCTCTCCCGACAATAACCTCATCCGAATACACATAAGCACAAGTGTCCTCCCTCCGCTCCCTGATAAATCGGGAGTCAACACTAAACCCAAATTTGTCATGATTAGTAGTAATGCCATCCAATTTCTTCCTAATCTTCTTAACCTCACGAGACATAGAGTAGGCCATACTAATGGTATTTTTCTTTGGAGAAAACAAGTTGCGTACCTTTTCAGATAGTTTAGCATCCTTGTTGTGCTGCTTAAGCTCAGCTAGAGTACGAAACTCATCAAACAAATCATCAGCGTCATAAACAGCATCCTGGAGCTTTTGAATATAGTGTTGTGCTTCATGGGAGAGTTGATTCTTAGACTCGGCGTCAAGGAGCACTTTCCTGACTGTGGTGATGGTGTCTTTGAGGTCTTCAAGCTCAGATTTGTAGCCCCATAATGAACAAATCTCTCTGATGGCCTCAGACCCCACCACTTCAATCAGCCTTCCTGCAAGAGTGATCCCGATTCCAGCCATTATTTTTCAAAGTAACAGAAGTTGTGTTTTTGCGTGTGGAGGGGAGATTTGAGTGCTAAACTGCAAATGTATTTCTGACTAGTGATTTGCTAACCAAAACACTACTTTAATAATATCTTAAAAAAGCACGCGGTCGACAAAAGAGTACAGTATAGTCCATTAAAAATACAAATACAGCACTTAAAACTGTGAAACTTCATGGCTTCTTCTTGAACAATGAGGTACCAGTACAGGTATAAACGTGTAATATTATTTGATTAATCTGCCCGAAAAAGAGAGGGAACAAAGAGCTCGAAGAGAGAGCATAACCTACAAAAAACAGAATAAAAAACTTGCTTGTCATGTTGAATCTCAGGGCATCTTTCCAAACAACAAGGTATCAGAACAGATTAAAAAGTGACCTCAGGTTAGTACATTTTTTAAGAGTCGTATCGACTTTTATATTTTAAGAGTGACTTGCTTAAACTAAGCCGAACTGAAACCTGATAAAAAAAAAAATACAAACAAAAAAGGGTTATTTCACATGATTAATCCAAACTAATACTACTCTTCTCATATTAATACAAACTACACTTTAACTGAGAATAAACCAACCTTTCACCTCACTTAACTTTTACTAAACTCATGGAAGGGATACCTATACTAGTATACTACCAGTCTCCTATACAATTAATTTTCCCAAATACCCCCCTAATCATGTTTTTCCCTGCAAACCTAAATCATTTCAAAACCTAAATCAATCAAAAAGTCTAAACCAATCTCTTTCCCTAAATTAATTTCCCCCTAAATCAATAAGAAATATGTCATGGCAAATGATAACGCTAGAGCTGGAATCCTCACTCCTCAGAAGCGATCGACAATGTAAAAACGAAGATCCAAGACAAAGAAGGCATCCCACCAGACCAACAACGTCTAATCTTCGCTTGAAAGCAGCTTGAAGACGGGCGCACCTTAGCCGACTACAACATCCAGAAGGCAAACTAGGCCTTTGTGGTGGTGCTTAGAAGCGCAAGAATAAAACCTAAATCAAGCCAAAAAAGATTAAGCATAAGCAAAGGAAGGTTAAGCTTACTGTATTTGAAACAAATTTACAGCAAACTTCATCTTTTTGATCTTGTGCTAGTAGCTTGTTTGGGAACAAGCATTCCATTTCTATCTTTCCCATATTCAGTCTGCAACTATATGTCAATTAAAGTCAAGATCACTCTGAGTTCCTAATGATTGTCAATGATATCTGAATTTTTAATTTATTTTTAGATGAAGAAGAATCACAGTTCTGTAATATGCACTTTTATGATAATCAAAATCTTGAATTGAGAATTTTTGTGTTTCCCAAACATAATATTTGGATTTGTAATTTATCATTTCAATTTCTAGATTCTAGGCATTATTGTGTTAAGGAACCAGGGAGAAAAAAAAAAAGTGGACCCAAGGATGACCTGATGGGAAACCGTTCATAACAGGTAAATTTTGGCTTGGGTGTAGTAAAAGTTAAATGAGATAATAGTTCGGGTTATTTTCAGTTAAAGTGTAGTTTGTATTAATATGAGAAGAGGAGCCTTAGTATGGATTAATCACGTGAAATAACCCAAAAAAAAAAACCGTGAAGTACAGAAAAAATTTCCGTCACTTTTAAACAAGATTTATTTTCTAATTGGTACCGCTGAGTTTCAACTCTTACCCACTCAGCACTCAACTCAACTACCAACCGTGACCAGAGCCAATTTTCCGTCACTTTTGCTCCGTTAAGTAGAAGTATACCTAGCTCATCAAGTACTGCTAATTGTGAGTTCCTGATGTATTTTAACTTCCAATACTTCCAACCGCGACCAAAACCAATTTTCGGTCACTTTGAGCTTTTATAGACAGCTACAGCTTTGATGCTTGATAGCTACTCGCTCCGTCTCAATCATTTGTTTACCTTTGATTAAAATACTCTCTCAAAGAATTAAAAAAAAGGTAAACAAACGAATGGGACGAGGGAGTACATGATTAACATGAACCTTGGCTTTATACAGTATTAAAAATTAACATAATCATGGTAATTACTGTATATAAGCAGAACTATATTAAAAATTGCATAATCATGGTAATTCGGAGTATTAAAATGTTGATGAAATCAAAATTAAATTAAGCGAAGAATTTTCAACTTTTAACGGAACAATTGAACAAGAGTATAAAGATTAGCCAAAACAAACCTTTAGGGATTGAATTTGCAATTTCTTGCAATAATTTGCGCTGGAATCACATGGACTACAGAAGGAAAATAATTTTAACATAACTAAAACGGAAACATCAAGTACTTTAGTTACGCATTTAGATCTTCCTTTTAATGAGCTTCGTCCTATCCTTAGGGAGGACATCTTTGGGGTTACTACCCCCGTGTAATAGCTACTAGTTAATTTCGGGGCTTTCGCCCCTCTCTCGCACCAAAAAAAAAGAAATGACCGAGACACAATTAAAAAAGACGTAAAGAAATGACCGAGACAGAGGATATGGAGGACGAAGTTCTTTAAATTAGTGTTGACTCTTGAGTAGAGCGGGCAACCGAGTCACTAGACCCAAACCCGAGCAAACCCCTCTTTGATAGAACCCGAGAATATTGCAAACCGAAACCGGCCCGCCTGGCCTGATGCCGGCCAAGTATGATCCCGACTTGATTAGATTGATGGCAGATGGCCCGATAATTATTAAGCTTAATATTGATCAAAATGAAAGTAATTTAGGGTTTAGTTTGATATGTTTGGTTTAATAATGATGTAACTCAACCAAATAAAAGTTGAAAACTACTCCCTCCGATTCACTATGATCTTCCACATTATCTTTTGGGGAGTTTTTAAGAGGAAGGAGATTTGTGGTGGAAAATGGAGGAAAATGAAAATAAGAGAGAGACTCATCTACAATAGGTGGGTAGCATTACAACCCAAGAATATTTGATCATGACTTTCTTAAAATAAGAGAGAGAATGTGGGGTCACAAGTCATAAAAACCACAAATAATAGACTAATAAGGAAAGTGGAAGAACTTAGTGAATTTGCCATTTTTAGAATTGTGAAACATCTTAGTGAATAGGAGGGAGTATATTTTAATGGTAAAAAATTGCGATAAAATGTGATCAGTAACCGGGCCCGATATAACCCAACTCGATCCTATACATTATTCGACCCAAAATAATCTGTCCTAACCTGTACCCAACTCGACCCAAAAGGCCAGGCTGACCCGATAGTAATATGAACATAAAAGCCCGAGAAAACCTCGTAAAAGCCCATAAGTACTTAAGCCCGAGAAAAACTCGTAAAAGCCCATAACTACTTCACTACTTAAGTTACTAGCCTACAACCCTTGTGATTGCAGTGGAAAATGAGGATGATTGTCTCTCAACTCTCAAGTCTTACACAAGCATTGACAGTAATTCTTAGGAGTATCACCATAGAGAAATAAAACCGACACTCGGTTCACAAACTACGCTGGGGCGTATGAATCTCGGCAAGCTTCTGTGAGAGTTGAATTTCCCACTGCATTGCTAATAGGCATAGGCAAGCCTGGCTGTAGAGTGTCGTGGTGCGGCTATTCAAGAAACTTGTGCCTGTCACTAGTGATAGTCCCATGTCTCCTTCAAAATACCTCTCCTCCCTTTCCCGCCAATTCCTCTATCCAAACAAAGCCTAAATGATGGAAAAATATCGGAATACTATATGTTGATTTGAGTCAGAACTAAGCGACTCAGAATGACTGATCTAAAACAAAATCTTGGGGTTAATTGTAAAAATACGCAAATACATAATCCCAACTGTTCTTTCAAAATAATATTATCCAAACGCCTCAAAAGAAAGATCTCGGAACTGAAGGTGTAAGGAATAGGTCTGAGCTGAATACATAATACCAACACATACAGTTCTGATTAAACCAGACGATAAATAACCCGCCTTTACTAGTAGAAAACTAAGAACTCGCCTCTGAAATCATGCAGAAAGAAAACTACCCTGCAGCTGCTGAAAACCCTACATTAATTTTAACTTCAAATGGATTTGAAGAGGGAAACTATTACATCTCGAGAAGCCCTTGGGAATGTTAGCAAGTTGTTAGAAAACTCTGTCCATTGCTCTGATGATAGTACTCTCTCGTACGGCCATTTGTCAGCCGCCTTGTAATAAATCACTAGTTCAGCAAGGACAGTAGCATTCTGTAACAGGCTGCTTATTAACTGAACCAAACAAGGGTATGAGCACATTGAGGCATTGTAGATGACTACGCGTTTGAGAGAGCGTGAACAGCAGTCTTCTTCGTCTATGCTGCAATTATTGAGTTCTGACTCGATTGGCTGCAAGATAACAGTTAACGAAATGAGACGGAATGTCCAAAACTGAAAAAATTATGCTTTAGTAGTATAATAATTTTTAAAACATGATATGAAGTACCTGAAGAAAATCATAGTGCCAGCTTGTAAAATCTATCACAAGTTCCTCCAAGTGAGGTGAATTTCTCAGCATCCGACACAGTCCAGGGATGTGCTTCTCCGTCAACCACATACAAAGCTCAACATGTTTCCAATTCATCGACATTTGTGGATGATGTTTTTCCATGCAGTAAAACAACACCTGGGGGAATGAACAATTACACAGATGCACAGTAAACTCAAATTAAAGAGGTAACAAAAGGCAGGAAAAACGTCTTACCGTGACAGATTCACACGAAAATGAGACGAACTTGGCACTCAAAGCCGGGTTCAAAGCAGTGATAAACTGTTCAAACTCTTTGAACTCCTCGTTTCGAGATTTAAGATTGAATCTAACATCCACAAGAGATGAAAGATCTTGAACTTCAATATAATCAACAAATCCAGTGAACCAAAAGGACTTCAAATTCGGACAATTAACAATCGGGCAAGAATATCGAGAATCAAGTATCAGTTTTTCAACATTAGGAGCATCAATAATCAGCTCATTCAATGAAGGACAATTATCTATCTCCAATTCCTTTAATAAAGGACACCCAAGAATGATTTCGCGAAACACAGAATCACTGATCTCGACATATATAAGCCTCAGGACCCGCAACAAACCCATCTGAAAGCGGGTCTGGAGCCTCATCTCGAGAAACTCCAGCTTCAGTTCAGTAATGGAATCACTGACAAATTCAGTATGAGGTAATCTGTAAAACAGGTCATCCGGTTGCACTAAACCGAGATTAATGTCAAGAATTTCGACATCTTTCCTTAGAGCAAAATTTACCAATGAGTCTAGTTCATAACTTAGGTCACCCTCTTTCCCATTGTGCTCATACAATAAGTAGGACCAATTTATATTTAACCGAAACCTAGTAATCTTGGGGCGACTATGGCGCACCAGGACATTTCGTACAAAGATGAAGAATGCCCGAGTTGCTGGTGAGCGTTCATCATTATCATCACCACTACCGTCACCAGCATTAACATTATCATCACCACTACCGTCACTAGCATTGTCCCAATAGCGGTAGACATGATAGTCATAAATATCGAAACTCGGGACTAAAGTCCATAAGGTGCCAAAGGGCCTAAGTAACACGGTTCTTACAGACTCATAGGTGGGTAAAAATGACAGAATGTGTATCAGAATTTCGTCTGGTAATTCAGATAACCTATCATTTACTACTTCAACCTTGGAATAATCCATTGTATTTTACGGTAAGTAGTCGATAACCAATAGCGAATCCAGAAAAAATTCTGTCCGGGGTGCTGATTAATATTTAAATTCTGAAAAAAATTATAAATTTATTTTTTTAGCCTGAAAATTAGACAAAATACGCAAAAAATTCTGTTTCCAGTATCCACGTACCCCGGAATGATGTTAGTAGATCCGCCACTGTCGATAACCATAACCAAAGGTCTCAAGTTCGAACGCAGGCTTTAAATAAAAATGACTAACTACATAATATTACTGATGTAGAACAGTAAAAGTCTAAGAACATAAGAACTACACAAGTACACAGGTTTAAGACGGATATTGTCGTGTTAAACAATAATTTGTGACTACACATTAATATCAGATTATAAAAAAGACAGTAAGAAATTTAGATTGATGAACACCTGACTTTACTTAGGCAAATTGTTGATAGAAAAGAGAGACTTCCCTTGCAATCTAAAGAGTGCAACTAGTAAAGATACCCCTTCATCTCGTTTATTTGTATACCATTTTTTGTACGAAAAATTTTAATTAAAGATAAATTAATGATTGAAGCGGGGAGAGTATTATACTTCCTCCATTCAACTCCACTCTACCACTTTCTTTTTTCACGTTTGCCAACGCGTGTTTTATGCGTTAAATATCGTTAGCTACGTATTTGCAAAAATTATAAAAGTTAGATATTTTTAATGTACTCGTAAAAACGAATCAAACAAGATCCCACGTGAATATATTTCCAGTTACGTATCGAGAGAAAATCGAAATTGAATACCCAATTGTGAATAGTGTACAAAAGTGAAATAGGTAGAGTGGAGTTGAATGGAGGAAGTATATTGTATGATACTCCCTCCATTCAACTCCACTTTGCAACTATGCTTTTTGCGCGGGTATTAAGAAACGGATTAAAAAAACTATTAAAAGTATGTAGGGAAAGGGAATGGTGGAGTTAAAGATATTAAAAAAATATAAAGGTGAGTTTTATGGTGGATTTGTGTGGGGTATGAATGACATTTTTTGTAAATATAGATTTTCAATAAGGATAAAAAGGTCTTTTACATGTCAAAATAAGGAAACCTGTAAAGTGGAGTTGAATGGACGGAAATAGAATACTTGTAAAGTGAAGTTGAATGGAGGGAGTATGATGTGAATCAATTTTTTTTTGACTTGGTCGTATACCACGTGCCAATTCAGTACATGAGAAGGAACAAAAAGGTGCACCAACTTTATTGGGTAAAGAGTAGAGACTTATTTTTCTAGTAATTTTTGTAGCAGCTAGTCTTGTTTGTGACGGGCTAATTCCGTCACAAGCTTGTGACCTCTCACAAAAAGGGAGAGGGGACAAGGTGGGGCACCCTCCATGTGCTTCCCCACTCACCTCCCATCGGTATTTTGTAAGAGAAAATGGTATTCGTCACAAACTTGTGACGGATATCGCCGTCACAAATGAGATTTTGTGAATTTTTGCAGGTACTTTTAAATTTTTTTCATTTTTTAAGATATACTCCGTAACTCTTTTTTCTTGTAAAAATACTTTGACCGTCAATAATTCTTGATTTTAAGTTCATAATATGATAAATTTCAAATTGACCCCCTTTAAGACGTCTTCAGTTTGAAAAAAAGAATTCATAGACATCTCAACTCGTAGTCGACAATTATGGTCGGTCAAAATTTATTCGTTAAAAAAGCTTTGACCAAACATAACTATAGGCTACGAGTTCAAAAAAGGCGAATGTGATTTTTTTTCCCAAATTCAAGGCCTTGACGAGATAATTAGTTTGAAAAAAAAAATATCGTTTTCTGAACTCGTAACATAGAATTATTATCGGTCAAAGATTTTTTGTGAAAAATGAGGGGTACACCTTAGAAAACGTAAAAGTTTAGGGATACAAGAGAATATCCCTTTTTCTAAGAGTGATATGGACTTTTTAAGAGTGACTTTTTTAAACGAAGCTGAATTGAATTTCACACAAAAAAAAAAAAAAAAAAAAAAAAATCTATTACTCCATATTTGTCAGAATTATCAATTACGCGACTCAAAATGACTGATTTAAAACAAAAACCTTGAATACTTATAACTGAAATAAACCTGTAACGACCTGAGTTCGACTTCAGTGTGTTCTTGCGCAAGTTTCGGCATCATCTGACATTGGTGGGTGCATTATGGTATGCGAAAAGGCAGCTACCGGTCATTTATAGAGAATTATATTTCACTTTGGCGGCCTGAGTTATGAACTAATTATAATTTGCTGTTCAATAATTCTCTATAAATGACCGGTAGCTGAGTTATCGCATACCATTGCAGGTCGGACTTATTTAAGCACAAAAGAGAGCTAATGGACCCAAAAAGACCTCAAATGCGGACAAGCAAGAATCGGCCCAAAATCGTAATGTTAAGAAGTATCAAGTATCAGTTTTTCAACATTAGGAGCATTAATCCGCAGCTCCTTCAGTGAAAAACAATTAGAAATCTCCAATTCCTTCAGTATAGGACAACCTTGAACAATTTCATGAAACACACTACCACTGATCTCGATGCAGGACCCGTAACAAACGCATCTGAAAGCGGGTTTGGTGCTTAATCTCAAGAAAGTCCAGTTCCAGTTCAGTAATTGAATCACTGACAAATACAGTATTGAGTAATTTACTTTTAGTTAACTTGAACCGAACTTTATAAGCTGAACTGAAATAAAATAAATTGAAACTAAATTTCAAAAAATGGCCCTTTTCACTTTTGTAATTGCTTGATTGCCGGCAATTAGAGGCGCTGTCGCTCTTGCAGGTTGATCTGACCCGACACTTGGGCCATCGGTCTACCGTTGACATAGTCTTCCCCTAAACCTAGACCTGACAGACGGGTCAACCGTGATGGGTTTGGGTCAGATAAATTTCGGGTTTGTAAGACTTCGAATCAGGTCGCGTCGGACTGAGTCATTTCGAGTTAAGTATTTACTATCAAGTACTTTATGGATAACAATCTGTGTGCAATAATAAACATTTGAGTTGGATTATATTGTGGGGTCAATTTGGGTTCGGGTCAACAATAACTAAGCCAGCCCAACCCAACGTCCCGACCTACCCTCACCATAGTCGAACATAGAGCTGGACTCTAGCACGGGTTGGCCCGGCCCGCACCCTCGGGCTCAACATACCCCAGACCGCTGGCCCACTGTCATGGCCCGCTCAGCCCGCTCAACAATCTGGGCCGGTCCCGGATTCTCTTTTCCCCAGCCCACACTACCCAACCCACCCAGCCCGCTCAGCCCGCCAACTTTTCAACCCACTTTACCCAATCGGGCCGGTTCAGGGCCACCACTTCTCAACCCGGCCCGCTCCAGCCCGCAGTGTGGGCTCGGGTTCCCCATCCACCAACCCAACCCGGGTTCAGTCCGGCCTGGCCCATGCTGAACCGGCCCGAAGTCCAGCTCTAGTCGAACACACATCCGCTTCTAAGTCGATCCAACCCGATCCGTGAACACCTCTACTTGCAATATTTGGCAATTAACATCACTATCTCTTAACCATTTTTTTCTTAATTTTTTTGGGGTATTTCTATCATGTGCCCACTGGGCACATGTTAAGAAAACCAAAATGAAAATAATTAATGCTATTTTTATGGGTAAAAGGTAAATGTGATTATTTATTTTAATTTTCCATGAAAATAGCATTAATTATTTCTATTTTTGATTTTCTTTAACAGGATAGAAAAACCCATTTTTTTGAGAGAATATCTCTTACCAATTCTTGATTCCATATAGATAATGCCGACGCAAGAATTAAGCAAATGTGAATGCACATGAAACACGCAACATAACTTCCTCAACTCTTATAACTCCACATACACACACTTCTTTTACTTCCACTACATTCACAATTCACAACTACCTTTATTTATTCATACAAAAATACAAATACAAATACAAAAATCCCAACTTTTTATCTGTCTGATTATAATCAATCACTCAGGTGAATTAATCATCTCAATCTTCCTTTTCTTTAATTGGGTTTTTGTTTTATTTTAATTTTTCGTGCTGTTGTTATTTCATTTTTATGTTTTATGTTGATTGAGTTTATATGTTTTTGTTTATGTTTGAGTTTTTATTTCGATTATTGTCTTTCCCCGTCATTTGTTGACCTTTTTTATTCCTGGGGAAGAGTATTTTAATCAAAGGTAAACAAATGATTGGGACGGAGAGAGTAATTGTGTTGGACGAAGCTCAGTAGCGGAACCGTGATTTATTTTTAGTTAGGTGGCGAAAAGTTTGGGGTGGGTAACTGGGGATAGTAATGGTATAAGGTAAACTCGGAAAAAAAATCGAATCTTTTGATCAAAAGTTCTAAAATTGGGAGCGTCCCTGCTAACCCACCTTGGCTCCATCACTGAAGATGTTAAAGGTTCTTTGATTAAGCAAATTATTGATTATTTTGATAATTTTTTACATAAAGTTGTTAACTTTAGGTAGTTCAATTGATGAATTGATAGTGGGTTTTGGATTTTAGGTTAGTAAAGTTCCCTAATTTGATGTTTATGTTGAAATGATCATTATGCGTGGATACGATATTTGTCCTAGTGTCTCGAGGGCTCCTGCAAAAGGCGGGGTGGGTGATGAGGGTGATGGGTCGGACTTTAGTCTAGTAAAGTTTCCTAATTTGATGTTTATGTTGAAAGGATCATTTCTTATTTGATGATTATTCGCTTGAATGAAATTATGGATGGATACGACATCTATCCTAGTGTCTCGAGGGCTTCTGCAAAAGGCGGGTGATGGGTCGGACTTTAGTCTAGTAAAGTTTCCTAATTTGATGTTTATGTTGAAAGGATCATTTCTTATTTGATGATTATTCGCTTGAATGAAATTATGGATGGATACGACATCTATCCTAGTGTCTCGAGGGCTTCTGCAAAAGGCGGGTGATGGGTCGGACTTTAGTCTAGTAAAGTTTCCTAATTTGATGTTTATGTTGAAATGATCATTTCTTATTTGAGGATTTTTCCCTTAAATGAAATTATGAATGGATACTACATTGTCCTAGTGTCTTGAGGGCTTCTGCAAAAGGCGGGGTGATGAGGGTGATGGGTCGGATTTTAGTCTAGTAAAGTTTCCTAATTTGATGTTATGTTGAAATGATCATTTCTTATTTGATGATTATTCCCTTAAATGAAATTATGCATGGATATGACATTGTTCTAGTGTCTCGAGGGCTCCTGCAAAAGACGGGGGTGATGGGTCTGATTTTAGTCTAGTCAAGTTTCCTATTTTGATGTTTTATGTTGAACTGATAATTTCTTATTTGATGATTTATTCCCTTAAATGAAATTATACATGGATACGACATTGTACTAGTGTCTCGAGGGCTCCTGCAAAAGGCGGGGTGATGAGGGTGTTGGGTAGGATATATAAAACAATAACCTTATATGTTACTCCCTCTGTTTTGGTCATTTGTTTACCTTAGATTAGCGGACTTTGATTTAGTGTTAAAAAAAAATTCCATACCTCTACCATTAAAAAAAAAACAAATGATTGGGTCGGAGGAGTAGCTAACAATATAGGGAGGTGTTTTGATAATGACCCAAAAAGAAGATGTCTAAAATTAGATCATTTGGATTTTCAAGAGTTATTTTGAGAGCTTTGTACCCTATATTTCAGAGGGTAATTTTAGATGTTACATGTGTTATCACTTATCATTGCTTCAATTGACAACTAAATTAGTGTGTAAGATGAGGTAATGACAATTAACAATGACTATTGATCTACTTAACATTATATATTTTGCCTTAAAATGTTGATCACAAACATTGTTTTGTAATTTAGTTAACTTTGACTAGATGACAAAGTCGATTGTCTTTTACTGTTAGATGATTATTAGTCCTGTTGAGACATATTTGAAAGTAATGTAACTCAATAACGTTATGGTTTGCAGAATGGGTACCATATTTCGAGTCATTATTCCGTGTTTTCTACTTGTGCTCCTTGTATTGCCTCTGGGGTTATCAGCATCAGATGATGGCCTGTTCAGAGTTGGTTTGACAAAGAAGAAACTGGACGAAGTCAACCGAGTTGCCACCCAGTATAGTTCGAAGGGTGATAAGTTAACCTCGATGTTACAGAGGAGATATGGTGCTGGAAACACTTTAGGAAGTGATGATGATTTTGACATTGTTGAACTGAAGAACTATATGGATGCTCAGTACTTTGGTGAGATCGGTATTGGCACTCCTCCCCAAAAGTTCACTGTGATATTTGACACCGGAAGCTCCAATCTCTGGGTCCCATCCTCAAAATGTTACTTTTCTGTGAGTAAAAAAAGCTGTTTTTCTTTGATTGCCTGATGTCAAGTTTTATTATTGTCATATGCCTTTTCATCGCTGATGTATTTGTAACCTGATTTCCTGTAGATTGCATGCCTTCTTCACCACAAGTACAATGCGAGGCGGTCAGCCTCTTATACTAAAAATGGTTTGTCTCTGCTCCTAGTAATGGTCTTTTTATGTCTTCGATCATTGTCATTCTTGTAACTGTTGGGAATCCTCGGATTTTTGTAGTTGGTAATCATCGTTTGAAGATTTTTGCTATCTTTCTGCAATATTGTGTCTAGTGGTTGATTTTATCTCGTGTAATGGTTGATATATTTCTTTTTGTTCTGGTTGTTTGATGATTGTTTTTATGACATATGAGCCCTCCATTTACCCTTTTCTTGGATTTTATACTCCGTGCAGGAACCAAGGCGGGTATTCGATATGGTACTGGATCCATTTCAGGGTACTTCAGTCAAGATCATGTTACAGTGGGAGATCTTGTTGTTGAGAATCAGGTAATTATAGCTAGATTTTATGAAACTGCTGTTTTGTGCTGTCTTCAGTATTTTACCATACTCTGGTATGTGTTCTCCAGGGATTTATCGAAGCAACAAGAGAGCCTAGTATCACATTTGTGGCTGCGAAGTTTGATGGCATACTCGGGCTTGGATTCCAAGAAATTTCTGTTGGCAATTCTGTTCCAGTCTGGTATGTTTCCGATTGGACCATTCGTCATGATTTTTCAATGTTCACTCGTAATATCGTAGACATGTACCAGCCGTGATGTTTTCTGAAAATTATCATTCTTTGCTTTGTCTAGGTACAATATGATGAAGCAGGGTCTTGTCAAAGAACCTGTATTTTCCTTCTGGCTAAATCGTAACACTGATGAGGATGTAGGTGGTGAAATTATTTTCGGTGGGATGGATCCTAACCATTACAAGGGCAAACACACTTGGGTTCCCGTGTCACGTAAAGGATATTGGCAGGTACTATTTTCATCCATTACCTGCTTTATAATCGTCTTATGTTTTGTTTCATTGTTTGTTCGTCCTCAGCTTGTCAACATGTTTATTTTAACATTGCAGTTTGACGTGGATGATGTCTTGGTTGGCAGTGAGACAACTGGTATGTTTTTGTTGTTCAAAAGGGGTTCATATTGTCTTATTTATGCCCTGCTCAATTTATACTTTGTGCTCGACTCTTCCCTTAAAACTAGAGTTATTGTATCTCAGGCTTCTGTGATGGTGGCTGTTCTGCAATAGCCGATTCTGGGACTTCTTTGTTGGCTGGCCCGACGGTAAGTCTTTGTCCACCATAATATGCTTTACACTCTAAATTCTGTATGTTAAGCAAAATTGTCTGCTTTTTTTTTGGTAGATATTATACTTTCTATTACGCTTCAGGGTTTTTATTTCCGCTTTTGTATCATGTCTCTTGAGTCTTATAATTTAGAACTGTGGATTTTTCTGTCCAATTTTTTACGATTAGACAAATTGTAAGCCGTCTATCAATAATAATTATTTTGGTTGTTATCAGGCTGTGGTTGCTCAAATTAATCATGCTATTGGTGCTACTGGAATTGTCAGTATGGAATGCAAGACAGTTGTCTCAGAATTTGGGGAGCAAATCCTGGAGATGTTAGTATCAGAGGTATATCCTGTAGTAACTCTTCACTGTAAATTACTAAATT
This sequence comes from Silene latifolia, assembly GCF_048544455.1. Lineage (NCBI taxonomy): Eukaryota > Viridiplantae > Streptophyta > Magnoliopsida > Caryophyllales > Caryophyllaceae > Silene > Silene latifolia. Next base: position 1,120,028 of record NC_133536.1, read on the forward strand.
GTCAACAATTTTCGAAAATTATCGAGCAATTCTTATCATCTGGTGTTATTTTCACTATTAATGCTATTGAGGTATGTTATATAGGCTCGGCCACAAAAGATTTGCTCCCAAATCGGTCTCTGTACTTTTGATGGCAAGCGAGGTGTCAGGTCAGTTTTTGTGTTTTACCTTGTTATTCATTGCCAGAGTATATTTAAATGTTGTCGGAAACCTAGAAATGGCGGTGTCTGTGTTCCTTCTTTTTCTGGAATTTGTCATTGAGTTTGAGTGAGACCTTGTGTTTCTGTACAGTATGGGTATCGAAAGTGTGGTTGATTCAAGTGATGACAAGTTGTCTGGTGGCCTCGTCCGTGATGCTATGTGCACTGCATGTGAAATGGCAGTGGTTTGGATGCAGAATCAGTTGAGACAAAATGAGACTGTAGATCGCATTCTCGATTATGCCAATCAGGTATAGTAGATTGACCCTAATTAAATGGCTAATAATCTCGTTGGTTGAGATCTTACTCAAGTGATTCTCGTTGCAGCTTTGTGAACGACTGCCTAGTCCAATGGGAGCATCTGCTCTTGACTGTGCTCGTATTTCTTCAATGCCATATATTTCCTTCACCATAGCTGGAAAGACATTTGATCTCGGACCTGAGCACGTAAGTAAATAGAATACTATCGAGTACGCCATTCCTTCCTTGGACTAATAATAATAATGTTATGGTGTGAAATTTCGGCCTGAGACCCGATCTCGGATTTGAACTTCTTGGCCTAATCTTGGTCGTTGCTTCGTTACGCTATAAATCCTTGGTACCGACCAAGTAGAAAGTAAATCATTTACATTAGGACAAACCGAAATAAAAAGGTGATCATTTTTTTTGGACGGGAGGACCGGGAGTAGAGTTATGAAGTCTTTGCATTATCTTGCACATCATGACCAGCTACTGTGGCTTTAGTTTTGCAATTCTTAGTACATCACTGGGAACTAGACCTGTCAAACAGATCAGGTCGTGTCGTGTTCGTGTTCGTGTCAATATTAAACGGGTCAGTACTACCTCAACCCTAACCCGACCCAATTACATAAACGGGTCATTTGTCTGAACCCTAACCTAACCCAACCCATTTAATTTTTCTATAACCCAACCCGACCTGTTTAACCCATTACAAAACTTGTGAGCCGAAAATAACCCGTTACATTCAGGATCTACACTTGCTGGATGTTTTGTAGTTGGTCGTGACATTTAATCCTGTCATACGCTGTGCGCCTGGTTCCTTCTATTAGCCACTTGCTATATTTAACTTGAAAACTGTTGTGATCTCTTGACAGTACGTCCTCAAAGTGGGCGAGGGAGACGTTGCACAGTGCATCAGTGGTTTTTCTGCTTTGGATGTGCCTCCTCCTCGTGGACCCCTCTGGTAAATTCCGAGATTCCAACTTTCCTAGTCTCTTTTCATTCTTTTACGTAAAAGAACACGCAGTGATGGATCCATATGTTTTGTAATGAGGCTCTGGGATACTGTAATTCCGCAAAGTGCATTTTTTCAGGGCTTGCGGGAAAACTTTTCCAGAATAGTTGGCTTTTATGGCATTTCGAGTTCAAAAACGAGTGTACTAATGCCATTACTGAAATTTTGGTGCAGGATTCTGGGAGACATATTTATGGGGAAGTTTCACACAGCATTCGACTATGGTAATCTTCGAGTTGGATTTGCAGAAGCAGCATAAGCTAGGAGTTGTAACCTGCAGTAACCTTTATTAGTGTTATGTTGTCAATACGTTGATCGTTTGCTACGTTAACGGAACATGTGTAAATATTGAATCACCATGCCCTGGATATTATAAGGTTATGGTGATCTTGTTGTATCCTGAAAGACAAACAGAACAAAGTCCGCTTTTATGACCATTTAATCTCGCAGAGTCCTCCACTGTGTCGCTTGAAGGTGTGTTGATTGAGAGTAATGACTCACCTAGGGAATTTATTTTGAGCTACGTATTATATGCTCCGTATTGCTCAAGTTGAGATTTGTTTGAAGCTAAGCGGGATTTTATATTCATTGCTCAAGTTCGGCTACTACTAGGTTCGAACAAATCTCAAGCTAAACTCGAACTAGAGAAAGATTTGTTCGGTTAGTCTTGTTTGAGAGTAGTCCATGGAGGAAGTACGTTGGTATCTTGGATTATTGGCTCACGTAGACGCAGCGGATCAAGGACAACAGGCCTGGCCCCGGGGACCTAAGGAAGTACTTCCTCCATTCAACTCCATTCTACCACTTTGCTTTTTCACGTTCGCCAACGCGTGTTTTACGCGGTAAATATCGTTAGCTACGTATTTGCAAAAATTATAAAAGTTAGATATTTTTAATGTACTCGTAAAGACGAATCAAACAAGATCCCACATGAATATATTATCACTTCTGTATTGAGAGAAAATCGAGATTGAATGTGCATTTGTGAATAGTGTAAAAAATAAAAATAGGTAGAGTGGAGTTGAATGGAGGAAGTAGTAATCAGCCGGTGTACGACTAGATACAATATCACATGCAAAAAGTGCATTATTATCAAATGTCCTCTTTAAGTTTGTAAGAAAGTGAGTATTTTTGTCAATTTGCAACAATACATCCTAAAAAAAAATAATTACGTAGATAACTATTTGATTAAGTTTAGGATCAACATTTTCTCAGTCTTAACTTTAGGCGAAAAAAGGTCCATCTGAAATGAGAATTTGTCGTATGCTATCTTGGATTATTATTGCCTTGCGCGTAGACGCAACGGATCAAGGACCAAAGGCCTGGGGCCTAAGGAGTAATCAGTGGTGTACGCCTGAATACAATACCATATATTGTCACAAGTAAGAATTAAGGACCAAAGGCCTGGGGCCTAAGGAGTAATCAGTGGTGCACGACTGGATACAATACCATATATTGTCACAAGTGAGAATTTGTGTATATTGTAACTGATGGGGCATATTCTGCACCCGCTGACCGAGTCAACATCTTGACCAAGGTCAAAGCTAAAAGACAACAAGTCAAACAGAAGGACAACATAGCCGACAGAAGCCTGCCGGCCTGTCACTCACTACTCGGTCTCGGCAACTAGCCGGCCGAGAGGCATACCCGTGTACTCACATCAAAGCCCCCTCGGCACGGGGTCAACCCGGCCTGCCATGGGTCCCCGGCCGAGGGTAAGAAGGTATTTCCACCTGCTAGCCACTTGGCCACTACGTGACAAAAGGTGAAAGCCTATAAATACTCCTCAATCCTCATTGAGAAATGGATCCGAAATATAACCTAAACACCTCATAATCTGGTATCATCTTCCTTATCTCTCTACAATATACTTCGCCAAGTAACATACGACTTAATCCCTTTAAGTTTACTGACTTGAGCGTCGGAGTGAGTACGCTCGGCCAAAGCCGAGCCCTCAGTTTGTTCACTGTTTCAGGAGAGGCCGAAAGGAAGTCAAGCAAAGACATCATTCTACAAGCCACGAGTGGTAACAAATATCTGCTCTGGAACTACACCTGAAACAATTGGCGCCGTCTGTGGGAATCACGCGTACTAAAAGTTAGTTACCTACATTCCAAACAAAATAAACAAAAACCCATTCACCAAGCTAAGAAGATGTCAAAGCAACAAGAAGTAGTAGTGACCGACGAAACTCCGTTCTACCAGGACGACGCCGTCCCTAATTCTGAGATCAGGCAGACCCCTACCGGCCAAGTCACTGAAATGGCGTACGGGATGCCGAGAGAGCAAGCAACACCGCTGCCCACCGACCAAGTCACTGTCATGGGACATGTGGCGGATGCAGCTAAACTGAAGCTATTCCTGGACCTAATGGGTAGCACGCCGGCTCCCACTGTCACGACGACAAGAGCGGCGTCACCCCCACAGGAGACCAGGGCCCAAAAAGTGACTCTGAGAAACTTAAACGGAGCACTAGAAGAAACCGACCATGTCAAGACGCCGGGAGAGCCCAGAGTGCCAGTGGTAGACCTGAGCCCTTCCCGCACTCGCGGGAGGACAGCGTCGCCGCGGCACCAACGAGGCCTACCCCAGAGGAGTGAAAGGAGTCCGACTCACCAGAGTCGGAGAAGAAGCCCGACTCACCAGAGTCGGAGAAGAAGCCCGACTCACCAGAGTCGGTGTAACACCCCTAATTTCCGTAATATAATTTTATAATTTTATTTTCCCATATTTTATATTTTATTTTCGGGAAAATATCTGTTTGTCGTCTTTTGGGCTCGTTGGGCTCGAAAAACGGTGAAGATTCGTTTCCTCCTTGGGTCTCACGTGATGCTTAGTGTTGATGGGTGAGTTTTGGGCCTAAACCTAGAATAAACCCATGAGCTTCTCTATAAATATAAGGGGAAACCAAACCCTTGCTCTTCTTTTCTCATAATCTCACAAAACCCTAAACCTAATTCTCTCCTCCTCTCTTCCTCCCTTGCCGCGCGCCACCCCTCACCTAGGGTTTCGTGCCGTTCTTTCTCTTCCTCCTTCCTTCATCGTTCTTCGTGCTTAGATCGATCCTACTTCTTGGATTTATCTATCCTCTTCGTAAGTTTTTATGTTTCGCGTAGTTTTTATAGTTTTATAGTTTTTATATATAGTTAGTATATTTATTAGATTCGTTATCTTTGGCACGTGATGATCCATGAAGGCGTGGAAGTTGCTCCTGGAGAGGACGTTTACATCGTTGAAGACGATCTTTAGGGTTATTTGCTTAACAAGGTAACTAGGTGTTTCTCTTTTAATTGTGTTTATGCCAATTGGTGTAATTAATATGATTTAATGATTGTTTTGCATGATTGGTACATGTTTGATTATTTGTTATCATGATTAAGTGTGTTTCACATGTTCGTATATGTTTTTATGTAATAATTGTATATCATATGTTGTTTATGCATTATATTATGGGTGTCATGAGCGCAATTAGGGTTTACGAATAAACCCTAGTGGCGGCATAATAGGCGGCCAAGAGTTCTCTCCAAAGTTATAGCTAAAGCTAGTATAACATTGATGATGATTCAAGCGTTATAGCTTAAGTTAATACAACTTTGGGTAACTACTCTAGTTATGGCTGGACCTACTATAACATTGAAGTACGAGATAAGGTTATAGCTGTAACTAATGTAACCCTGAGATTTATGGCTCAAGGTTATGGTTAATGCTAGAATAACTTTGAGTTTCGTGTCAAGGTTATAGTTGAGGTATGGATGACTTCAAGTTATATATACTAAAGTTATAGACGAGGTTACTATAACCTCGCATCCGGAGTTTATGTTGTGGTTAGAGTTACTATAACATTGAATGGTTAATGTTAAAGTTATAGCTGAGATTACTATAACATTGAATAGTTGATACTTGTTTCACTTGTTATGTGGTGTTCAGTTTCATTATATAACGTTATGTTTGCATATATCGTTTACTACTCTTGTCCATATAATTGTAGGATAGTCAGTTATATTATCCTATGATTTGATAGTGATGTTATTCACATGTATGTATGGTCAGTTATACTGTGCATTGTTTGTGGGCTGGTTGTATAGATGACGTGAGGTATCAGTTATATACCGAACGAAATGAACTAATGCAACCCTTGGGTCCAGTGTATGGTCTATGGTCGGGGGGTAATGGAGGCGGTTGTTATACGCTCTATTCCCGAGTGTCGTTCGGTGTACTGATTATTGCACCGAGAGTCCGCCAGTGTCTTAGACATATAGGCAGTGATACGCTATACATAGTACCTTGGATGCAGTTGTTATACGATCCACACCGATGGAGGCAGTTGTTATACGCTCCGTCAGTTAGAGGCAGTTGTTATACGCTCTAAGGCGTTCATTTTATACACCGTGCTTGTGATTAGAGGCAGTTGTTATACGCTCTAGTAGGTTGTTCATTTGGTCACATGTTACGTGGTCACAATGGTTCTATGATGTGCATGATGTCATAGTGTGGTTTGTGTTATGTGTCGTCACAGGTTATCTTGTCGAGTTCTCATGAGTATAGATGGTCTCACATGTTTACTAGTTTTTCATTTCAATTGTTAATGACTGTTGGTTATATTCAATTGTTGTAAACATGACTGGGAGAGCATCTAGTTACTCCCGACTGATTGTCGACCTCCCTTTCAGGTTGTTCAATTCGTTGCTGTTTGGTTGATGCTTGCTTGGGGAATGTGCGAAACGAGCTTAATAATAAATTAGGACTTTACTTTATGTTTTAAGGACCTTTTGAATAATGTATTAGTTGTTTTGGGTTTAGTAGCGAACCGGATTGGTCAGGTGTTTCCGCCACCTTGACCCTTTTATCAGTATCGTACTCTGATATTTACTTTATATAAGTTTTTCCTTTGTTTTATAATCTGGGTTGTTACAGTTGGTATCAGAGCGAACACGCTCCCAACTCTCGCTTAGTTGATGACTAAAATAAATGACCTAGTTAATGAGTGAGAGTAAATGGGGTAGAAACCAATAGGACTGGTTGGTTTTCTTATGTTTGTAAAGTGCATGAGTAGTTGTTTGGAGTGGTACGTAGGTTCTACCACTTATAATGAGATTTCGTTCTTGCAGATGGTGCGTAACGCTAATGGTGAGACCGATGCTGACCGCATCAGGAGACTTGAGGCCGCTTTGGCATCTATGGCCGAAGGTTTCACTACTCACCTCAACAACAACAACAACAACAACAACAACAACAACAACAACAACAACAACAACAACAACAACAACAACAACAACAACAACAACAACAACAACAACAACAACAACAACAACAACAACAACAACAACAACAACAACAACAACAACAACAACAACAACAACAACAACAACAACAACAACAACAACAACAACAACAACAACAACAATGACACGCCTGTTGTTGACCTGTCAAAAATAAAACCTAACGGTCTCAACTAAATATGTAGTAGAGGCAGTCGAGTATCGAATCCTCAGGGAGGTAATGCAACTACAGCTGTCTATCTCTAATCCTATGGTAACAATAGGGTTGATTGAATTTTTGGTTCTAAACTACGGAGTTAAAAGAAGAGAAATAAGGCAGAAAGCAGTAAAGCAAGAAATATGAATTAACTATCAATAAGAGGGGGACATGTCGGGAACTCGGTTCACTACGGTAGTTTAACAACTCAGCAGTAAATGACTCAGACGAACTAACGCGAGACGGATATTAGAAGGTCCTTTCGGTCCACTTCCCACCCTAAAATACCACTAACTTAACTTTCGTCCTCATTAGGGGGCATCATTTTATAGCAGGCCTATTTAATCCAATCTTTCGATCCAGGACTAATTGTAGCCAGATTAATGGGTGACATAGAAGCGTGCACTCAACTAGGTCGATAATTACAGTTATATTGCTATAGTGACAGAGTCTCTTTAACTAATTCGTCTAATTCATTTACTACGTCGTCATTATTCTACCGCAGATCCCCTAATCCCAACATGAAAGGATTTAGCTACTCATATTATTAATGAAACTAGCAGCAAACAAGATTCCAGCAGAAGACATGACGGAATAATAATAAAAAGCAATGATAAATAAATTAGGGCAAAAGGAAAATAAGAGCAATAGCATAAAAACAAGAAATAAACAACAAATGAAGGTTAATTAATATTAAAGAGGGAAAGAGAATTACAATCCGAGAAATTCCGGCGTAAAGAACGAAATCCCAGTGGAAAATAATCCAACGTCGAAAGCAACAGTAGTCTAATGTGTATGAATAGAGAGTAAAAGATCGTTAAAGGGATTAAGAGATTAAAAACTAGATAAAAGATAAAAGAAGATGACTAATAACCTAGTTAAACATAGGTTATATAGCCAAAAAGCCTAAGTGTTTATGCGTAAGTAAAGAAACACGGACTAATTAAAGCCCACAGACGAAATCCTCTCGATCGAGTGGATTAGACCACTCGATCGACCAATGTCTCAACAGGAACTCCTCGATCGAACAGCAAGGTTCTCGATCGAGGGCTTGATCAAAGGCTGGTTACTCGATCGAGGAAGGAACCTCTCGATCGAGCTCAGGGAGCTTCAGGGACCATTCGATCGTCCTCCAGACAGCTCGATAGACCACCTATCAACTCGATAGACCACTTGGGTCCTCAATTCAGCTCACGTCTTCACCCAAATGCTTCGTAATGCGTGCAACGACTCTTCAAGTACAGCATCTCACTCTGGGATAATCCCGTCTCCTCTAAATGCATGCAAAAAGGACGAAATAGAGTATGGTTTCGCTTCTTTCGCGATTATCCCTACAAAAAGGACAAAATACACCAAAGTAGCCAATTCGGGGCAAAATACTATAAAAACAGTATATGAATGCATGGAAATACGTGCTGAAATAGGCCAAAAAGACCGTACATTAGGCACGTATCAAATCTCCCCAAACCAAACCTTTACTCGCCCTCGAGTAAACTCAAAACTAAACTAATGGAACGGAAATGATAACTCAGAGCTAGCCTAACTTGTCCACTTGAACCACTTTAATGCAACGAAATTAACGATTAAAGCTAGACAAAGTCAATACGCAAACGAATTATAAGTCGTTCGTAAATAAAGTCGACCTATCGACCTTGCAAGACCAACAAAACCGGACTCTCACGTGGTCACTCTTCTCTCATGAAGCAAAGGGCAAATGTTATATGTAAAAGAGAGAGGAAAAACAGTCACTCGCCTAACTGCGACCTACATAGCATGCATGCAACAAAGATGAAAGACAATTCAAGTACTAATGCACACACTCCAACCAATAATGTCCGTCACAGCCGAGGGTTTGCAAATAATATGGGAATAGTGAGGTTCAGGTGAGAAAAGGCAAAACAGTTATGGAAATGTGGGGGTAAAAGCGTCAAGCTAGTTCCTAACGGGACCATAATAAACCATCCGGATCTCAACTGTCTGAAAGACTAAACACAGGTGCCCTTCACTTGGCACAAAACTCACTAAACTGGAAACACAATCTCCTCAAAAAAATATAAAGTAAGAGTGGAGGAGCTAGACGGTCACAAAGTTCCCTTTTTTAAACACCGTCTGAGGTAACTAACTGAACCAACCAACCCTCTTGTCGATTGTACATCTTCGAGCATCTTCTCAACTCTGACAAGAGGGTACAACTTTTTTCACAATCTATCTCTTCTTTTTTTTTTCGTGAATCACATCATTTTTTTTCATTTTCTTCCTTTTTTTTTTTTCTTTCTTCACGTTTTTTTTTTCTTCTTTTTTTTTTCATTTTTAATTTTTTTTTTTCTTTCCTTCCTCCTTCCTTAATTCAAACACCAACTCCAATTGAGAATTACGGACCAAACTGCAACTGAAAACATACCACAAAAAGACAGACTAACTAGCTTGACTAGGCAGGCTTAGTTTGGAATGTAGCTAATGGGTCAAAAAGGCAAGTTTTGGTTAATGTGGAGCTAAATGGGTGAAGAATGTAAAGAAAGGGAAATTGCAAGACCCTCCCTGCATGTGACACCAACCGCAGACCCGAATATGTGCATTTGACAAGAAATTGAATGTCATAAATGTGCAAATGAGATGAACATGCTATGCAAGGAGTACTACTCAAAATTCCTAATGAACTGGTCATGAATGTCACCAGTTATGGCTCTAAAAACTCAGAATTTTTAAGTAGTTTGCCAGTTTATCAGGTCAAGTCTAAACAGTCAGCTATTATTTGAACAGAAATTCGTAGACTATGCGAATTGACAAAGCTTAAAACCATCAATAATGTGCAAGGCTCAAGTGAATTGACAAGTTAAGTGCAGTTTCATCACGGGAATCTACCGTTCCGACTCAACCTAAATGCAAAAATAAACGTGAAAATTTTTTGAATTTTTTAACATTTTTCTAATTTTTTTGGATTTTTTGATTTTTAATGAAAATAAACAACAAATGCAAACTGAAAAATTAAACGTGAATGCAAAACAAATGCAGATGCAGACTCAAAAGGATGCAATACCCTCCCCAAACCAAAACGGACAACGCCCTCGTTGTCCTCCAGCATACACCAGCAGAAAAATGGGGGATGGGGGTATACAACCAATAAAAAGAAAAATAAAGGAGACGAAAAATAAAAAGAGTGAGAGAACATACAAAACACGAACTTCCCCAAACCACCTTAAAATCGGGGAAGTGAGTAGACCCGAAGAGCTACTCGTCGTCGGCACCATTGTCTCTCGTGCACTCAGACTCAACAAAATGGTCTCCCAAACCAAAGAACAAACAAGGGGAGACTCGGTCATCTCCATCCCGATCCTCCGGACCGGGTACGAACGGAGGGTCACTCGCCTCCTCTCTCGGCGGCTCTCGCGCCGCGTTTCGCTCTGCCCGTAGAATCGCACCTCTCGTTCTACATTGTCTCCTCCTTCTCCTCATCTCGAGTCGGAGGATAGTGGAGGGTACCCGTCCGCTGGGTATCGGTAGAAGGAAGGATGCGGCCACCCCTCTGGAATCGGTCGCCGGGCCCGGATGTGGAACTCGTAGAGAGGGAATACGGCTAAAGCCATATCCCGTCTCATCTCAGTAAGGTACCTGCACAACTCCGGAGGCAAGGCATCACGACGCCCTTGGTCTGTGACCGCGGGCGCCTCTAAAGCAGGAGGGCAAACAAAGTTGGCCGGAAAAACCGAACCAGAAGGAGGGTCAAGTGGAGGTGGAGTATGAGTCTGAGTAGGTGTGGGCTGAGGCTGAGGCGTGGGTGTCGGTCCAGCCTGGGAGCTAGAAGATGCTCCGGCCTCGCGCTTCCTCTTCTTCGTAGAAGAAGAGGGAGGGGTGAAGGTAAGGTGGTAGGTAGGTGGAGGTGGCCTCGCTCCCTCATCAGCAGTAGGGAGCGGCGAAAGTGGGGGAAGGGTAGAGCACGGCAAGGTAACAGACGTGGAACTGCAGATCTTCCACGTCCTCGCGCTCCCCTTCGCCCTGGGAAACCAGGTCAAGGTAGCCATGGCATCCAGGTCAAGGTAAGCCACCTCGTCAGGTACACTGAGTCCTGGCTCAGTGGGGTAAAGGTGGCGGGCAATCCTAGTCACCAGCCCGCCGCAGACAACTGCGGTCTTAACCCGAGTCCCAATACCGTTCCAATGCTGAGCTACCAGAAAGGCAATGTTCAGAACAAACGGGGTACCGTAGTCAATGTTGAGGTACCCCGCGAGAATGGCTAGCTCAGTGTTGGTAACGTTATTGGGCTCAGGGCGCCCAAAGATGGTCTCTGCTAATAGACGCAAGTAGTAACGGGGCGCAGGTAGATGCACATGAGCTCCCTTCCGTGTCTGGAAGGGAGTGTGAGAGAGAGCAGCCCAGAGTAGCTGAAGGGGCTCTCTAGGTGGGGCAGTGGGACCATCACTAACTAGTCCCAAAACCTCCCCAAACTTGGCCAATGTCCAGTGATGTGACTCATTACGGAGTCGGAAGTGAATGCAGGCACTGGAGTGGTCAGCCTGGTAGGTGTCGGTGTCAAAGGAATAGGAGCTAAAGAACTCGTACGTAAGGGTACGAATGGTAGCCTCCTGCATGGCAATCAAACCCGACATACCCGTCCCGTTCAATAAACTACAGACCTCCTCATAGATGCCTAAGGTCTCTAAGTCAGCTCGTGCAAGGAAACGGGTGGAGGAGAGGGGGCAACGAAGTAAAGCGACTAACCGGTTCCGGTGAGCCTCTGAAGTGAAACGTACCGAAGGCATCTTCGGTAGAGGTGCGAGTGCGCCCTCCCTCGTAGAAACAGCCTCAGAAGGGCTGGAAGTAACGGCTAACTGGCTAGCCTGTGGCTGGCTAGCCTGCGGGTGTAGCCTCGGTGGTAGCATACCAGGTTGCTGGAAGCGAGGAGTGCGTCCACAGTCCAGCAAAGAGAAGGGCTTAGGAGTGCTGGTAACGGCGGAAGCTAAAGTGGTGACCAAGGTAGAAGTGGTGACAGCAGGGACCACTAACTCCTTCCCGGACGAGCTAGAAGAGCTGGAGGACGTGCTAGTAGAAGACAAGGAACTCGCGTCCATCCTGCAAATTATCAAAGGGCATGAATAAGAAATATGCTGCTAACCGTGATTAAAACGATCGCTAACCAACATGTGACAGCAACAGAGCAGCCCTAATAGTCGAAAATTCGACTTCCAGAATACAAAACCAACAATTCCTCAATAATTTTCGAAAAACAGCAAGTGAGTGGTGATAACATGATAAGGCAATGACTGCAAAAGAGCTAAAATAACATGAAAACCAGAAATGGGGGCATGTATGACTTTGGCAGTCGAGAATAACCACTCACAGCGCGAGATTCTCAATGATTCAAAGCATGTAATGGCGACAGGGGACGGAAAAACAGTTAACAGCGGTTAACAACAGTGACAAGTAAGCGATAACCGCATATAACAAAACACGACAGCAAGACAACCGTCTGACAGTCGAAATTTCGACTCACAGGGACCCTAGTCGCAAAAATCGCGCAAGATTCGAATTTAACTTGCAAAAACAGTGAGGAACTGCGCAAATATCATCATCGAGCTAATCAAGGGCAAATAAACCCAAATTAATCGAATAAATTCGACTATACATGGAATTTTCGAACCCTAATGCAAAATCATCTCAAAAATTCGAAATAAATCAAGAGAAATTGCAAGGAGTGTGATAGAAATACGTACTTGATGATGATTAACCTACAAAGTGCAATTAAACTTCAAAAACGAGCAAGCAAGGCGGATTTTTAATCAAAAACCCGCGAACCCTAATCCCTTTAAAAACCGCAAAAACGAGCAAGAAAGAGGGGGAAAATAAGGGGTTATGGAAGAATAATTGACTAACAAGAGGATGTAGGTGGTAGATTTGATGATTTTGGGCAAGAAATGGGGATTTGGGGAAAAATCAATCGCAATTAGGGTAGAGGTTAGACGGAAATTAGGGGTTAAAACAATTTAGAAATGAAAACTGAAATAAAAAGGAGTTAAGTATAGAAAGACTCCCGTCCACTGTTCATTTCACTCGATCGAGTGATTTTAAGTCACTCGATCGAGGTCTTTGCTGTTCCCCTTGCTCGATCGAGTAAGGACCCCTCGATCGACCTGTTTCCCTTTGGTCTTCCTCGATCGAGTAACCAGCTAGCTCGATCGACCTAATTACCACTCGATCGAGTACAAAAAGTACTCGACCGAGGGCTTCTTCTCGTTGACTCTTGGATTTCCGTCTTTATTTCCTCGGAATGCGTGCATTTCCCCAAACCTGCATAAAACACGTCCCAAAATACCAAATATGCAGAACACAGTCTATAGTCTTAGTCTTACGTTTAAAAAGAAATTGTCTAACTAATTGTCCTAATTAAAACGTAATAAAGAAATAAATTCAAAAGAAATTCAAACTAAAATTTGTTACAATTTGTTACACGGGGCATTTCCCCGTTTAATTCCCATCAGCTGTCAGTAGCCCCTTCGTGGGCTTCTGACTGGAGGACGTCACTTCAGCGACACTGACTGTCCTCTTTGACTTCCATGAACTTGAATTTCTGAGAGGAGGAGGAACATAATTCCAGTCTATGTAGGTCCGAACTGCCTTCGTTCTCGCCCCTCTGTCATCTTCCTTGGCATCCTTTGCTCCAGGTTGATTGATAATGGTCTTACCACGTCCTTTGACATGACTCCTTTCTTGCCTTCATCCTGTACTGCGGTAAGGGAAACAGACGGATCTTCCTCCTTTTTGCTCTCGGTATGAGGCGGAGGGTTAGCAATAATAGCAATATTCTCCAAAATTGGAGTGTCAATAATAGGGTCACGAGAAGAGAGGGCATTGCAAGGCCGAGCTTGCACGGAGCCCTCCGGAACTTGACCGATGAAAAGTCGGCTCCTCATCCCCTACCCGGAAGGTCAAAGTCTTCCCCCCGACATCTATCACTGCACGGGCAGTGGACAAAAATGGTCTCCCTAAAATGATAGGGGTATGCACATCTTCGGGGATATCTAGGACGACAAAGTCAACGGGAATAAAGAACTTCCCGATCCTAACAGGTACGTCTTCCGCTACACCTAGTGGCCGTGATAGACTACGGTCGGCCATCTGGACAGTCATATTGGTGCAACTCAGTTTGGTCACACCAAGTCTCTTAGCTAGAGACAAAGGTAAAACACTTACGCTAGCGCCTAAATCGCATAGCGCATTATCAATCAATTGCATTCCTATGTGACAAGGGATCGAAAAACTACCCGGGTCTGATTGCTTGAGAGGTAGCTTATTTTGAGACAAGGGTGACCCCATCTCAGTTAAAGCTACTGTCTCGTTATCATTAACGGTCCTCTTACGTGCTAAAATATCTTTCATAAATCGTAAATAAGAGGGTACCTTCATAAGCAATTCAGTGAACGGTACAGAAACTTCCAAACTCTTCAACAGTTCAACAAATTTGCTAAATTGTTGATTAATCCTGGTATTCTGCAGCCGCCTCGGGAAGGGAACAGTAATTGGAATCTCAAGTCCCTTATTTCTCGCCTCCAAAGTGTCTTCCGGAGCAAGTTCAGTATCCTTCGGACGCTTCTTACCTCTCGAACGAGGCCTTTCTGGTAATTCATCGCTTAAACGAGCACTAGCAGGCTCTCGAATAAGCTTCCCGTCAACAATATCAGACGATCGAGCAATGGGTCCACTCGATCGACCTGTTTCTTCATCAACTTTAGTCGATCGAGCAACAGTACCACTCGATCGACCCTCTTCAGCTTCCAGTTCACTCGATCGAGCAGAGTGACTACTCGATCGACCAAGATCTTCACCATTTCCACTCGATCGAACTGGTTCGGCACCAGACTTCAGTCGATCGAGTAACTGCTTCGTCGTGAGTCCCTTTCTCTTAACAGAACACTGTTCATCATCTGTTACAACAGCTTCCAGGTCTGATTTCTTCATTTCTGGTCCCTTATAAGAGAGACCGCTTCTCAACTCTATCAAATGTACCGTCTCATTTGGGTTCTTGTCATTTTGAGTCGGTAAATGACCTGGCTTCCTCGAGGATTGATTCGCGGCGAGTTGGGCAACTTGAGTCTCAAGCGCCTTTATGGTCGCGTCTCGCTGTTGATCATTTGTGCTTCTTTGTTGATCACTTGCATGGAGCTGCTTTGTAATGGCTTGCATCATAGATTTCAACTCGCCCATTTCACTCACTCCACTTGAAGATGAACCGTGGCTAGGTGGGTTAAAGGACGGAGGTTTCTGATAGCCTTGTTGCTTCTGATGTGGCGGAATATAGGGCTGCTGCTGCTGGTTCGGAGGAGCGGTGGGGTTAAGCACATTGCTCTGATTACTCCACCTCAAATTGGGGTGGATATTCGGCTCATATTGAGCGTTGTTTTGCCTGTAATGTTGGAAGGCAGCGCATTGCTCATAAGGACTGGGACAAAAATCAGAGACATGTCCTTCTGCCCCGCACCTCGTACAGACGAAGGGACCGTCTGTCATAGCATTAACCTGGTACATCCCTGGCTTGAAAGTTCCCCCTAGTTCATACTTGTCGAACCTAGCAGTAAGGGCTTCTAATGCGGCTACTGAAGATGACTCAGCAGCTCTCCTTTGGTTTCCCCTCGAATTCCCGTATTCGGCCCTGTGAGTGGCTAAATCGTCAATGATTTTCCATCCTTTCGTCGGCCCCAAGTTGTCAGAAAATCGACCGTTGGCTGCCGCATCAAGTATAGCTCTCTGATCATCATATAAACCATTGTAAAAATGGTTACATAGACTCCATTTCTCGAAACCGTGGTGCGGTATGGTTCGCACTAGTTTCTTAAAACGGAGCCATGCCTCATGGAAATTCTCGTCGGGCCCTTGTTTGAAACTGGTTATCTGGGCTCTGATGGCTATGGTTCTCGAAGCAGAGAAATACTTTTTGTAGAACGCCAAAGCTAGCGAATTCCAATCCGTTATGGCGTGAGCAGCTCGGTCCAAATCCCTGTACCACTCCCTTGCAGCATCGCGGAGTGAGAAAATGAACATAGTCTCTTTGATCTGATCAGCTGTGACACCAGCGGGAGGAGGTATGGAGCAGCAGTAATCGATGAAGGTTTCCATATGCTGAGCTGCATCTTCTTTCGCAGCTCCCCCGAACTGGTTTTTCTCTACCATGCTGATATAAGACGGCTTCGGTTCGAACTTTCTGGCATCTCCCGGCAGTTCGAACCCTTTATAAAGATTGTCAGCTGTGGGCTCGGAGTGACTAGCAATGGTTGCTTCCTCGGCCATTTCTTGAAATTCTGGGAAAGTGATGGACTCAAGTGATGAATTTGAAACTGGAGAAGACGGTGGATTGTCTTCGAAAAGCTCGTTCTCGTAAAAACTGCCGCGAGAACTGGGCTCTTCCTCTTCCTGTTGCTCTTGAAATAGTCTCCTTTTTACGTGCAGAGACCTCTCAATCTCGGGATCAAAAGGTAGTAGTGGACCACCTTGCGACCTGCGCATAAGACGAAACTACAAACAAGATGTGAGAACAGTTTAAGGAACGATGTTCCTTAAACTAAAAAGAATTAAAAATAAAAACAGCTAGTAATTGGAACAATTGCCTCCCCGACAACGGCGCCAAAAATTTGACACGCCTGTCGTTGACCTGTCAAAAATAAAACCTAACGGTCTCAACTAAATATGTAGTAGAGGCAGTCGAGTATCGAATCCTCAGGGAGGTAATGCAACTACAGCTGTCTATCTCTAATCCTATGGTAACAATAGGGTTGATTGAATTTTTGGTTCTAAACTACGGAGTTAAAAGAAGAGAAATAAGGCAGAAAGCAGTAAAGCAAGAAATATGAATTAACTATCAATAAGAGGGGGACATGTCGGGAACTCGGTTCACTACGGTAGTTTAACAACTCAGCAGTAAATGACTCGGATTTAACTAACGCGAGACGGATATTAGAAGGTCCTTTCGGTCCACTTCCCACCCTAAAATACCACTAACTTAACTTTCGTCCTCATTAGGCAAGTCTCATCATTTATAGCAGGCCTATTTAATCCAATCTTTCGATCCAGGACTAATTGTAGCCAGATTAATGGGTGACATAGAAGCGTGCACTCAACTAGGTCGATAATTACAGTTATATTGCTATAGTGACAGAGTCTCTTTAACTAATTCGTCTAATTCATTTACTACGTCGTCATTATTCTACCGCAGATCCCCTAATCCCAACATGAAAGGATTTAGCTACTCATATTATTAATGAAACTAGCAAAGAAACAAGATTCCAAAGAAGACATGACGGAATAATAATAAAAAGCAATGATAAATAAATTAGGGCAAAAGGAAAATAAGAGCAATAGCATAAAAACAAGAAATAAACAACAAATGAAGGTTAATTAATATTAAAGAGGGAAAGAGAATTACAATCCGAGAAATTCCGGCGTAAAGAACGAAATCCCAGTGGAAAATAATCCAACGTCGAAAGCAACAGTAGTCTAATGTGTATGAATAGAGAGTAAAAGATCGTTAAAGGGATTAAGAGATTAAAAACTAGATAAAAGATAAAAGAAGATGACTAATAACCTAGTTAAACATAGGTTATATAGCCAAAAAGCCTAAGTGTTTATGCGTAAGTAAAGAAACACGGACTAATTAAAGCCCACAGACGAAATCCTCTCGATCGAGTGGATTAGACCACTCGATCGACCAATGTCTCAACAGGAACTCCTCGATCGAACAGCAAGGTTCTCGATCGAGGGCTTGATCAAAGGCTGGTTACTCGATCGAGGAAGGAACCTCTCGATCGAGCTCAGGGAGCTTCAGGGACCATTCGATCGTCCTCCAGACAGCTCGATAGACCACCTATCAACTCGATAGACCACTTGGGTCCTCAATTCAGCTCACGTCTTCACCCAAATGCTTCGTAATGCGTGCAACGACTCTTCAAGTACAGCATCTCACTCTGGGATAATCCCGTCTCCTCTAAATGCATGCAAAAAGGACGAAATAGAGTATGGTTTCGCTTCTTTCGCGATTATCCCTACAAAAAGGACAAAATACACCAAAGTAGCCAATTCGGGGCAAAATACTATAAAAACAGTATATGAATGCATGGAAATACGTGCTGAAATAGGCCAAAAAGACCGTACATTAGGCACGTATCAAACAACAACAACAACAACAACAACAACAACAACAACAACAACAACAACAACAACAACAACAACAACAACAACAACAACAACAACAACAACAGACTGTGTTTGATCGCTTTGCTCGTCACCGTCCTCCGACTTATGATGGTGCGAATGATCCGACTGTTTTGGAGGCTTGGATTCGAGAGATCGAGAAGTTGTTCCTCGCTACTGGATGTCCTGAGGATCATAAGGTGGATATCGCCACCTATTATCTGAAGGACGAGGCCGACAACTGGTGGGCTCTTGCTAGAGCTGGTCTGGAAGTTCAACCAGGATATGGTTGGGCTCTTTTCTCTGAGGCTCTGAAAAAAAGGTTTTACCCTGAAGAGATGCGCTGGCAGAAGGAGCAGGAGTTCCTTCGTCTACAGCAAGGTTCCATGACCGTTGAGGAGTACACCAACAAGTTCGTGAAGTCATCACGTTTCGTTACTTCTGTAGCTATGGACGAGGTTTCGAGGACTCGTCGCTATGAGAAGAATCTAGCTCCTAAGGTCCGGACTGCTATGTCTGGCATTCCTTCAACTTCTTTCCAGCAGGCTTATGATCGTGCTCTTAGTATCTACGATTCAGTTCTTGCTACCGAGGCTGAGGAGAGTGCGAAGAGTAAGTTCGTGAAGAGACCGTATGTTGCTCCCAATGCTTCCCAGAAGAAACAGAAGTATGAGGCTCGTCCGTATGCCCCGCGTGATCAAGGTCAAGCTAAGAAGGACTGGTCTTGCTTCCGGTGTGGAAATGCTTATCATCCGGGTAGGGACTGCGACGGTAATGTCCTTACATGTTATCTCTGCAAGTCACCGGGTCACAAAGCTGTTGACTGTCCTCAAAAGCCGAAGACTGATGCCCCGAAGACTAGTGTGCCGAAGGCTGATGCTCCCAAGACTGGGCGAGTGTTTGTTATGAGTCGTGCTGAGGCTGATGCTAATCCTGATGTGGTTATGGGTACCTTTCTCGTTCACTCTTTATCTGCTTTTGTTCTTTTTGATACGGGTGCATCGATGTCTTTCGTATCCGAATCCTTTTCCGTCCGTGCTGGACTTTCTTCTTCTTCATCCGTTCATACCTCTATATCCCTTCCTACGGGTGAGATTGTTTCTTGCTCCGTTCTTTTCATGGACGTACCTGTCAGTATCGCAGGGGCAATCCTTCCTGCTGATCTCGTCCAATTCAAACTCGGAGAGTTTGATGTGATTTTGGGTATGGATTGGTTATCTCGCTATGACGCTAGGTTCCTGTGTCGTGATCAGAAGATCGTGCTTAAGAGTCCCACAAGTTCGAGGGTTTCTTATCAGGGTGTTAGGGTTACACCTACGGTTAAGTGGGTTTCTGCTTTGAAGATGGTTAACATGGGTAGAAAGGGTCATCAGATCTATCTGTGCAGTGTCCATGGTGTTTCAGTTGAACCTAAGTTAGAGGATATTCCCGTGGTTAGGGAGTTTCCCGATGTCTTTCCTGAGGATCTACCTGGTATTCCTCCTGAGCGAGATGTAGAGTTCTCGATTGAGTTGCTACCTGGAACTGGTCCCATTTCGAAAGCTCCATATCGTATGGCGCCAGCTGAGTTACAAGAACTCAAGAAGCAACTTGAGGAGATGATCGACAAGGGTTTTATCCGACCGAGTGCTTCGCCGTGGGGTGCTCCTGTTTTGTTCGTCAAGAAGAAGGATGGTAGTATGCGGTTGTGCATTGACTATCGTGAGCTGAACAAGGTTACTATCAAGAATAAGTATCCTTTGCCGAGGATTGAGGACTTGTTTGATCAGCTCCGTGGTGCAAGTGTGTTCTCTAAGATCGATCTGAGGTCTGGTTACCATCAGATTCCACTTAGGAATGAAGATATTCCTAAGACTGCTTTTCGTTCGAGGTATGGCCACTATGAGTTCGTGGTAATGCCGTTTGGTTTGACGAATACACCTGCCGTTTTCATGGATCAGATGAACCGCACTTTCAGCGAGTATTTGGATAAGTGTGTCGTGGTGTTCATAGCCGACATACTGATTTACTCGAGAGATGAGGCTGAACACGAGAATCACCTTCGTGTTATCTTGGAGATTCTGCGTAAGCAGAAGTGGTATGCTAAGTTCTCAAAGTGCGAGTTTTGGTTAAAACAAGTTACCTTCTTAGGTCATGTGATATCTGGCGATGGAGTTATGGTTGATCCGTCGAAGATTCGAGCCGTGGTCGATTGGGAAAGTCCAAAGAATGTAAACGAGGTTCGGAGTTTCCTTGGTCTAGCTGGGTACTATCGTCGGTTTGTTCACGACTTCTCTAAGATCGCGAGACCGATGACTCAGTTAATGAAGAAGGAATCCAAGTTCATTTGGACTGAGGCTTGTGAATCTGCCTTCCAGGAGTTGAAGAAGAGGTTGACTACCGCTCCTGTGTTGACTCTACCAGAAGATGGTGTTGAGTTCGATGTTTTCTGCGATGCATCAAAGTTTGGGTTAGGTTGTGGCTTGATGCAGAAGGGTAAAGTTGTGGCTTATGCTTCCCGACAGTTGAAAGTTCACGAGACGAACTATCCGACTCATGATCTTGAGTTAGCAGCAGTGGTGTTTGCACTTAAGCTTTGGCGACACTACTTGTATGGAGTCTCTTGCAACTTTTATACGGATCATAAGAGCTTGAAGTATATCTTCACTCAGAGAGATCTTAACATGAGATAGAGACGTTTGTTGGAGCTGCTTAACGATTACAAGATTGAGCTACAGTATCATGAGGGTAAGGCAAACGTAGTTGCCGATGCTTTGAGTCGCAAGGTGTGTCATACTATGAGACCTGTGTTGGTGTTACCTGATGACTTGAGTCGAGAGTTCTAGAAGGTGAGCCTTGAGGTAGTTCTTCCTGGTACTTTAGATTTGAGTGCGATGTTTGCTGAACCCGAGATCATTCATGAGGTCTGAGTTAAGCAAAGAGAGGATGAATACTTAGAAGGAGTTCGAGTCGCTTTAAGCGAAGGGCGTGCCAAAGACTTCGACGTTGGACCTGATGATGGTCTACGATTCCATGGTCGTTGGTGTGTGCCTAGCTGTGAGGTCTTAAAATGTAAGATTCTCAAATGATTTGTTGAGAAATATCTAATGATATCTCTGAAATTAGTGTACTGCTTCAGCATAGTGTCCTGAATCTCCTGATCTTAATTGTTTTGCAGTAGTTGTCACCTGGAATGACCCTCCTTTTAAATCATGTTACTAGAAATCTGAAATATCTTCCATCTAAGTAGAAACACTTTGATTAGGCTACTTTTCGTCAATATTACCAGGTGTGATTTTATGTTTTAAGTCGCTTTCCGTCACATTACTTAGAATTAAAGCTTAGTAGTTTTATAAAAAAATCAACACATGCATTTGAATATGCTTTTTTTACATTTTGTTTCATGCAAGTAACCAAAATTCTATTAAGTGCAGTCTTTGTGATGTCGTAGTTCCTAAATCAGAAACGGTTTGTTGTTTAGATATCTGACAAGGTTTTTGAATCAGGAGAAGTGTTGGGGAAGGAGGGAGAAGGAGAAAGGGAAACAGAATGGGCAGGAGAGGGAGGAGATGGCTGAAACACCCATTGACTTTGACATGATTTAAAGTAAGATTTTTCTGAACTTTTTCATAATTTCCTATAAAATTCCCCAGATTAAAGCATCTGTTAGCGTAGCTGCACTGGTTATTCACAATTAAACTATTTTTAACCCTGTTTTCAAGGGTGGCGTTGTCGTAGGGGAAGGATAAGGGGAAGGGAAAGGACAAGGGGATGAGGAGGGTTCATCTTAATTTTAGGATGACCTGTGTATGATTAATCGCTGCTCTTAGTGTAATACTCCGTATTTATATGTCTTGGGGTACTCTATCGAGTAGCCCTTACTCTGTCGAGTAAGGGCAAGTGGCGAAATAAAATAGTTTCTGACCTGTTGGGTACTCGATCGAGTAGCTGGGGTACTCGATCGAGTAAGGGGGTACTCGATCGAGTACCTTGGGTACTCGATCGAGTGTCCGGTTTACGGGGAGTTTTTCTCGGGTTTTGTTAATTACGCGATTAAGGTATTTAAACATAATCGTCATTGTTTTAATTCACTTTTACAAAACCTAAAACCTGTTTAAGAAAGAAAGCAGCCACTTCATCTTCCTAATCGCGTTCTTAGCAATTCCCGGAGTTCAGACGGTCAGTTCGTGTCGTAGTTCGTACCGTTGAGTTCCTTGCGTCGAGGGTAAGCTTCTAGCATAATTTTTATAATGTTTTGCTAGGTTAGGTCAAACCCTAATTTAGGGTTTGGGGGTTTTATGAGTAGTAAGTAATTGGTAGTCTTTATGTATTATGTGTTAGGAGGAGGATTCTTAGAAGAGGCGTTTTGAGACAGCTGTAGATACCGTCTGTGTGTTGTGCTTTCCAGGTAGGATTTCCTACTCAGTATTAGTCCCATAATGGGATATTGGTGTTGTGCTGTAGTTAGTTGTTGATAGGATGATTATGATTGTGATTGTAATTGTGATTGGTTGTCTGTGGTTCTCGAGATGCGTTCTCGGCTGAGTGGGGTCACTTGCGGGAGTGACTTCACGCCCTAGTTTCGCCCTTCGTGGAACCCGCCACGGAAGGGGATGTGCACATTAATGGGACAGGGTTATCGCTCGTATGATGAGCGGGGCTTAGGTGGGAACGGCTGCGGTCCCCCACTGGCAGGGTTGGTCCAGTGGACAGTCAGTATTGTGATGATGGGAGATGGTGTGTGTGTGTGTGTGCGTGTGACAGTTCAGCTGTCTGTTTGTCTTGTTATCGTTATCTATATTGATTGTGTGATTAGTACTGACCCCGGTGTTGTTTTGTAAACCTGCGGTGATCCATTCGGGGATGGTGAGCAGATATTGAGCAGGTATAGCGATGAGTACTGGGATAGCTGGGATGGCCACGACATGACGATAGAGTCTTCCGCTGTAGTTTAGCATTTATTTACATTTCAGTTGATAACAGTTAGTTTGGAATTAATAATGTATCGTACTTTGGTTTGGTTTGAGGATTGTATTTATTCATTAAACTATTTATAATAAATGTTGTTTCTGTTTTGTCTATTTGATTATCATACCTCGGGCGACCGAGATGGTGATGTCCTCATACCTGAGTGGTGCTGGTAAGGCACTTGGAGTATGGGGGTGTTACAAATGGTATCAGAGCGACGATCCTGAAACCTGTAACCAATGAACTTAATGAACATAGGGAGTCAATTAAAATGAACCCGGCGTAAAAGTTGTAGGAGCTAGTGCAAAGGCTTGGGAGACGTCCTAAAGTCGCGGGGGTCGCCCTACAACTTTGAACCGGTCACGGGGGAAAGTGTTTGTCGAGTATATGTATGCTTGGTTAACTTGTTAACAATGTGATGAAGTGTGTGATTGTTGGATGTTGAAGGAGAAGTTGAGAATGTGAAAGAAAAGTAATATATGTGTAGATTTGATGTTGGAATAACATGTTGGATGTTTACAATGTGGCTTTAATGGCATGATGAATTGATCTTGTTGATAGTAGAATAGATGCGTAGCATATTTATTATGTTATCATGCGGTTTTATAAAGTTTAGCATGTTAGTATATGACGTAACATGCGGGTAGCTCTTACGTATTAGTGGTACTCGATCGAGTGAGACTGACTCGATCGGGTGGGTTTTTGGCGATTTTGAGTCCAGAATCGAGTTTTGGGGCACTCGATCGAGTAACTAGGGGTACTCGATCGATTAGGGGGTCACTCGATCGAGTAGCCTAGATACTCGATCGAGTAGGTAAGAGATCAGAAAGTCTGTTTGGTTCTGGAGTTTGGGTACTCGATCGAGTACGTGGGGCACTCGATCGAGTAGCCCGTTACTCGATCGAGTAGCCCGTTACTCGATCGAGTGTGTTTGGAAACTCGATCGAGTGGGTTCTGGGCAGCGTGTTTTCGTGTTTTGAGGTTTAGTACGTGTGTTTATGTTTACCCCTTTCTTATATAGCTTCAAGATGCCGCCCAAGAGAACTGCTTTGTACGCGAGAGCTGAGCTTATGACCACGGATGACATCGTTAAGATGTTAGAGCACCAGGATGCTCTTACTGAGACCCTGAAGAGAGTGAATGAGGACAAGGATAAGAGTAAGGAGAAGGAGGTTGATCATTCTAAAATCAGCCTCTACATTGCGAGGTTTAACCCGAAAGAATACAAGGGGGTTGGGGAGCCAAATCTGCTTGATAGTTGGCTGAGAGAGATGGAGAACATCTTAGACTTGGTTCATTGCCCTGATGAGATGAGAGTGGAACAGTGCGTTCTATCCGAGGGAGGCGGCAGGCAAGTGGTGGGATTCGGTGAAGGTGAGTGCTAAGGAGATATACACCAACCAAGGCTTACCTGCTATACCTTGGGGGAGTTTCGTAGGGCTGTGAGGAAGGAATTAAACCGGAGCATGTGAGGAGTAGGTTGAGGGAGGAGTTTGATAAGTTTAAGATGACCGCCGAGATGTCGGTAGCCGAGTACTACGAGAAAGTTCAATGAGAAGTCCGGTATATCGAGGATATGGGTTTGAGTGAGGAGAACCAAGGCGTTGAGGTTTGAGAGTGGGTTGACTACCAAGATTATGGATAAGTTACCCGTGGGAATCCTTACCGATGTTAAGGAAGCTTATGAGAGGGTGGAAGAGCCGAGAGGTTGGTGGAGATGGCTCGGGAGAGGTCCGGTGGAGAGAAGAGGAAGTCGAGAGCGAGGGTGGTGGCCAATCTAATTACAAGAAAGGCAACCACAATCAGTCTAAGGGGTTTTCTTCTGGGTCTGGGTTTAGTGCTGGGGCTTCCTTTGGGCGTGGCCGTGGGAGTGTGAGCAATAGTTGGGGAGTGACCTGCTTTGGTTGTGGTGGCGTAGGCCACAAGAGACATGAGTGCACGAGTGCACCGGATCTTTCCGGAGACTGCGCGAGAGCCGCGAGCAACAGGACCCGGCTGGATCATGGCCAAACCGGGAAGTCGAGTTACAGAGTGGAGGCAACCGCAACGGCGGTAATTCTTATCGAAGACACCGACGAACAACAACAAAAACAATCAAGGGTCGGGTGCTAAGCCGACCGCATCATCCAAGATCTTGTCCGGGAGGTGGGCGGAAGACCGATGGCAAGTTGTTCATGATGGACAAGAAGGCAAATTTGAGGAAGATGCGCACGTTATCACCGGTACATATTCCTTGTTAACGGTATTCCTACGTTTGTTTTGTTTGATTCGGGGGCTTCTCAGTCGTTTGTGTCTTCGAGTCATGTAAAACAGTTGGGTTTGAGAGTATATGAGTCTGTTAGGGAGCAAGTTTTCATACCTTCGGGTGAGTCTGTATCGTGTGGGAGGTTGTTTAGAGATGTATCTTTGATAGTTGGGCAAGTCGATTTCCCTGTGGACTTGCTAGAGTTTCCTTTTAATGGTTTTGAGATGATAGTTGGGATGGATTGGTTAGGAAAGTATAAGGCTAAGATAGACTGTCATCAAAAGAAAGTGTCCTTAAGAGGTCCAAAGGGTGTTAGTGTGTCTTACCGTGGGTTTCTAGTCAAACCCAAAGTTAAGTTGATTGCAATTGTTGTCACCTTGAAGTCGTATCCGAGGAAGGGATGTCCTCTGATTTTGTGCCATGTGAGAGATGACCGGATAGAGAGCCCGGCAGTTGACGAGATACCAGTGGTGGGAGATTTTGCAGATGTTTTTCAAGAGGAGATTCCGGGGTTGCCACCGAAGAGGGAGATAGATTTCACCGTGGAGTTGAAGCCAGGGACGGGGCCAATCTCTAAGGCA
The DNA here is from genome assembly GCF_048544455.1 of Silene latifolia. NCBI lineage: Eukaryota > Viridiplantae > Streptophyta > Magnoliopsida > Caryophyllales > Caryophyllaceae > Silene > Silene latifolia. The sequence continues at coordinate 1,145,903 of NC_133536.1, forward strand.
CCGTACCGTATGGGTCCTAAGGAGATGGAGGAACTTAGGAAGCAGTTGGATGATCTGATAGAGAAGGGATACATTAGACCAAGTGTATCGCCTTGGGGAGCACCAGTTCTGTTCGTAAAGAAGAAAGATGGGAGTTTGAGGCTGTGCATAGATTACAGGGAGCTGAACCGTGTGACGATAAAGAACAAGTATCCTTTGCCAATGATAGATGACCTGTTTGATCAGTTGAGCGGTGCAACAGTCTTTTCTAAGATTGATTTGAGGTCGGGGTACCATCAGGTGAAGATTAGAGAGGTGGACATACCGAAGACAGCTTTCACGTCAAGGTATGGCCATTATGAGTATGTGGTGATGCCGTTTGGGTTGTCTAATGCGCCGGCAGTGTTCATGGATTTGATGAATAGAATCTTCAGACAGTTCTTGGACCAGTTTGTAGTAGTGTTTATCGATGATATCTTGGTCTACTCTAAGACTAAGGAGGAGCATGAGGAGCATCTGAGGATCGTGTTACAGACTTTGAGGGATCATGAGTTGTATGCTAAGCTGTCCAAGTGTGAGTTCTGGTTAGAGAAAGTTGCTTTTCTGGGGCATGTAATCTCTAAAGATGGGGTAGTCAGAGATCCAAGCAAAGATTGAGGCAGTGACAAAGTGGGAAGCACCGAAGAATGTTGCTGAGGTTAGAAGTTTCTTGGGTTTAGCTGGATACTACAGACGGTTCGTGAAATATTTCTCCAAGATAGCTAGACCGATGACAGCGTTGATGAGGAAAGAGAACAGGTTTCGTTGGGATGAGGGTTGTGAGACGGCGTTCCAAACATTAAAGGAGCGTTTGACCACAGCTCCTGTCCTAGCATTGCCTGAAGGGAGCGAGAATTTCGAGGTTTATACAGATGCCTCGAAGAATGGGTTGGGATGTGTGTTGATGCAGAATGGTAAAGTGATTGCCTATGCTTCTAGGCAGTTGAAGCCTTATGAGGAGAACTACCCTACTCATGATCTGGAGTTGGGTGCAGTGGTGTTTGCTCTCAAGATTTGGAGACATTACCTTTATGGAGCAATCTTTAAGGTATTTTCTGATCACAAGAGTCTTAAGTACATCTTCACGCAGAAAGAGTTGAACATGAGACAGAGGAGGTGGATGGAGCTGATTGGTGATTATGACATGGAAATTATCTACCATGAAGGGAAAGCCAATGTTGTTGCGGATGCTTTGAGTAGAAAGAGTGTACATTCCTTGTGTACAGCTCTATCTTTGATGAGGCTGAGGGATGAGGTAGCGAGCTTTGGGATTCATATGATGCAGAAAGGAGATGCCATGGGTGATATGACAGTACATATGGAGTTTTATGATGACATTCGGGATAAGCAGGCTTTGGATCCTAAGATAGTGGAGTGGAGAGCTGGAGTAGAGAAAGGGACAGTGTCCCGGTTTTCTATTCATACAGATGGTAGTTTGAGGTTTGATGGTAGGTGGTGTGTTCCGAATGACGAGGAGTTGAAAAAGACAATCATGACAGAGGCGCATTGCACACCATATTCAGTTCATCCGGGTGGAGACAAGTTATACAAGGATTTGAAGAAAACGTTTTGGTGGCCTGGGATGAAGAAAGAGACAGCTGAGTTTGTGTCCCGTTGTTTGACATGCCAAAGAGTTAAAGGGGAACAGAGAAGACCACAAGGTAAGATTCAGTCTTTAGAGGTGCCTGAGTGGAAGTGGGAATCCATTTCCATGGATTTCATTGTGGGTTTGCCGAAGAGTCAACAAGGTAACAACATGATTTGGGTAATAGTGGATCGTCGACCAAGTCACTCACTTTGTTCCAATGAAAGATACATGGACTAAGGCACAATCGGCTATGGCCTATCGAAAGAACGTGCTTAAGTTACATGGAGTCCCTAAGGACATAGTGTCCGACAGAGATGCGAGGTTTATATCGAGGTTTTGGAAGGAGTTGCGGGAATCGTTGGGAACAACTTTGAAGATGAGTACAAAGACATTTCACCCCGCGACAGATGGGCAGACCGAGAGAACAATCAAGACCCTTGAGGATATGTTGCGAGCTTGTGTGATGGATTTTGGTGGTAGCTGGGAGCAGAGGTTGGACTTTATAGAATTTTCTTACAACAACAACTGCTATCACACCAGTATAGGTATGGCACCGTTTGAGGCTTTGTATGGGAGGAGGTGTAGGAGTCCAATCTGTTGGGACGATAGTCCGAGGCAAAGTGGTTTTAGGACCAGAGATGGTGCATGAGATGGTGGAAAAGATTAAGATGATCCGGGAACGGATGAGCAAGCGGCCCGGGATCGACGAGAAGAGTTATGCGAGATCTACATCGTCGGGACATAGAGTTTCGAGGTTGGGGACAAGGTTCTTCTGAAAGTGTCTCCGATGCGTGGAGTTATGAGATTTGGGAAGAAAGGCAAGCTAAGTCAGAAGTTTATAGGGCCTTATGAGATCTTAGAGCGAGTTGGGGAAGTTGCTTATCGTTTGGCTTTACCGGCTGCGTTGGAGAGAGTGCATAATGTGTTTCATGTATCGCAGCTGCGGAAGTATGTGAGTGACCCGTCACATGTGTTGGAGGCAGAGAGCTTAAAGCTAGATGAGTCTTTATCATACCTTGAGGTGCCTAAGCAGATTCTAGACCGAAAGGTTAGAAAGACTAGGAGTGGTGAGACAGTTTTGCTTAAGATCCTTTGGTCTAACCACGAGACTGAGGAAGCTACATGGGAGGCAGAGGATATCATGAAAGAGCGTTACCCTTTCCTTTTTGATCAGGTATGTATGGTTACGGGGACGTAACCTTGTTTCTTTTAGGGGGGTAGGAGAGGATCGCGAGAGTTTTTAAGAGTTTTATACACCTTTTATATGTTGTGTCGGTATGTTTGTCGGGATAAGTTGGGGTTAGTATCATGTTTTACGTTGTGTTTAGTTTGACCTTCGAGTCGGGAGGCTTATGGGAGTACCTTTGTTTAGTAGTGGTTTGAACTTCGGGGACGAAGTTCCTTTTAAGGAGGGAAGACTGTAATACTCCGTATTTATATGTCTTGGGGTACTCTATCGAGTAGCCCTTACTCTGTCGAGTAAGGGCAAGTGGCGAAATAAAATAGTTTCTGACCTGTTGGGTACTCGATCGAGTAGCTGGGGTACTCGATCGAGTAAGGGGGTACTCGATCGAGTACCTTGGGTACTCGATCGAGTGTCCGGTTTACGGGGAGTTTTTCTCGGGTTTTGTTAATTACGCGATTAAGGTATTTAAACATAATCGTCATTGTTTTAATTCACTTTTACAAAACCTAAAACCTGTTTAAGAAAGAAAGCAGCCACTTCATCTTCCTATTCGCGTTCTTAGCAATTCCCGGAGTTCAGACGGTCAGTTCGTGTCGTAGTTCGTACCGTTGAGTTCCTTGCGTCGAGGGTAAGCTTCTAGCATAATTTTTATAATGTTTTGCTAGGTTTGGTCAAACCCTAATTTAGGGTTTGGGGGTTTTATGAGTAGTAAGTAATTGGTAGTCTTTATGTATTATGTGTTAGGAGGAGGATTCGTAGAAGAGGCGTTTTGAGACAGCTGTAGATACCGTCTGCGTGTTGTGCTTTCCAGGTAGGATTTCCTACTCAGTATTAGTCCCATAATGGGATATTGGTGTTGTGCTGTAGTTAGTTGTTGATAGGATGATTATGATTGTGATTGTAATTGTGATTGGTTGTCTGTGGTTCTCGAGATGCGTTCTCGGCTGAGTGGGGTCACTTGCGGGAGTGACTTCACGCCCTAGTTTCGCCCTTCGTGGAACCCGCCACGGAAGGGGATGTGCACATTAATGGGACAAGGTTATCGCTCGTATGATGAGCGGGGCTTAGGTGGGAACGGCTGCGGTCCCCCACTGGCAGGGCTGGTCCAGTGGACGGTCAGTATTGTGATGATGGGAGATGGTGTGTGTGTGTGTGCGTGTGACGGTTCAGCTGTCTGTTTGTCTTGTTATTGTTATCTATATTGATTGTGTGATTAGTACTGACCCCGGTGTTGTTTTGTAAACCTGCGGTGATCCATTCGGGGATGGTGAGCAGATATTGAGCAGGTATAGCGATGAGTACTGGGATAGTTGGGATGGCCACGACATGACGATAGAGTCTTCCGCTGTAGTTTAGCATTTATTTACATTTCAGTTGATAACATTTAGTTTGGAATAATGTATCGTACTTTGGTTTGGTTTGAGGATTGTATTTATTCATTAAACTATTTATAATAAATGTTGTTTCTGTTTTGTCTATTTGATTATCATACCTCGGGCGACCGAGATGGTGATGTCCTCATACCTGAGTGGTCCTGGTAAGGCACTTGGAGTATGGGGGTGTTACACTTAGACTCATAAAGATTGATTTGTATGCATTTAGTTAGTCACCTAATTTTGTGATTTATGAATTGCTGTGTTTAAGTAAGTAATTTATTAGTTCGAGCAAATTTAGTCCATAGTTCCAGTTGAGGGGTGCTGTTACGCTTTCATGGACTAAATTATAGAGCTTAATTGAACTTTCAGCTTCTAAAATGTTTGCTTACAGTGGCACTGTTACGCTTTCATGGTGTACGAATATTCGAAATCTGCAGGTTTACAAGCCTTCACTTTTTGAGGTCAGTCCCTTGTTTTCCTTCAATACCGACGTGACCTTAAGCTCACGATCTCTTGGCTTTCAGGTTATTCATATTACCCTCTCTATTTTCTTTAATACTTAGTGTTTTAGTTCCTTCGCTTGATTTAAGCTGATTAAATCTTGTTCCATTCATCCATTCGTATTGTCTCGGTACTTTTGAAATCATTGTTAAGGTGTAGATGAAGGGGAAAAAGGATCAACTGGTAATTCTCTTAGGGCAATACTATTTTTAAAAACAGAATAGTGAACTCCTCACTCAACTTTAGTGAAAAAAAACTTTGATTTATTGACTATTAACTTTTTTCTATAGATTTTTATTTTAACAACTATGATTTACAGGTTAAAGAAGACTATATAGATATGTTTTGTTGTGTAAATTCGGTTCGGTATTAGCTTTGCACCATCTCACCACATAATAAATTCTCACATTTATTTTTCAAAGAATGTTAGAGGATTGATAGAGGAGCAAGGAGTCACTATTAACCGTCAAAGTAGCGACTAATTTCCGTAAAATACCCATCAATGTCTAAGCTTTCTGTCTCCATTGCTAATTCATCCCCATATTTTATTAGTTATTAGAGGGCTTCAAGAGAGATTATAAGCTTGTAACCCATGCAAAAAAAAAAGAGTAACGTCACATACTCACATAAGTAACTCACTCATATTGTGTCCTAACTTCAAATAACCATATAAATATAGTATCTTTTATAACATCATCCATGGAGATCATATGTAAACCATAAGAGAATCAGTGAGTTACCATAAACCAAGCTTCGTTGGAAGGACGTCGAGTGTCTTTTGAGTGCGCATTGTTATTTTTACGGTGGTCTTGGGAAGGTGCATTTGAATCTGAAAGTGAATCCTTTTGTGAATGATAAGTCTATATATTTTGTTAGAGCACATAATTTGAATTGGATATGACTGAGTAGATATATTTTAATTTCACATACGGATTCTCCAGATTGGTGTGGTGTTAATTCCGTATGATATGACGGAGGGATATAGTGAGGGAGGTAGAGCGTCTGTGTTTAATCTTGTTCAAACTGCTTTCTGTAATTAAATCCTGCCTACATGGGGACTACGTGCATACCTACTATGTTACTCCAACTCGGCTTGAAGGGTCGGACACGGGTGCGTATCCAAGTGTCGAACACGGCTATTTTATGAGACTTTGTCAAGTTTTTGGTCGAAAATGAAGTGTCCGAGTGTCATACCAATGTCCAAGGATCGAGTGTCGGACACGGGTACGTGAGCTCATATGAAGTGTCGAAGTAACATGGCATACCTATCGCATAGTCACAAAAACAAGAATGTTTGTTTGGCTTCTGTTCAGTTTGAGAAGGAAAAAGCGGAGAGAGTTGGAGAGAGGAAGGGAGAAAGGCTATCTTTTTTATTGTTCAGATTGGAGAGAGAGAATAAGAGAGGGAAAGAAGGAGGGAGAGGTTGGCTTGGCCATAGCTCAGTTTGAGAGTTTGAGAGGGAAAGGTGGAGAGTGTTGGGAATGAAACTCTATTTGGTTTTGTTTATATTGAGAGATAGCGAGGGAGATAGGGAGAGGACAAGTGCCATATCAATATATAAGACAAGTTACATATCCTTTTTTTTTTCTAAAATTGTTTTTTTTTTCTTACCTAGACTTATTATATGGCTGATGAGGACGAGCCTATCTAGAAAAAGGCAATAAGATGCGCTGATTACCACTTTAAACTATATCCCAAATTTTCAATACCCACAACTACTAAATTTATCTTATTAGTTTTGTTACTTTTTAAGACGGAAAACGAATGTTTTATGGGGTGGCTTCTACAATTAGAAAAACCCTAAAAAGTGTTTTAAGAATGGCAAACCAATTGAACAATGTGAAATTTCTTGGAACATTTTGAAACCTCAACATATTTCAAATGACGGATATTGTTAGGCCCAGATTAGCCTGGCCTGACCGTAGCCTGGCCTGACCTTACAAGGCTGATTAAAGGAGACGAAGACCGGACAAATTTAGCTGTTGAAGAATATTATAGCAAGAAGGCTACTAAATCCTGGAAGAGAAGCCTGATGGTAAGTATAGAATAACCTGGCAGGGCATTAAAACAAGCTGGATTGAGAAAGATAAACAAGAAATGCAGTTGTTGAGAATAAATAATCGTGTCCTATACTCAAGGAAGACCAAGACCAACCATAAGACCCTATCATCCATGAATCAAGACGGAAAGGAGAGAAAGGGTTGAGAAATCGTTAAAACAGGAAGAATAAGTCAAGCGGATTAATAGGGAGCATGCCCTATTAATCCGGCAACAGCTCCTACAATTGGGAGAGACGTTGAGATCATTGTAACGGGAAGATTGAGAAAACTATAAATAGTATTGGTAAATAGATAATAGGGGATCAATTACTCCTTAGTTATTCTACATTTTTTCTACTTCTCATTACTTCCCAAATATTCGATCATATACTCTAATTTGTACTTAACTTATCCATATAATATAAACAGTATTCTCTATACTTAGTCTTTTTTCTTATTATTTACTCGTTAATCTTTTCCAAACATATAGAACTAGATACCCAAATTACTCTCTAATCAGGCCGGATCCGTTCAGGAAAATCCTGCTAAAACAATTGGCGCCCACCGTGGGGCATCTAGTTCTTTAATCAAAAAATTCCTTTTACCATCTTTCATTTAATATTCACACACAGAAATGGTGGAACTCACCCCAGAACAACAATTAGCGGCTGCCCTGGCCAAGATCAAAGAATTGGAGACAATCCAAGAGAAGGCAGCCCAAGGAAGGTAAATCAATAGGCTGAAAGAGTCTGAGTCTAGTCTGAGGAAGAAATTGGAAAATCAGGCCTCAGGCTCCAGGACCAGATTCGAGCCAGGAACTCCATTCTCATCCATTATAAAAAACATTGACTTCTCCAATTTTGGAACCCCGGAGAAGGATACATTATCCGGTACCCCGACTATTCCCAATGACGAAACAAACAAGACTGAAGCAGCAATAATGATGGCCATGCTTCAGGAAATTCAAAAACTCCACAACAAAATAGAAAACATACCCGGAGTGCCGGACTGTGGATCAAGTAGAAGTTGACAGCTTTGCAGATTCACCCTTTGCAGATGAAATTGCAAAGATTGATCTCCCCAAGAAATTTACTGTTCCATCCATGAGAACTTATGATGGAACCTCTGATTCACAAAATCACGTTGCCATATTCAAACAGAAAATGTTGGCTGCCTCAATACCCAGTGAACTCAGGCAGGTCTGAATGTGTAAGGGCTTTGGTACAACCCTGACCGGAGCAGCATTACAGTGGTTCATCAATCTCCCAAATGGAGGTATCAAGAACTTCGCAGAGTTAATTAATGCCTTCAATCAACAATTCGCAAGCAGCAGAGATATGGCTAAGAGACCCAGTAACCTGTTCAGGGTAAAGCAACTTCCTGAAGAATCTCTCAAAGAATTCCTGGCCAGATTTGTCAAAGAGAAGGTGGTCATTCCCAGGTGTGACGAAGAAACAGCGGTGGAAGCCTTCAGGCAAGGAGTCCTGCTTGACAGCGATATCTATGCAGATCTGACCAAGAAAGCATGTCCAACCTTTGCCACTGTTCAATCCATCGCCTTAGAGCATGTCAGATTGGAAGAAGATCTCAACTTCAGGACAAATTCATCCGGAGGAAAGCAAGGCTATGGACACACTAACAGGAAAAGCTCCTACCAGAAAGGAAGCAATCCCAGATCAGCACCCTATTCCATGCCAGAACGATCCGAAGTCAACATGGCACAAGAACATAAAGGTAACCTTTCTAGCCTCCCAACTATTCCTGAATATAACTTCTCTATTAATACTGCAGGATTAATCAAACGCCTGGAAAGCCTGGGAGATACGGTTAGATGGCCAAAGAAATCTGACAACCCCAGAAAAGATCCAACAAGATGGTGTGATTTCCATCAGGACATCGGGCACACCACAGAAGAATGCATCCAACTCAGGAAACAAGTGGCATATCTTCTAAAGAAAGGCTACTTGAAAGACTTAATCCAGCAGCCAAAGAACAAAGATGAAGGACAAAACAAGAGAGATTCAGGAAACGGCAGAGATCCTCCTCCTCCTCCCCCCATTTATGAAGTCAAGTTCATAAATGGAGGATCAGAAATCTGTGGTCTGACCAGCTCAGCTGCCAAAAGAATATCCACGGAATCCAGACTTCAACCTCCTTCCAGGCCCAAGTCATTGCCTGCTATCACCTTTGATGACTCGGACCTGCAGGGAATACCAGACCTACACCATGACAGCTTGGTAATCACTATGCAAATTGGCACAGCAAAGGTATCAAGAATCCTGATAGACGGAGGCGGTTCAATCAACCTGGTGATGCTTGACGTCCTCAAAGCTATGAAGATAGATGAAGGAAAGATCATCAAGAAATACAGCGTCCTGGTCGGATTCAGCGGAGAAACAAAAAACACCCTGGGAGAAATCAGCCTGCCAACCTATGTGGAAGGCGTGGCTTCATATGAAAGATTTGGAGTAATGGATTGTCTATCCTCATATAATGTAATCTTGGGCAGACCATGGATCCACAATGTCAAAGCAATCCCATCAACATACCATCAATGTGTGAAAATTCCAACAGATTGGGGGATAACCACCATCAGGGGAGAACAGAGGACGGCTCAGGAATGTTACAGTCAGGCTTTGAAACCCTCAAAGTCAGGTAAGTCCCTTGCATAGCAATTAAAGTCACCTGTCAGGGAGGAATATGTAGCACAATCACAGATGGAAATAGGAGAGGTCATACTGGACCCATAATTCCCTGTCAGGAAAGTACTCGTAGGGTCAGATGCACCTGACTCAATCAGACCCAATCTGGTCAGCTTTCTCAAAACTAAAATGTCTTGTTTTGCTTGGTCACATTTGATATGACTGGTATAGATGCTGATGTTATTACTCATAAGTTGAATATTGACAAATCCTTTAAGCCTATACAGCAAAAGAGAAGAAAATTTGCTGCAGAGAGGCATGAAATCATCAACCAAGAAGTGGACAAACTACTGGACATGGGAATGATCAGAGAAGTAATGTATCCTGACTGGCTTGCAAACGTAGTAGTTGTCCAAAAGAAAAATGGCAAATGGAGAGTCTGTGTGGACTACACCGACCTAAACAAAGCCTGCCCAAAGGATCCATTTCCCCTGCCACACATTGATGCAATGGTAGATGCCACAGCAGGCCATGAAATGTTAACATTCATGGATGCCTCCAGCAGATTCAATCAAATAAAAATGCACCCTGCAGACCAGGAAAGCACAGCTTTCATCACTGAAAGAGGTATATATTGTTACACTGCTATGCCCTTTGGACTAAAAAATGCAGGTGCAACCTTCCAAAGGCTAGTCAACCTACCAAAGGCTAGTCAACATGATGTTCAAAGACCAGATATGAGACACCATGGAAGTCTACATAGACGACATGGTAGTCAAGTCAAAAAAGGCAGAAGACCACGTCAAAGACCTGGAAGTAGCCTTTCAAATACTGGAGAAATTCAATATGAAGCTCAACCCACAAAAATGCCACTTCGGAGTCTCAGCAGGCAAATTCCTGGGCTATATGGTGACAAAAAAAGGAATAGAAGCCAGCCCTGAACAGATCAAAGCTATCCTGGAGTTAGAACCACCAAAGACGGTCAAAGACATACAAAAGCTGACTGGAAGAATAGCGGCCCTGAACAGATTCATTTCAAGATCATCAGAGAGATGCAAATCGTTTTATAACCTGCTAAGAAAGAACAAGGACTTTCAATGGACCCCTGATCATCAGGCTGCCTTTGAAGATCTAAAAATATATCTATCCTCTCCCCCCTTACTGGCAAAACCAGTCAAAGATGAACCCCGACAAGATATACCATCGATCCGTAAACTCTTGTCGGTGCGGTCTTGGTCAAAGAAGCGGACGGACAACAAGACTGTCTATTATGTAAGTAAGAGTCTCACCGGACGCAGAGATCGGTATGGCCTACTTGAAAAATATGTTTTAGCTTTAATTATGAGTTGCACAAAATTAAGACCATACTTTGAAAGCCACCCTATAATAGTCAGAACCAATCTTCCTATCAAGTCTGTACTTAGGAAACCAGAATTGTCCGGACGAATGTGCAAATGGTCAGTCCAGCTAAGCACATACACTATAACATTTGAACCAAGGACAACAATTAAGTCACAAGCATTAGCAGACTTTGTGGCTGATTTTAGCCCGACCCTAGAACCCGACCTAATAAAAGAAGTGAATAAACTGACCAGCGACCAAACAGACCTAGAATAGACCCTATTTGTCGATGGTGTAGCCAACATGAGGGGCACAGGCCTGGGGGTAGTACTAAAATCGCCACAGGGGGATAAGATAGTACAGGCTATAAACTGTGCATTTGAGGCTACCAACAATGAAGCAGAATATGAAGCCCTGATAGCCAGATTAAAGGTATGTATTGACCTTGGTGTGCAAAATCTAAAGGTACGTACTGATTCCCTTCTTATTTCCAACCAAGTAAACGGAATATATACTGCAAAAGACTCAAAAATGATGCTTTATTTGGAAGTTGTTCAAACTTTAAAATCAAAATTCCGCAATTTCAATATTGACCAAATCCCCAGGGACCTGAATACCCAGGTCGATGCCTTAGCCGGCCTAGGATCCAACTTTAGTCCCCTTGACTTCGACAAAATACCCATCGTGCATTTATTAGAACCTGCAATAAATAAACAAGATGAGAGTTTCCCAATCTATATTGCTAATTCTTGGACAAAACCTTACTATGACTGGCTACAACAGGGAATCCTTCCCTTAAATAAGCAAGATGCCAGAGCACTAAAAATAAAAGCTGCTTCATATACCATTATTGACAACGTGCTTTTTAAGAAATCGCAGGCCGGGCCGTACCTCAGATGCCTGAAACCACAGGAAGCTGAGCAGATATTATCAGAAATCCATGAAGGATACTGTGGAAATCATAAAGGTGGAAGAAGCCTGGCAAGCAAAGTACTCGGAACAGGTTATTATTGGCCCACCTTGAGGGCCGATTGCCCGGAATTCACTCTAAATGTAAAGCCCGTCGATTCACGGACCATATATCCATCACCATCCGAGGAACTACATTCTATATCCGCACCCTGGCCATTTATGAAGTGGGGCATGGACATAGTAGGAAAACTACCTCAAGCACCCGGACAAAAAGTTTTCATGCTAGCAATGACTGATTACTTTTCCAAATGGATAAAAGCTGATTCATACAGGCAAGTCAAGGAAAAGGACGTCATAGCATTCATCAAACACAACATCATATGTAGATATGGCATCCCCTCTGAAATAGTATGCGACAATGGCACGCAATTTGTGGGAAAAAGAACAATGACCTTCCGTGCTCAATGGAACATCAATCGGTAACATCCACAAGCAGGATATCCAAAAGCTAACGGTCAAAGCGTAATCCAGTAATAAGGTAGTGATCATTTGCATAAAAAAGAAGTGGAAAGAAGGAAAGGCGGATGGGTCAAGAGCTCCCCCGGTCCCTGCCGGTGAGAACCACGCCTAAAACATCCACAGGCCAAACTCCCTACTCCTTGGTCTATGGATGTGAAGCAGTAATCCCAGCTGAGGTGGACATTCCATCAGCCAGGTGCAACCTAAACACAATAACAAGAAACATACCTCTAATGGAGGACAGCCTGGACTTAACAGAAGAGCTAAGAGATGCAGCCAGCATTAGATTAGCGGCATATCAACAAAGAGTTGCGAAAAGCTACAACAAGACTGTCAAAGCCAGAATATTCAGGGTAGGAGATCTTGTCCTCAGGAAAGTCTTCCAAAACACAAAAGAAAAGAATGCTGGCAAATTGGCCCCAACCTGGGAAGGTCCCTACCTAATTGACTCAATAGTCGGTCAGGGAGCTTACAGATTACAAACCCTGGAAGGTGAAATGATCCCAAGAGCTTGGAACATTGCACACTTAAAATTATTTCACATATAAAATATATCTCCCGGTTCAGGTATAATTTTCGTGTTCGCATTTCCTGCCTGGCTTGATATGAAATTACATGTATGATACTTGCCATTACATGAATAAATGCAGTATATGATTTCTTCAAATTATGTGCCCAAGTACTTATCTATGTTCTCATATCTTTACCAAGTAGAATCTTCAATACTTGTTTTTACATACTGCATTTTATTTAAAACAAATCTTAAAGATTGGGGGCCACCCCCACCAACATCCAACTGATATCCAAATTTCAGTTGCAAAACAGGCCTTATAATACTGAGCTCAACTTAACATACAAACCCGGAAAATCTATTCCTGGATTGTATAACATAAATGGGTCATAAGCCCTTCGCATGATGTAAGGGACATAAGCCCTCCGCATGTGCAATAACCCCACCCATAACACAATAAATCGCCAGATCCAAAGACAAAATCGCCCGATCATCGAACAAGCGGCGGATCCAGTACACATCCAACACCACCTTGTCAAAACACAAAAAGAAAATTTGACCAAATATTTATTCATCCAAAATAATTGGCCTTACCACACACCTAATAATCATCCATTCCAGGGACATCCCCCCTGGATGGGCCAAAAATTTCCTAAATATTCATTCCAGGGACATTCCCCCTGGATAGACCAAAACCTAAAAGAAAAACACAAATCTAAGATACTTTTGAGCCAGTGACCGACTCACAACCATCCGCCATTTCCTGGTCATCAGATTTTGCCTTGGAAGGAGGAGAATCCACTTCCTCTTCTTGACCCATATTGGCCAAATCAGGATACTAAGCGTCCAAGGCCATCTCATCCCGATCCGGATTCCAATTAGCCCGGTCAGATTCCGGATCCCTCATGGCATCAACCCGGCCTTTCCCGAAGAAGTACTGAGCAGCATCAGCCAACCGCGCCTCCACTAATTCTTTTTCAGCAGCAAGCTCCTCATTTTTTCTCAACTGATCCTGCATTGCCTACTTCTCAGCCTCCAACTCTTGCCTGACAACCTTCTCAGCATTCTTTGCAGCCACCTCACAAACTATAGCAGCCCTAGTTGCCTCCCTAGCTGTCCCCAACTGAGATTGAAGTACTACTTCATTACCCCTGGATGTGTGCATGTCACGATTAAGGCTATCCAGTTTTTGCTCCAAGCTAGCAACCCTGGCCTGGGCATCCTTGAGCTGACAGGCAGTAGCCAAACCAACATCCAATCCCTACAAAAGAATGAAATCAATCAGCCAAGTACAAAACAAAACAAAAAGCACATGAACAATTAAAAATATTCCCTTACAACCAACCTCCTTAGCCTGAGAAGCAAGTTCAGCAGCCTTTGTTACAAGAGAAGTCAGAATAGAAACCACTCTGGTAGATGATTCAAGAGTATTAGCAGACAAGAGCTGACCGCCCATTTTGACAGAAAACTTGTTTATCTGTGCCCGGGCAGCATCCATGTCATCAATCCTGGCAGGCACTTGCCTTATACTTCTGAGAGGCTGAACTTGTATAGGTTCTTTCTCTCCCTCCTCCTCTTCAAAGATAACATCCTCCCTCTTCCTTTTTGGAGCCTGGATAACCTCAGGTGACACTAGCCTGGGTGGATCTTGAGGAGGCTGGACATCAGAAACCAGAATATCAAGCGTCTTGTCACTCCCACTAGCCTCTTGACTCTTGGACTGTTCAGCAATCCTGGCCACCCCAGCCTTTAAATCTTTCGCAGAAAAGCTGGCCAACCTAGCAGAAGACCTGAATACTGAATACATAGAGAACATACATAAATATTGGATACGACAAGAAGACAGCAAATAACATAAAGACATAAAGAAGACATACAGGAAAGAGCAGTAGAACTAGGCTTGCCTTTGGGTACTTTGACCCCAGTCAACTTGGTCTTCATATACCGGGGCAATAATTCCCTGCCCAAACTAGCTGGCCAGACCCTCTCTTCCTCAGGAATAGCGAGAAAAGCCTCTATCCTGGAAATAGTTTCCTCGTCAAGAGGATCAAAATTCCAATCAGGATCTGCAAGAACCGCCAAAAGTACACAGGTGAAAATCAAAACCTATTAATTTCATATAATGTAAACTAAGAATTCAGGGAACCTACCACTCTCCAAGGGAGGATATCTCAGATAATCAAGGCCTGATCCCAGAGTCTCAGTCCGGATAAACAGGAAAGTCTTTGCCCAACTTTTATCATCTCCAGAGTCCATGTTAGTAATTAATGGAGACATTTTTGACTTGATTCTTAAATTAAAACGACCATCAACAGGATTTTTCATATGATATACTGCCTTGATGTCATTAATAGTACTTACGAGATTGTGTTTAGCACATAAATTTTCAATAGAATGGACAAGTTTCCAAACCATTGGCATAATCTGAAAAGGTGATACTTCCATAGCACGAATGGTGTCAATCATTAAGGGAGTAAAAGGTAACTTACAGCCTGCCTTGAACGCCCATTCAAAAATACAGAACCAACCAGGTGACACCCAGTTAGCCCTGACTGGACAAGACTCAGGAATCCATACCTCAGTCGACTCAGGAATTATTTTCTTCTCCCTTAGAATCTTGTCATAGTTTGTTTTCAATAAGTTTTCCTCAGGAAAAGAAGAATCCAGAGATTGAAGAGCAGTAAAAACAGAATCCTGGTACTTAAAAGCCACAGCACGAGCAGGAGGATCAATTTCCATCACCTCTTCCTCTTGGACGTCCACAGTTCAGGCTCGGCAGCAGCCTATCCGAGATGCAGCGGTCTTTTGAGATACAGGACGTTTCTTGGCTCCCATATCTCTGATTGTTCGATTTATTGTGATGAAATTAAAATTATTGAGAAAGTATAAACTAGCAGAACAAGATTCCTGGGAAATAGAGGAGAATTTCAAAAGGATATTTAGCAAAGAAAGTGGAAGAAAATTGGTGGAAAACAAATTCTTCACAAGTATCGTATTTATAGAAGATGTATAATGGTATGAAAACCCTAGAAATTGCAAAACTCTCAGCATGACATCACCTAGCCGTTACAGTGTTCAACGGTAACTAGGAGTCTAAGAGTCATTGATTAAATATGATTCTTTCTATTGTTTAACCCGGTAAAGTTGACATCTCACCCCTGGCCTGACCCAGCACGGGTAAAATGTCAAGGGGCAATTGTTAGGCCCAGATTAGCCTGGCCTGACCGTAGCCTGGCCTGACCTTACAAGGCTGATTAAAGGAGACGAAGACCGGACAAATTTAGCTGTTGAAGAATATTATAGCAAGAAGGCTACTAAATCCTGGAAGAGAAGCCTGATGGTAAGTATAGAATAACCTGGCAGGGCATTAAAACAAGCTAGATTGAGAAAGATAAATAAGAAATGCAGTTGTTGAGAATAAATAATCGTGTCCTATACTCAAGGAAGACCACGACCAACCATAAGACCCTATCATCCATGAATCAAGACGGAAAGGAGAGAAAGGGTTGAGAAATCGTTAAAACAGGAAGAATAAGTCAAGCGGATTAATAGGGAGCATGCCCTATTAATCCGGCAACAGCTCCTACAATTGGGAGAGACGTTGAGATCATTGTAACGGGAAGATTGAGAAAACTATAAATAGTATTGGTAAATAGATAATAGGGGATCAATTACTCCTTAGTTATTCTACATTTTTTCTACTTCTCATTACTTCCCAAATATTCGATCATATACTCTAATTTGTACTCAACTTATCCATATAATATAAACAGTATTCTCTATACTTAGTCTTTTTTCTTATTATTTACTCGTTAATCTTTTCCAAACATATAGAACTAGATACCCAAATTACTCTCTAATCAGGCCGGATCCGTTCAGGAAAATCCTGCTAAAACAGATATATTAATGATAATTTGGCCCCGATTGATTGAAAAATTACTGATTTGAAACTTGACATGCCAAGGATTATCCCAACGTTTCCGAGTTTATTTATAATGTTGCTAATGTACTAACGATTAAAATGAAATATAAGCAGTTTTAGCATCTACTATGTTGATTGACGGTATATGTTCATGTGCAGGATGACAGCTTCTTTGATGCAAAATACGGGGTTTTACTTAAAGCGGTTGAATAACCAACCGTCAATCTTATAGTGAATGACAGCTTGTGAGATTGTGTTAAATTTGAGGGCTGTAAAACGTCGTCGACGTTTTATAACAAATCGTCGACGCTTTTCATAAAAAAGACGCCCCCTACCCTTCCTCTTCCTCTCTCTACCCAATTCTCTCCCAAGTAAACAACACTTAAAAAAAAAAGATGTTCTAAATCGGTTGAAGAACTACACGAGCAATCCACATCAACAAAAATCCACATCAAATGCTAACAACGAATCTGAGGTACGTAATTACACAATTTATTTTCATTTCAATCGAATTAGTATGATTATTGAATTACATGTTAAGTTGATATATTGAATTACATGTTAAGTCTTCATAGAATTAGGATGAATGGAGCAAACACGCCCAAACCCGTCGAAAATATTTGTAGTCGTCAATTAGGACGTAGAAACTCAAAGTCCCTCATGGAGAGGGACGTGTAGATTCAAAGTCCCCCATGGATGGGGACATGAACATTCAATGTCCCTCATGGACAGGGACGTGAATATTCAAAGTCCGCCATGGATAGGGACTTTGAATTTCAAAGTCCACCATGGACATACTTTGAATATCAGAGTCCATCTTCACGTCCATCAGTCGACAACAACAACAACAAACAACAACTACATCGACAACAACAACAAACAACAATAACAACAACAAAACACTAACAACAACAACGAGAATGAAGAAAAAAGAAGAACGAAATTGAGGAAAATAAAGAAGAAGAAGAAGAAGAACGAGAATGAAACGATTATTCATTCAAATCAAGCAAACATCAATTACTAAACTAATGGAATCGAGCAAACATACAAATTTGACAATAAAGAAAATCGGGTTGCACTTGAGATAAAAAACCGGATTGCGAGAATGGAATCGAGAAAAAAAGGTGTTGCAATGGTGCGTGGTGTCGACGGCGGTGTGCTGGTCTGGTGGTGGTCGTCCAAGGCGGTGGTGTGCGGAGTCGGTGGTGGGTTTTTGGTGGAGAAAGAGAGTAGGGAGTTGAAGAGGTAGAGAGAAAGAGAGTTGAAGAGAGTAAGGGCAATGAACGTCTTTTTTATAAAAAGCGTCGACGATTTTTTTATAAAACGTCGACGACGTTTTACAACCCGGTTATTTTATTGTATTATATTTTTTTTAGGTAGGCTATAACACTTCATTTTTTCTTGAATGTATAAGTTATACCGCGGTAAAACTGTGGGTTCTACATTGTTCTATTTATAGTGTCTAAAAAAATGAATTTTGTAAGGATATTTTGTACGTAGCACTTTTTTGTACGTAGCACTTTTTTTAAAAGTATTACAAAAAGTTTGCAAGGAGTCGGATTATGTAAGGTATTCGAATCATATTGCTTAATGTGTTTCGTAAAGAGAATTTGTTCTCAAATACACCCCTATTACTTCACAGTACTATTTAGACAAATTGGGGCATCTTGCTCGTTAAGGAGCTTTTTTAGGCAAGATTGCTAATTGTGTTGATCGTTCGTAGTTAACTTGTTCTTTATTTCATTTTGCACTGATACCTTTTAAAAAAATGTGTGCCTTACTCGAAGAGGCGTTTCGCTTAATATTTAATGACTATGGTTTCTAAGTATTTTGCATTACCGTCGTTTTTTAGCATGTATAATGTATAGTGCTTATTATGATCCATCGGCGTTTTCCGCCAGATGATGGGCAACATCCTTTTCTATTCCATTCATCCTCTTGCGGTTAGGTAAACGATTAGCCAAATTGGGGCACCGCACTCGGGAGGGCGCGGAGCAACGACTAGTAAATAGAAATATATAATTTTTTAGTTAATTTGAGATTGTGAATCATTGGGCATACCCATTTTTCTAACAATTACTTCATGCCCTACGAATTGAGGTCACCACTCCACTATAAAAACACTACTATTCCTTCATAATTCTCACACCCTCAACTCCTCAAAATGTCTTCCTTCCTCTTCTTAGCATCAATCACCCTAGTCCTACTCTCAATCCTCCCACCCTCCACTACTACAATTCTACTTCCCGTCGATATCGACGGGGACTTGATACTTAATGGAGGGGAGTATTACATTATCCCCATAACCACTACAAGTGGTTTTACCTACACCAAAAAACATAAGGAATGTCCACTTTACATCACCCCAGAAAAAACTGAAAATTCACCTGGTACCCCAGTTAAGATCAATGTTGCTGTGAGTTCTGTTGTCATTAGCCTTAACACGCCAATTGTCTTAACCTTCAAAGGCCCCACACCATGCAACGAATCCCTGATATGGAGACAAACCCTGGACCCAACCCGAAAGTTTTACTTCACCACCGGTGGTGTGTCTACCCTGCCAATCCCTGAACCTTTTTTCATCACTAAGAGGGACAAGTCCTTAAAACCTATGTATGAGTTACAGTTTTCGCCTACGCCTTGGGGAGAGGAGAGGTTTAATGTTGGAATACATAAGGATGGACTTTTAGGTATCACCGAGCATCCTACTACCGTGTACTTCAGGAAAGCTTTCAATGTTCTCGAGTTACCTACGAGTACCTCTTAATTAAATCGTCTTACAATAATGTGAGATAAACCTTTTAAAATTAAAACTACTCAATTATTTATAATAATAAATGAGTAGTGCTTAGCCATAAGAGGATTCTCCAGACTTCTTTGTTAGACGACGGTCTTTTTATATAATTTTTGTCGTTATCTATTTATGCATGGTGTACGTAATTGTAGTGTTTAAATAAGTGGTAACTAATTGTATGATTAATAAGTTCATCCTCGAGTTAGGAAGGGTGTTGAATTATCAAGGTAACAATTATGGTGTACATCTTATTACTATGCACGTACAGTAACGAAGTCAGAATTTGGGGTTAGGTAAACGAAAAATGTCGATAGGAGTAAATAAGTAATGACATAAGAAAAACTCGAAGAAAACACTCTTAGATATCATCACCAAGTATCCTATTATCGTGTACATCAAGAAAGCTTTCAATATTATCGAGTTATCAGCCTCTTAAAATCTAAGTCATCAATATTAATTGTGTAAAATCGTCTTACAATGGATGAGATTGTTTCCGCTTAAATGTAAAAGCACTCATTTATTTATAATAAAAAAATGAGTAGCGTTTATCAATAATGTACTATATATAACCAATAACCAATCAATTAGTCTCACTATAGATGATCCGTCTAAAGTGAAAGACGAGTCAAATATGCTTAAAGTGGTGACAATTTGGGGGTCCTCCATGCAACTTATTACTTGTCTTATACTTAAAACTAGTGTAATTCCCGTGCTACAGCACGTTATTTTTTTGGTTTTGTTTTATAAAAAGACATTCTCATTAAATTAATTGCTTAAATTAACTGTACCTTTAATGTTATAATATACTAATATAATCTTAATAAGAGATAGAAAATGAAAGTTTATTACCATCAAAAGATACTTTAAGTTATTTTTGTCTTAAACCATTTTTACTTTACTATAAAAATTAACTCTATAATGCTATATCATTGTATAAAACTAATTTATGACATTCAATTACATTAAGTGATGTAAAATGTAAAATCTAATTAAAACGCGTATAAATCTTATAACAAAAATAGGTAAAAACAGTATACCACACACTTAAAAAGATGATTTACGAATAATTAAACTAATATTTTTTTATTTTTAATTAAAAAAATATATAAAATTTGTTACATCCTTTAAATATACACCATATTTATTATTTAGAGTGTAACTGATGAAGGATAATATAAGAAACATATTTACGTAACTTTAGGGTGTAAGTGATGATAATAACTATGTTAAAGACTGCATAAATAGCAGGTTTGCGTAATTTTAGAGTGTAATTGATGAAGAAGAATAGTATCTATGAAAATAGAAATGATTGCATAATAAATTATGGATTTTAATGAAAAAGTCATAAATATGAATTTTAATTAAAAGATTAGAGTTTGATTATGAGAATATATTAATTGAAAAGATAATAATGTATTGATTTTTTTTTTACTTGTTACCTTATTTACCTAGATGTCTTTTGGAGGGAAAACTAAGAGAATTTTTATTCTCTTAGTAGTAGTAATAAAGGGGGATGAGTAGATATTTAACATGTCTATAGTTATAGACGGATATCTCCCGTTGAGAATTTGTGATAACTAAATAACCAATACTCCAATACCACACCTAAATTCATTTCATTTATTTGCATTACCTTTATTTATCGCTTGTCCTACTCTCAATCCACCCACTCTTTTATAAACTTCAGACCGTCTTGCTTAAGACCGTCTTACTTGAGAGTGTTGAGACCTCACACAAGCTCCTTTTATAAACTTCTGTATTTTTACACGAGCCCTAAAAAAATTGTTTGGAGTCTAGTTGAAATACTGCAGTCTGTAAAAATTATAATTCTTCGTATATATAAAATATAGATGTAAAATTTCTAACATCAAAATTGTACTTATACATAATTTTAGAATAAGACCATTCAGTTAGTCTTGCTGAAGACGGGTTGGAGCAAGTGACGAGTAATGTCACTCACAAAACGGATAGGGGGGACAAGATGGGGCACCCCCATGTGCTTCCCTCTCTCCTCTATTTGGGTCATTTGTGAGAGGAAATGGTATCCGTCACTTGAAAGTGACGGATACGTGTCGTCTTCAATGAGATTTTTTGAAGACCATTATATAGTACTCCGTATTACAATTATTTTATTGGTTTATCCTCTAATTTTTTACGGTGTATCATCAATAAATAAATGTTTTTACATGATTGAATTATTTATATTATAAGTTATTTTGAACAACAGTTGTAATTGATCAAAGTAAAATCATTTTCTAGAGAACTCGCTAAAATAATTAACGCCAATAAAAAAAGTTTATCATTTCATCTAAGCTTGATATAAACCCATATAAATTATAAACGCACAAGGCCAAAACACATCATATACATACACGTTCGTAATCATACAATTAATTACCACTTATTAAAAACTAAATTGACGCCATGTATAAGTAATTAAATAGATAACAAACGCAAATTATAAAATTATAAAATAAAAACGACTTACAAAGTGTACGTGGAAATCTTCTTATTATCCCTTATTATAAAGCCAATTTTATGATAGTAATTCAACATTTGTATAATCTCTTAGAAGAATAACTTTATTTTGTTAGTCCAACCGCAGTAATTCGAGTTTTTCTCCATCTATTACAGATCGCTAAAAGGAGAAGAAAAAAAATTGTCCAACATTTTACATTTTAAAGTTCTTATGAAAAGTTATACTCCCTCCTATTGAACCAAATGTGGACTTTCTCTAATATATGTGTTGAGTAACATCCAACACAAAGGTTAATGAGAAGTGTTACATGTATTAATTTAGTACATGTGTAACATTGTGTGATGTTAAATGAATATTAATTCATTTGTTTAACATTACGTGATGAAATGGAAAAACATAAGAATTTGTTTTTAATTCATGTGTTGGTAACGTGAAGTGATTTATGATGTAAAATCTAACGTCACTTCACAATGGCTATATAAAGGATTGAAATCATTTGAAAAATATATCTCACAAAATGTAATCAAGCAAGGTGACTTAGCTTGGTAGAGAGCAAGTCGGGGTTTGAGGGTGAGAGGCAGTATAACGGGTTTAGTACAATAATTTAGGAGGTTACTCTAGGGGTAATGTTGGTGGCATTTATTAATATTACTGGAGGGCTAGAGGTTGTTATCTTATATTATTGTGGGGTTCCGAATTAGTATTTAATTCGGGACGGTTACGTTGTACTGGTACTATATTATTATAGTGGTGTTCCGGGTGTAATTCCAGAGCAAGTGTTGTTACCACCCGTGGCTTGTAGAATGATGTCTTGAGTTGGATCCCTCGTCTCTATCGTTCCTCTCGGCCTCCCCTGCAACAATGAACGAACTGAGGGCTTGGCTTTGTGCCAAGCGTACTCACTCCGACGCTCAAGTCAGTAAACTTAGAGGGATAAGTTGTTATTACTTGGCTAAGGATGTATTGTAGAGAGATAAGGAAGATATTACCAGATGAATAGTGATTCTTAGGTTAATTTATGGATCCTTTCCTCAATGAAGGTTGAGGAGTATTTATAGACTTTCACCTTTTGTCACGTAGTGGCCAAGTGGCCAAGTGGCTAGCAGGTGGAAAGACCGTTCTACCCTCAGCCGATGGACCCATGGCAGGCCGGCCGAGGGTCTTGGATATGAGTACGCGGATATGTATCCCGGCTGGCTAGTTGCCTAGCCGAGACACAGGTGACAGGCCGATGGGTTGCATCGGCTAGACTGTCTAAGTCGTTGACTTGTTGTGGATATCTTTGACCTTGCTCAATATGTTGACTTGGTCAGCGGTGCAGAATATGCCCCATCAAGTGGATTCTAGTCGATTTGGCTAGTGGGTTTTACTTCCGGTTTATAAGGTTTTGCCCTGGGTTTAACCCTAAATAATGTCTCATCTTATTATTGCTTACATTTATTTACTTTTACGGTTTACTTGTCGATTGGTTACTTTCGTTGCACGTGGGAGATTGGCGGTAATTTCCCAACAGTGGTATCAGAGCCATTAGGCTCGGTCTGGTGGCTGGTTTAATTGGCAAGGATGTCAAATATGGGGTCTCAATTTGCAGTACCAAAATTTGACGGTAAAAGTAGTTTCACCCTTTGGCAAAGAAGGATGAAGGATCTCCTGGGTCATCTTGGCTTGGCTAGAGCCTTGAAAGGAGTTGACGGTAAGCCGGAGAAGATGAGTGATGCCGACTGGGAAGAGATTTGCACTAAGTGTGCAAGTACTATTAGGTTGTGCATCTCGGATTCTGTCATCAATTGTGTTCTTGATGACGACTCTCCATCGGTGATATGGGAAAAGTTGGAGAAGCTCTACATGGCGAAAAGTTTGACCAACAAGTTGCTTCTAAAGCGACGGTTATATCGGTTGAGGATGGATGAGGATGAAAATTTAATTGGACATGTGAATTTGTTCAATGGACTGTTAGACGAGTTAAAGAAGATCGAGGTGAAGCTTGAGGAGGAAGATAAGGCGTTATTACTCCTCAATTCTCTCCCGGACACATATGAGACTTATGTGAATACTATTTTGTGCGGTAAAGACACCATCACGGTGGAGCAAGCACAAACAGCTTTATTGTCCTTTGATGCGAGGAAGAAGGACAAGGCTGGGATACGGAGCGACAGTACGAGTACAGTTGCAGTTGCTCGGGATGGGAGAGGTCGATCATTTAACAGGGAGGATGGATCGAAGCATGGCAGGTCTCGATCCAGGAACGCTTCTAGAAATAATGATGTGAAGTGTTTCAAGTGTGGTGACCTTGGGCATATTCGGCGGTTCTGTCCTAAGAAATGCGGGAATGAAGAAAACAAGGGTGACACCAACTTGGTTGTCGGCGAAGGAAGTAGTGGTTGTTTCCTTACCGGTGGTAGTGACATATTTGCGGTCACGGATGTGAACGACGTGTCTTCCAAGGAAGAATGGATATTAGATTCTGGTTGTGTCAACCACATTTGCACCCGGAAAGATAATTTTGATGAGCTCCAACAAGGCGTGGCTAGGAAGTTGAGTTTGGCTGATAACTCAACAGTTAATGTCATGGGTGTTGGGGTGGTAAAAATAAAATTGTCAAATGAGGTGGTGCACACTTTGGACAAGGTTGCATATGTTCCAAAGTTGCGGAAGAATTTAATTTCACTTAGTCAACTAGACTCCGAAGGTTATAGGTGTAAAGCTCATGGGGGAGTAATGAAAGTTACTAAGGGTTCTATGGTCCTCATGAAGGGGGAGTTTCGTCGTGGTTTATACCGTCTGGGTGGACATGCAATGAAAACCTCACAGGATGGCTGGAAACGGAAAAATCGTGCACGTGTTTCGTTTGCGGAAGAGGCAACGAAGATAAATTGTTTTCAAGTTACAGACGGGCGCAAAGGTAAAATTCCTGCTGGTGAGAAGGTGGAGAGTAAGAGGTTTCTCTTCGGAGTCAAGTAACATCATTGACTGGGTTTAGGCTGTACACGGTTCATTGGCCGTGATATTTGATGCGGTCGTTTCTACACCAAAAATAAAATACCTAAGTACAACTAACAGAAGTCAGCGGTAAGTAGGGTCGATCTCCACAGGGAGGCGGTGTACTATCTATTTGTCTGTTTATCTGTCTAAATGTCACAATTGGGGTTTTGAATTGATTTAACTAACTAGAGACTAAAACGAGGGAAAAAGATGAGAGAAATTAACAATAGAGGGAAGGAAGTATGCTAGGAGTCGGTCCACCGTGGCAGCTATCAGATCTTATTTTATCGAGAATACTAAGGCGATTAGACTAGTGATAAGAAGAGCTATGGTCGTCACCTTTCGGTCCTTAAACCGCCCTAGAGTGTAAACAGCTTAACTTTCGCCCTCACTGCAATACCCTATTGTAATTAAGCAAGCCTTCCCTTCCAATCTTTCGATCTAGGTCGGGGTTAACTAGATTTATGGTCTCCTGCATGCATTCATTCGACCGGATAACAGTTAAATTGCCTAATACAATTCTTATCGCAGGGCTAATCTATTTAATACAATTAAAACATCGCTACCACGGCTTCCCTAATCCTAACATACCAGGGGGATTTAGCTAGACATGGAATAAATAAGTACAATAAATAAATAGGGAAAGGGAATAATAAACATTAAATAAAAAGAGAGAAAAGAGAGAAGAAATTACTGAAATTAGTGATCCGGAAATGGAAGAACAGAAGTAACAGTGTATAGAGAAAAAGGAGAAGAGCAACGTGATCCTTCGATCCCCACAAATGACAACCCTTACTCCTATTTATAAGAAAATAGGAGTAGGATTAAACCTAATGACGGAAATTAGACTAAAAAGCCCAACCCGTGGCATAGTCCACTCGGTCGACCACTTAAATCACTCGATCGAGTGAACTTGACTCAGGAACAGCTCGATCGACCTAGAATAGTGCTCGATCGAGTAAGGCTATAAAGGAACTGGTCGATCGACTAAGAACACAACTCGATCGACTGATTATTCAACCTAAAACCACTCGATCGAGTGGGAAACTACTCGATCAGGTGGATCTTGACTTCAGCAGCTCATCATTCTTGTTAATTTGACTTGACTTGTCCTTTTTGCTCCCGAAACAGCAATATTTCCCGCTCCAAATTATCTCTTCCTCCAAATGCATGCTAAACGAACGGTAAATAGCTTGATTTCACTACTTTCGGATCCATACCTGCAAATAAGACATAATAACCCAAAGTAGCATATTCGGGGCATTTCGTAGCAATAAACCACGATAAAGGCATAGAAATACGTGCATAAAATAGGCTAAAAAGACTATATAAAATGCACGTATCAATATTGAGTTAGGGGTGGGGACCGGATACTAACTCGGGTGTGCAGCTGGTGATTTCAAAAGGCCAATGGTTGATTCCTCGGTGGTGATCTCTTGTGTTGGAGGGGGAGATTTGTTGAGTAACATCCAACACAAAGGTTAATGAGAAGTGTTACATGTATTAATTTAGTACATGTAACATTGTGTGATGTTAAATGAATATTAATTCATTTGTTTAACATTACGTAATGAAATGGAAAAACATAAGAATTTGTTTTTAATTCATGTGTTGGTAACGTGAAGTGATTTATGATGTAAAATCTAACGTCACTTCACAATGGCTATATAAATGATTGAAATCCTTTGAAAAATATATCTCACAAAATGTAATCAAGCAAGGTGACTTAGCTTGGTAGAGAGCAAGTCGGGGTTTGAGGGTGAGAGGCAGTATAACGGGTTTAATACAATAATTTAGGAGGTTACTCTAGGGGTAATGTTGGTGACATTTATTAATATTACTGGAGGGCTAGAGGTTGTTATCTTATATTATTGTGGGGTTCCGAATTAGTATTTAATTCGGGACGGTTACGTTGTACTGGTACTATATTATTATAGTGGATTCTAGTCGATTTGGCTAGTGGGTTTTACTTCCGGTTTGGATGGTTTTGCCCTGGGTTTAACCCTAAATAATGTCTCATCTTATTATTGCTTACATTTATTTACTTTTACGGTTTACTTGTCGATTGGTTACTTTCGTTGCACGTGGGAGATTGGCGGTAATTTCCCAACAATATGTGAGGATATTATAATAAAAAATGAACTATCGAGTATCGGTTCAATAAGAGGGAGTACAAGTTTTATGTTCTTGTTAATTCTTCACAAATTCTTTATGTTTTTTGTTTTTATTTTGATGTCTCAAATTCTTATTGATGGGGCATATTCTGCACCCGCTGACCGGTCAACACATTGACCAAGGTCAAAGCCAAAAGACAACAAGTCAAACAGAAGGACAGCATAGCCGACAGAAGCTTGCCGGCCTGTCACTCCCTCCTCGGTCTCGGCGACTAGCCGGCCGAGAGGCATTTCAGCATACTCATATCCGGCCCCCTCGGCATGGAGCCGACCAGGCCCGCCGGCCTGCCACGGGTCCCTCGGCCGAGGGCAAGACAGTCTTTCCACCTGCTAGCCACTTGGCCACTTGGCCACTACGTGACAAAAAGGTGAAAGTCTATAAATACTCCACTTCTCTCAACGAGAAAAGGATCCACAATTCATCTAATATCACACATAAACTGGTATTATCTTCCTAACCTCTATACAATATATTACGCCAAGTAACACACGACTTAATCCCTTTAAGTTAACTGACTTGAGCGTCGGAGTGAGTACGCTCGGCCCAAGCCGAGCCCTCAATTTTTTCATTGTTTCAGGAGAGCCGAAAAGGAAGTCAAGCAAAGACATCGTTCTACGAGCCACGAGTGGTAACAAATATCTGCTCTGGAATTACACCCGGAACAATTGGCGCCGTCTGTGGGGAACAGATATTAGAAGCTAGTCACATTCATTCCCAAACAAAAAAAAAACAACAGAAAACCCACCCAAAGAGCTAAGTAGATGTCGAAACAACAAGAGGCATTCGTGACTGACGAAACCGAATCCTACCAAGATGACACCGTCCACAAATCTGGAGTTGCGCAGCCCTCCACTGGTCGGGTAATCCAGCCGGAGTACGGGATTCCAATAATACCAGATGCGCCGCTGCCCGCCGACCAGGTCACCATCATGGGACATGTGGTCGATGCAGCAAAACTGAAGCTACTCCTGGACCTAATTGGTAGTACGCCGGCTCACACTGTCACGCCGACAAGAGCGGCGGAACCCGTCCAGGAGACCAGGGCCCAGAATGTGACTCCGAGAAACTTAAACGGAGTCCTAGAAGAAGCAGGCCGAACGAAGACAACGGCAGTGCCCATGGTGCCAGTGGTAGACCTAAGTCCTTCCCGCACTCGTGGGAGGACAGTGTCGCCGCGGCACCCACGAGGCCTATCTCAAAGGAGTGCAAGATGAAGTCCGACTCGTCAGAGTCGGAGAAGAAGCCCGACTCGCCAAAGTCGGAGAAGAAGCCCTTCCCACCACGGGGAGAGTAGCCGGACTAGGGGTACGAGGAGCCGATCGCCGCATGTCGTTCGACACGTGGTCAGACAGCCCCTTAGTACCTACGTCCTTGAAACCGCTGTGCCAACTAAGCTGAAGTTACCGGCATTCTCGTACAAAGGAGAGAGCGACCCAACCGACCACGCTGAGGCCTTCGAGTCTTACATGTCGGTGTGGGAGCAACCTGACGAGGTCTGGTGCCGAGTCTTCCCAACGACCTTACATGGGATGGCTCAGAGTTGGTACAAGGGACTGCCCGATGGCTCGGTATACTGCTACGCCGACCTAAGGGACGCTTTTCTAGCCCAGTACTCTTGCAACAAGAGGAGAGTTGTAGAGACGTCAGACCTCCTAACAATCAGACAGGAGGGGGGCGAGTCTCTATGAAGCTATGTAAAGAGGTTCGAAGCCAAGGTTCAGAAGATTCGAGAGCTGAACCCCGAGCTGGCGGCCTTCGCACTAATGAAAGGCCTCCCGAGGGGAGAATTAAAAAACGAGCTCATCTAGTACGGAGGCCTGGGCTTAGACGCCGCTAGGAAGATGGCCGACCAAGCCATCAAGGTGGAGGACTACCACAAGACCTGGGTAGGCCCCAACGAGGCCGAACACTCAGAAAAGAAGAGCCGTCGGGAGGACAACCCGGATGAAGGACGCCGTGACAACAATGGGTCACGGTCCGATGAAAGACGCCGTGACAGTAATAGGTCACGGTCTGACAAATCCAACAGGAAGCAGAACTCGGCGGGCGCCGGGGGGAATTCGGCACCATACTACAAAAAATGGTACAACGAGCACACCCCCCTAGTCGTATCTCAGGCCGAGGTCTTCACCCTGAGCAAGGGCGAAGGTCAGAAGTGGGAAAGGCCTCCCAAGGCGAGGGGGGACGGTGACACGAGCCAGTACTGCGAGTACCACGGCCATACCGGTCACTCAACTAACGACTGCCGGCATCTGAAGAACGCCATTGAAGATCTGATCCGGAAGGGGAGCCTCGGCAAGTATGTTGCCAGAGGCCAAAAAGCTGATACCGGCGGGTCAAGTAAGAAATCCGTTTTCGAACGGATAGGAGTAATCCATGTTGTCATCGGGGGCAACGAGAACGGTGGGTCCGCTCATGGGCACAAACGGCACCTGAATGAACTATATCAGGCCATCAACTTTGTGCCCAACACAGCAATCCCCGCTTCCAACATCCCCGATATGACTATTGGGAAGAAGGACTACGAGGGAGTCATCGCCCCTCACAGCGACCCACTTGTAGTCCACCTGGACATAGCCAACCACCTCGTCAAAAGGTGCCTGATTGATACGGGCGCCTATACGAACATCATGTACAGGGAATGCTTTCTCAATCTCGGCCTGAAGATTGAAGACTTAAGCCCCTGCACCAACCCATTGTACAGTTTTTCTGGGGCCGGCTTAGTACCCCTGGGGTCGATCAAGCTGCCGGTGATGTTCGGCGAGGGGAATGCGGCTAAGAATGTTATGTCTGAGTTTGTGGTCATTGACGGCTCGTCTGCCTACAACGTTCTCATTGGCCGAGTCACTCTGAGTGAGGCCGACGCAGTAATGTCCATCCGGGCCCTGACCTTGATGTATGTCTCGGACCGGGGGGAAGCGCATAAGCTCGTCTCAAAGAACGAGAAGGACGAGGTAGTCAATGTCCAAGTATCTGCCAGAGGGTGCAACATTCAATCCTTCAAAGTGGCGAAGAAATCCGATAAGGGAAAAAGCCCATCCTTACAACAGGGAGGGGACCTCATGGATGCCATTGTCGGCATGGTCGAGGGGGCGGAGACCAAAGAAGTAGAGATGGACCCAGGCCGCACCGTAACTATCGGTGTCAACCTGGAGCCAAAATTCAGAGCCGACCTCCTAGACCTGCTGAGGAAGAATAAAGATGTCTTCGCCTACTCAGCGGCCGAGATGCCAGGGGTGAGCCGAGAGGTGATTGTTCACAAGCTTAACGTCCTCCCCACCGCTCGCCATGTCAAGCAGAAGATGAGGAACTCCTCAGCCGAGAAAGACGAAGCCATCAAAGCCGAGGTAGACAAATTACTAGCGGCTGGCTTTATCATGCCATGTACTTATCCTGAGTGGTTAGCTAATGTTGTAATGGTGAGGAAATCATCGGGGGCATGGAGAATGTGTGTAGATTTTACCAATCTTAATAAAGCATGCCCCAAGAATTGTTATCCTTTGCCTCGGATAGATAGTTTAATAGACGCCACGACAGGCTACACTATGCTGAGCCTGCTGGACGCCTTCTCAGGGTACCATCAAGTATTCATGGCCGAAGAAGACATGCCTAAATGCGCATTTATTACCAGAGACGGCACATTCATGTATAAAATGATGCCGTTCGGTTTGAAGAACGCCGGCGCAACTTACACAAGGCTGGTGGACAAAGTGTTCCAAAATAAAAAAGGGCGAAACATCGAGGCTTACGTCGACGATGCTATTGAAAAAAGCAAGTCTGACAGCGAGCACCTAGCCGACTTACACGAGACATTTTGTTCACTAAGGAAATACAAGATGAAGCTGAACCCAAAGAAATGCAACTTCGGTGTCCGGGCTGGCAAATTCCTCGGCGTTCTAGTCAGTGCCAGGGGAATAGATGCCAATCCAGAGAAAGTCCAAGCAATACTGGACCTGCCAGAGCCGAGGAACCGAAAAGAGGTAATGACGCTGACCGGGAGGATGGCAGCTCTTGCCCGCTTTATCTCTCGGTCAGCCGACAAAAGCACTTTTTTCTTCACAGTGCTCAAAGGGAATAAAGACTTCAACTGGGGGGAGCAACAGAGCACAGCTTTCAAACAACTGAAAGCTCACCTTCTGACGCTGCCAACCCTGTCCAGGCTGATGCTGGGGGAGACGCTATATCTATATTTAGCAGTTACCTCGGCCACGGTCAGTGTCGTGATCGTCAGAGAAGAGAACAAGCAGCAGCACCCAATTTACTTTATCAGCCATACACTGCTTGCCGCCGAGAGAAATTACCCACTAATCAAAAAGGCAGCCTTCGCTGTCGTCGTTGCCGCAAGGAAGTTAAAACCCTACTTCGACGCACATCCCGTGACGGTCTTAACCGACCAGCCATTGGAGAAAGCCTTAGAAAAATTCGAACAATCAGGCAGACTTATCAAATGGGTGGTGGAGCTCTCCGGCTACGGCATCCAGTACAAGCCGAGGCCATCGATAAAGGGGCAGTCACTTGCAGATTTCCTGGCCGAGTGCACATACCAAGAAGAAGAACGTCCCGGCATGTGGGAAGTGTATACCGACGGATCCTCCACGGCGAACAGCTCAGGAGCCGGCATCCTTATCATCAGCCCAAACGGGGACGAGTTTGAGTATGCATTAAAGTTCACCTTCCTGGCCTCAAACAACGAATCCGAGTACGAAGCAGTGATAACCGGAGTGGAATTAGCCAGAGCTGCCGGGGCGGAGCACATCATTCTGAAAACAGACTCGCTCTTAGTGACTAATCAAGTCCGAGGAGAGTACGAGACTCGAGACGACGGTATGACAAGATACCTGGAAAAGGTAAAAACTGACACTTCAAAATTGAAATCTTTCCAGATACAATGCATTCCCAGGTCGGAGAACAACCGAGCCGACGCTCTCTCAAAGCTTGCAAATTCAACCATCAAGAACGTCAGCCGAACCGTGCTGGTGGATATCAGGAATGCAAAGAGCATCACTGAGACCGTCGGCATGGTGGGCGTAGAGGCCGAGACGACGTGGATGACTCCTATAATGAAGTACAAATTGACAAACGAGTTGCCGGAGGATCGCGGTCTCTTGCAGAAGATAAAGAGGATCGCAGCAAGGTACTTGGTGTTTGAAGGGGAATTATACAGGAGGTCCGTAATAAGGCCACTCTTGAAATGTGTCGGACCAGCCGACGTAGAGCTTATACTGACAGAGATTCACGAAGGCATCTGTGGTCACCACATGGGGGCAAGAACACTAGCCCACAAAGCTCTCCGAGCCGGCTACTTCTGGCCCACCATGCTTGAAGATTCCAGAGTAAAGACCAGGAAGTGCAACAACTGTCAGATGCATGCTCCGGTGATACACGCACCTTCCCGAGACCTACAGCCGGTACTTAGTCCCCTTCCTTTTGCACAGTGGGGGATGGATCTACTAGGGCCCTTTCCAACGGCCTCCGGAGGAAGAAAGTTCTTGATCGTCGCTGTTGACTACTTCACCAAATGGGTTGAAGCCGTCGCAGTACCTGCAAAGACAACGGCGGCCGTGAGAAAGGTGATTTGGGAGAATGTTATAACTCGCTTCGGATTGCCCCAAGTCATGGTATTTGACCACGGCCGAGAATTTTGGAGTGACTTGGTAATGAACTGGCTAGAAGAGCTTGGCATCAAGTTTGCAAACTCCTCCGTCTGCCACCCACAGAGCAACGGACAGGCGGAGGCAGCCAATAAAACAATACTCAACGGCTTGAAGAAGAAACTTGAAGACCTAAAAGGAAGATGGGCCGATGAGCTACCCGGCGTCCTGTGGTCCCTTCGAACCACGGAGAAAGAAGCAACGGGGTACAGTCTGTTTCACTTAGTCTACGGGTCCGAAGCAGTCCTGCCAATTGAAGCATCGGTGCCAACATTCAGAACGGCTACCTTTGACCCGGTTGAGAACGAGGAAGGCCTGAGAGCCTCCCTGGACCTGGTCGAAGAAAGCCGAGACACGGCACGCCTCAACCTGGCAGTATACCAAAACCGTATGAGAAGAGCCTACAACCGAAGAGTCCACAAAAAGGGACTTAAAAGCAGGAGACCTAAGAAAGTCAGCCGCCACCAACAAAGGAAACATTCATGGTAAATTAACGGCTAACTGGGAGGGTCCTTACAAAGTGGTTGAAGAAATGAGGCCGGGTACGTACCGGCTGACCGACATGGAGGGTGTGCCTTTGATGAGTCATTGGAACACTGACAACCTAAGCAAGTACTTTGTGTAGCGGCGGAGGTGTCCAAACCCATTGTGGGCACCCCAACGCATGATAGTATCTAATGAAGAACAGCCCAAGTTTTCCATCAAAGTATTTATCCCCTCCGTAGTCATTTCGAGGTAGACGCCGACGGTTTTCCATCAAAGAAAGGCAACGTATACTCAGTGCAGTTGAGACGCAAATCTAGCCGTCTCGGCCAACCGAAGGCCCGGCAGAGGAAGCGATCAATATGTCTACAGATACGAACGCTAAAAGAAACGTATACTCAGTGCAGTTGAGACGCAAATCTAGCCACCTCGGTCAGCCGAGGGCCTGGCAGAGGAAGTGATCAATATGTCTACAGATACGCTAACATGTTCACAACGGCGGTTAGGAATCGCAAATCGGACGCCTCGGCAAGACCGAGAGTGAAAGAGGAAGCGACCGACATGCCAACATATATAAAGACGTTAAACACAGTTGAGACGCATTCTAACTGCCTCGGCCAAAGCCGAAGGTAGACACAGAAAAGCTAAAGCGCTCAATTATTAACGCAAGAAGACAAGTGGAAAATCCGCTAACATGTTTACAACGGCGGTTGGGAATCGCAAATCGGACGCCTGGGCATGACCGAGAGTGAAAGAGGAAGCGACCAACATGCCAACATGTATAAAAACGTTAAGTGCAACTGAGATACGCATTCAAATTGCCTCGGCCAAGCCAAAGGTAAAAACAGAAAACGAAGCACTCAAAATTAACAACATAAGAAGACAAATGGAGGATCTTAGCCCCGGCCAACCCAAAGGCAAGTTAAACAAACTTCATTAAAATTTTGTACAAGTGAAGAGGTTACAGACGACGGCCGTCCCCATAGGGATAAGCCTAAACACAATCTACCAAAGTTGTACAAAGTACAAAGAAAAGAAAAGCAAAAGGTTACAGACATGTCATTTGAAGCGCCAAAAGATGGCAGGGAGGAAAGGCCTAATAATTGGCTCCCGAACAGCTGAAGCTATCCGAGACGCCGGGTAAGCCTGATGACGACCGCCCGTCTCCCTATGCCTGTTGCTGCTTGCCATCAGCAGCCTCAGCCTCAGCTTTCTTGGCAGCCTCAGCTGCCTTCATCCTCTCGGCTTCTTCCTTGGCCGCCTTAGCCTTCTCAGCAAGAGCTGCCTTCTCCGCGGCCACCTCCTCCTCCTTCTTCACCCTTACCTCCTCCTTGGCTTTCTCCTCCGCGGCTATCTCTTTAGCTTCGAGCTTGTCATCAAACAGCTCGTCAAATCTGTCCCACGGAAAGGAGCCATCAAGGGGGAAGAGCTCCCCAATCACTTCCCTGGCAGCTTCTTCGGCCAGGTCCCGATATTGGGCGCACATCTTAGGGAGGACAATGGTTTGGAGCGTCTCAACGTCCTCCTCCTTTTGGGCGATGATAGCATCCTTGTTCCGAACCACCTTCCCCTGGGCCTGAAACCTGCCCCTCCATTCTTCCCTCTGCGTACGGTAAAGGTCGGCGTGCTTCTGAACGAGGTCACGCTCCGCCACCAGCTTAGCGGCTTCAGCCCCCGCAGCCTCAGCCTTAGCTTTCTCAGCGAGGACTGCCTTTTCAGCGTCCTCCCTAAGCTTCCGCTCGGCAAGGACCGCCTTCTCAGCAAGGACAGCCTCCTTCTTCGCCGCAGCAAGCTCAAGCCTGAACTGCTCGAGCTGTGGGACAACTTCAGCCTTGACCTTCTCCAGCTCCATGATGTGATCACCGGCCACATCAACCCACTTAGCCAACATCCTCGACAAACTTAGGCCCTCCGACCTAACCTGGGCGAGTGTAGGCTTCGGGAGGAAGGAAGCGACGGCGGCGTCTTCACCACCCGTCTGCACAGGTCGCTTCTCGGCACGACGTTCAGGAGGACCGGTGGACGGCGGCGGAGGATCTACAAAAAATTCAATCAAGGCATCTGTGTCAACATATGTGGACATGCCAGTGAGACTGTCATCAGGAACGTCTAAAGAACCGGCTAGGTCCGAGCCACAAATTAGATCCGTACCAGTCTTGGCCTTCTTGGCAGGAGGATCCTTTTCTTTACCAGTCCCAGCATCAGCAGCAACGGTGACGGCAGGGCCTTTTCTCTTGCGTAAGAGAGGAGATTCCTCTGCCACGGTGACATCATCCTCAGCGGTGATGTCGACGATCTCCATAGTCCCCGTTTGGACTAAAGGGAGTGGAGGTGGAACTGATGCCGACGCCGTCGCCCCCGAAGGTTTTGTTTTTCGCGTTCGGCGCGGTATGTTGCCAATAACCTTCGCTTGGGCCGCCGTCGTATTTAGCCCCTTCAACTCCTGGTCCATAAGGTCGTTCGGCGCCGGTCTCCGATCATTTTTATCGGCCTTCGGATGCTTCTGAAGTACGTTCTTGTCTTTGTCAAGCCCCATCCTCAAGAGAAATTCCTCACACAGGTCTGGGCCAAAATGATCTGCAAAGGAAACGAAACAAGAGTTGAGTAAAAGAAATCAATCGAAGTCCAAGAAACAGAAACATCAAAAGCAGAGATGGGCCTCACATCGACCCCACTCACCCTGTGCAAGGGCCGGTATGAGGCCGACGTGGCAGAGCGGCTGGTCTTGAAGAATGATCTGAGTCGGAGGCATCCATCCCTTCGGCGACCCATCCTTCTCAATCTCAAACAGCCTCATCGCCTGCTTCTCGTCCGCATTAAGAGGGACCATGCTGGCGTCTATCTTAAGCTTACCCCGGGAGACCCATTTGTCATGCTCCCCCTTACTCTCGCACCGCAAATTGACTTGGTGCTGGAAGGACCGGGGCAGTGGATAATCATCCGGCACCTCGACGTATACCCACCGCGCTTTCCAGTCCTTGCAGGAAGAGAGTTTATCAACAGAGGCATAACCCGCCTCCGTCTGCACGCTATACCATCCCCTGCCACCGGCGACGTTTAGTCGAAGGTGATGAGGCCGGCGGAATAGGTTCACCGTCGGAACCTGCCCCTTGAACAGGCATAGCCACACAAAACTAATGATCGTCCTAACGGCCAACGGATGCAGCTGTGCCACAGCGACGTTCATGGCTTTAATAATGCTAGCAACGTATACATTGAGAGGAAACCGGAGACCATACTCCAGGTGTCTCATGTACACACCGATATGGCCCCTGGGAGGACAACAGACCGACTGACCCTCCTGAGGGATAACTATTCCATACCCCCCGCCGAAGAAGTAATGACTTTCAAAAAGATCGGGCCCAGAACAGCTGGCAAACTTGTGGGTCCAAACACGGTCAGGACCGATCTTACAGGCCTCGCCGTGATCCATGACGCGCTGTCTCCCGACATCGGAATGAGCCCTTTCCTCATCATCACCGTCATCATTAACCTCATCATCATCCTCCCAATCCTCCAGGGCCTTTGGATCAACTTCGGGAGAAGGAGACTTAGGGCCCCCGGACCTTATCGGGATGGCGGTCAACGCCTCTTCCTCATCAAAACGCGACGGGGAATCCCCCGGCGCACGGTTACTAGGACCGGCATCGGCAGAAGACATGTTCACAACAAAAAACTTAACAAAAAAGAGATTGAGAAAGTTTGTTTGTTTACCTTGAACGAAAAACACTCGCCGGAGTAAAGACTCTGAAAAGTTAGAGAAAGAAAGAAGAAAACCCTTGGAAGTTTAAGAGAGAAGAAAATTTTTGAAATGAAATTCGTGCAGCCAAAATCAGGGGCTAACTACCCTATTTATAGAGGAAAGCCCATGAAGAAGGACCAATTAGGGCAAAGCCCATGAAGCGACAGCCAATCAGCGCACAGCCACGTGTCAAACATGCATCCGCGGAATGTCAATCAACGCAACAGTTGCCAAACGTATTCAACACGCCCCTTCATATCTGCTTTGCCCATCCATCTTCCTCAACAAACTCCTAGGTATCCGTTCTCCGCCGGCCAGCTAATCAACCAAGCTAGACAGCACCGGCCGGGGGCAATCAAAAACAACCGGCACTCTCAACCTTGGTCTCGGCCAGCGTCATTTTCTTTTCCACATCGGATGTCCATTACACAAACATGTGGAGGGGGGATATGGTACGACCATAACATGATCAAGCCGAGGAAGCAGCTCGCCGACGAAGAAGTTCAAACATGCGCAGAATACGCTCAACACTCATCGAAGGTCCATACCACGGCATAGACTACGCTGGGGGCAAATTGATGGGGCATATTCTGCACCCGCTGACCGGTCAACACATTGACCAAGGTCAAAGCCAAAAGACAACAAGTCAAACAGAAGGACATCATAGCCGACAGAAGCCTGCCGGCCTGTCACTCCCTCCTCGGTCTCGGCGACTAGCCGGCCGAGAGGCATTTCAGCATACTCATATCCGGCCCCCTCGGCATGGAGCCGACCAGGCCCGCCGGCCTGCCACGGGTCCCTCGGCCGAGGGCAAGACAGTCTTTCCACCTGCTAGCCACTTGGACACTTGGCCACTACGTGACAAAAAGGTGAAAGTCTATAAATACTCCACTTCTCTCAACGAGAAAAGGATCCACAATTCATCTAATATCACACATAAATTGGTATTATCTTCCTAACCTCTATACAATATATTACGCCAAGTAACACACGACTTAATCCCTTTAAGTTAACTGACTTGAGCGTCGGATTGAGTACGCTCGGCCCAAGCCGAGCCCTCAGTTTGTTCATTGTTTCAGGAGAGCCGAAAAGGAAGTCAAGCAAAGACATCGTTCTACGAGCCACGAGTGGTAACAAATATCTGCTCTGGAATTACACCCGGAACACTTACCATTTCATTACATTTCCGTTTTGGATATATACTCGTGTAAAAGTTACTTTTGCCATGTTACTTTTTTCATACTTCCTCCATTTCATTCAATTCTATACATTTGCCTTTTTTTAGCACTATTCACAAGTAGGGAGAATTTTCGATACAACTTCTAATACTCCCTCCTATTCACAATAAACCTCTCATTTCATTTTGGCACAAATATTAAGGAAACACACTACTCCATCATATAATTAAATTTGGACCACACAAATACACTACCCCCACGATACAATTAAATTTGGACCACACACACTACCCAAAAAAGGAAATAGGGAAGTTATTGTGAATAGACGGAAAAGGAAATAAGGAAGTTTATTGTGAATATGAGGGAGTATATAACATAAAATATAGTCATGTGAGATCTTACTTTAATTGTCTTACCGAGTACATTGTAAATAACAAATTTTTTAAATTTTTGCTAATATGGAACTAAATATATGAATAAAGAAAACGAGCACTGATATACGTGTATAAAGCAAATGTATGGAATTGAATGAAATGGAGGAAGTATTTTATACGGAGTAGTGGTTTTTAGAAAGAGTTCATTTAAGACGGAAGTATAATGGTTCAAATAATAACCCACTTGTTTAGATAGGAGATATATATGTATTTCACAAAATCTCATTTGTGACGGCACATATCTATCACTTTGGAGTGATGGATACCATTTTCTCTCACAAATGACCCAAATAGAGGAGAGAGAGAAGCACATGGGGTGCCCCACCTTCTTCCCCATCCATTTTGTGAGTGACATTACCCGTCATTTGCTCCGACTCGTCTTCAGCAAGACTAATTGTATGTATTTTTACTTTTTTCTTATTTAAATTATTTGATCCATTTTAACTTTTTAAAATGGATATATCTGTCGTAAAAGGAATAATTGAAGTAAATTATTGTTATACTTCCTCCATTCAACTCCACTCTACCTATTTCACTTTTGTACACTATTCATAATTGTGTATTCAATTTCGAT
Organism: Silene latifolia; assembly: GCF_048544455.1. Taxonomy (NCBI): domain Eukaryota; kingdom Viridiplantae; phylum Streptophyta; class Magnoliopsida; order Caryophyllales; family Caryophyllaceae; genus Silene; species Silene latifolia. Next base: position 1,184,950 of record NC_133536.1, read on the forward strand.
TTTCTCTCGATACGTAAGTGAAAATATATTCATATGGGATCTTGTTTGATTCGTCTTTACGAGTACATTAAAAATATCTTACTTTTATAATTTTTGCAAATACGTAGCTAACGATATTTAGCGCGTAAAATACGCGTTGGCAAACGTGAAAAATGATAGTGGTAGAGTGAAGTTGAATGGAGGAAGTATTATCGTAACCAGCGTGGCGATCACCACAAAACTATCAACGTACTACGTTGATCCACGTCGACGCAGCGGGTCGATGACAAAAGGCCTGGGACCTCTAGGGATAAGAGCTAGCAGTGTACGACTACATAAAATACCACATATTAATGCACGTTTTTAATACCACATCTATAATACGGAGTATATTCGTTTGCAAATGGAATATTCCAAAAATTTGTAAAAAGTGATTAATTTTGTAAAAACAGAATTATAGGAGTATATAATTATTGATTGATACTCTATGTTGTTTCAACTCTTTTTACTTAAAATTTTGTATATTTTGGAGTTCAATTGGATGCCTTAAACGATTTCAGATGATAATTCATGTCAACTAATGTCAAATCATTTTAGAACTAAAGCTCTGACGTTGACCTAAAATAAAAATGAGTAACTATTATTGTTTGGGACGGAGGAAGTAGGAAATCATCAATGAGTATATGACCCTCCTTTGTTGTCGTTTTTGCTCAATTTTTTGCGGTATATGAGACCGGATTTGCTTATATATATATATATATATATATATATATATATATATATATATATATATATATATATATATATATAATCAATTTTTTGTTGAAAATACAAATTAATGAGATATTTTTATAATAAATGATTAAATATATGAATAATTTTGTATCATATAAAAAAAAATATAAGAAGTATATAATATTATAGTGAAAATGATGGCTATGTCGCTTATTTGTGTCATCTATTACAATATACTCTCTCCTATTCAGAGTTTTCTTCCCATTTGATGTGGGCACGAGATTTTAGGAGACGATTAAAGAATGAATAAAGAAAGATGGCGGTGTTTGTGAATTGGAGAGAGGAATGAATAATTAGGAATTAAATAAGGAATTGTGAGTAAGGTGGAGTTTGATGATAGAAGAGAGAGATGAATAAAATAAGAGTAAAAGTTTCCAAAATAAGAAAGGGGAAGAAAATCTGAATAATCCGTTTAAGAAAATAGGGAAGAAAATAGTGAATAAGAGAGAGTATATGATAATATGAAATAAAATACTCCCTCCGATTCTCTATGTTCTTCCACATTTGTTTTTGAGTAGAATTTAGTGGGATGATGATATGTGGATGTAAATGAAAGTAAGAGAGAGAATGTGGGGTCATAAGTTATTATAACCACAAAAGATAGACAAATAAGGAAAGTGGAAGATCATTGTGAATTTGCCGTTTTAGGAAATGTGGAAGATGTTAGAGAATAGGAGGGAGTACTTCATATCTTTATTTGGGCCATCTATTGCAAACATAAAAAATCTGTTGAGACGGAAAAAATATATTTTTTATTTGTATTTAATAAATTAACGTGAGATTGTGAATCATTGGCATGTTATTTTTGGGTGCTGATTTTCGCAGTACGCATTTTACTCATTACAGTACATTATTGACAATTATACCCTTTTTATTTTTTTCTCTCATTTTCTCTCTCATTCCCCTTTCTTTTACCTCTAAATTTCCACTCCCATCCCAACACCTTCATCAAACGTGTTGACAACCTTCAATAACCACCGTAGTGATGTTTTTCAATGTGAATCTTTTTATAAAAATTTATACTAATTCAAAATGATGTGCTCGCTCACTCAATAACGTATCGTCTCGAAGAATTACTTATTGTTCACCTCCATCTATTCCTTATCGCCGCCCAGACGACCCTCATCCACTACCGTGTCTCCCTCAGTCCACTCCTCTTACAAACAGCCCCACCATCCCTCGCAACCATACCAACAACCCCTTCTTTTGAAACCCTAATATTCAAACTACAACCCACCAGTTGCCCCGACAAACCATCACGGTCGCCTGACCACAGTGGCGCCGCCTATCAGTTGTCTGACGACCATCCACCCGTGCCACCGCTGGCCTTCTTCCGCTCCGCCAAACAAAAACCTAATAACCTTCAAACTCATGATAGAACAAATTAACACTTCAAAATAAAAGAAGAAAACATTAATTTGTTTATATTTTCCGTTAAACAAACTAAATGCATATTTTACAATCAATTTAGATTAATTATTAAAAAGGTTGAATTATTAGGAGTTCATAGAGCAAGAGTTAATGGCGTTTTTTATGTGAAAGGTAGTAAAATGGAAAGTATTTGGGTAAAATGTACTGAAATGAGTAACAAATCGTAACTTTGGTTAGACATTTTTTTATCCATATCTTTAATAATTCAGTGCGCCTTGCTTCAGACAGCTATTTTCCTTCTGAAATAAGACAGATTATATGTTGTCATTTTACGATAAAATGTTGTTATTTTCTGATAACATGTTACCATTATTTTCCACATCATTTTCAGGTTAAAAAATAACACTTCTAGTTATAAAATTTTGTAAATTAAACGGTTACATTTTCTTAAAAAATGTCAATATTTTATCCGTTTTATTTCAGACGAGAAAACAGCCCGTTTAAAATAAGAATTTGCGTTAATAATCATGCTAAGCATTTGAGGTCACTCCACTATAAAAACCCTACTCCACCTTCCCTAATTCACACACACTCAACTCCTCAAAAATCAAAATGTCTTCCTTCCTCTTTTCATCTTCAATCACTCTTATCCTACTCACAATCCTGCCATTCTCCACTGCTTTTGATCTCGTCGATATCGACGGTGACCTAATAGAAAATGGTAAGACATATTACATTATCCCAATAACCACAAAAAGTGGTCTTACCTACACCCAAAATTTAATAGAATGTCCACTCTTCATTACACCTGAAAAAAAAGAAAATTCACCTGGTACCCCAGTTCAAATCTCGAGCCCACTTAGGTCCCGATTCATTTCACTCGACCAACGCGTTAGCCTAGCCTTTAAAGGCCCCACATTATGTGGCGAATCCTTGGTATGGAGACAGACCATCGACCCAAGGCCCCGAAAGTTGTACATTACTACTGGGGATGACGAGCCTAGCTTGAGTGGTCCTTTCTCCTTTACTAAGACTGATAGGTCTTTGTTGCCGATGTATGATTTAATGTATTGGCCTTCAAATGATAAGGACGCGGTTGGTTCTAATGTTGGATTATATGAGGACGATGGACTTTTAGGTATTACCGAGCATCCTACTCGCGTGTCCTTTAAGAAAGCTTTCAGTGTTCTCGAGTTATCTACCTCTAATTAAAAATAAATTAAAAGTGTGAAAATCTTGTGGTTTATTGTAATAAATTAGTGTTTTAAGGAATAAGAGGATTTTTCACACTTTTGTAAGACGATCTTGTTATGTGGAGTAGTCTGTAACGTGTGTGGTTATCTATCTATTGTATCAATAATAAGATTGTCCACACTTTGTATGACAATCATGTTCTGTAATTTGTGTTACTAATGTTGTGGACTGTGGATTTCTATCAAGATGAGGTGACAATAGTTATTACGTAAGACTAGTACGTGCAAATGATTTTTTGACGATCAATAGTTATTACGTAAGACAATTTTATGATGATATTAGACGGAAATTTTATATCTAAAAACACTAATTTATTGATAGCGATTGGCCGATAAAATAATTAATCGTCATTGATCTTATTTTATAATTTGTGTATTAGTGTACAATTTGTTGTAAACTTGTATCATGGTTGCAGTTAAGCAAAAGGCCTGCATGCAATGGTTAAATGATTGATTGATCACAAGGGCGAAGAAATTTATAAAAGGGTTATTAATAAATAAATGCTAATAAGCTTGACCAAAAAAATAAATAAATGCTAATAACTAAATTAATTAAGAGGTGTAATTATTTAAACGGTTTTTCTAACCTATGTCTACTAGTCATATGTTAAGAAACTCAAAAAGGAAAGAAATAAATGATACTAGGGAGAATCCCGTGCTTCGCACGGTTAGTGTTTATATTCTTTAGTTCAAACAATTAAATGTAATTGTAGAGTGGATATTCGTATTTACATATCATTTTTTGTAATTAATTAGTGTATCACTCTATAGTTCACTCATAATTTTCGCCTTTTATAAAAACAATGTTTGAATGTGTATGTTTTTCAACAATTATTAATCATCAAGGTACTGTCGAATTTGCCGCATCAAAAGACATTTGTTAAAAAAATAAAACTTATTTTGAATTTACTACTAATTGAATAATGTATTATCACGATAAGGATTGAAAATAATCCATAAGATACGTTTTAGTCTTCTCGTTTAATACTTTACTACAAAAGTACGAAGTAGGAAGAAAATTTCTTGATTGATAAACATGAAACAAAGATATATAAATTATTGAATATGGCAGTGATAGTAACATTGTTGTTTTTTATGTTTCTTTCATTTCACTTGTAAATATGCCGCGTTGATTTCTTTTCAATATTAATTCGACTAACTTACTATAAATAGTTGTCCGATTATTATTCCATTTATCCCAATCCAATTGTAGTATCTCCCATGTTGGCTTTTATAACAATTTTATTATTTAGATTTATATACACAATTGTTTTTTTTTGTTTATAAATAAAATTTAATGGAAATTTTCAAATAATATATGTATATATATTTATGATAATGTAACCTAAATTATTGGCACAAAGAAGCATATATTTCAAAATCATTTATATTTCATAAAGATATAGTGTTGTTGAATCCACTATGATATACAAAGTCTTTACAAAAACATAAAACCCCTCACGTATAGTTAGTTAATTCTAACTTAACTAAACCAACTTAGGATATGGAGCAAGGTTTTTTTCCTTATACCATTTCAATCAATAACAAACTTTATGGGTAGATCAAGTTCTTCTTTGATTTGGTATATAAAATTCTTCCCATGCATGCAAATTACTTCACCTTTTTAGACTTTATAAATATTTATCTCCATCTAAAATGAAACAAACTTCACATATTTCCCTTTGATAATATAAAAAAAAAAAATTGAAAAAGGAACGGCCGCAAAATTATTTCAAACTACTAATAACAAATTGTTTTAAAAATGGTGCGTTGTTTTTATGTTCTCATAGCATGCTGGAAGTTGTAGCAAAAATAGGAAAACAATCTGTTTTTTTTTTCAAGTTACATTTTAATTTATAATAAGATGTGATTGAAGATATGCCATATTATTGTTATGGAAATATATTATGTGAATATTGTGTATAGGAAAGTTGTTGTAATATCCTATAATTAGTTATTTGGTTTCCTTTATTTAAGATATTATATTAGGTGTATCCCGTAGATTAAGGAAGTAGAAGTAGTATATAATTAGATGCCTTGTATTACGTTATTCAAAAATTAATAACTATCTTCTCAATTATCAATTTACCCTGTTCTTGATTTCTTTATGGCACCAGAGCAGGTTCTTCATTAATTCAATTTTTTTTCTCTTTTTTTCTCTCCACTCATTCATCATGACAAAACCTGAGGGACAGAAAATAGAGCAGATTTCACCTTGCTCGCCTTTGTATTTACATCCCAGTGAGAGCACGAATCATTCACTGGTCCCGAGCAAATTTAATGGTAAAAATTATGATCTTTGGTCTGACGCCGTCAAAACCGCTCTTGATGCAAAGAATAAACTGTCTTTCATCGAGGGCAATGTGAAGAAACCCGTCCTAACCAAAGGTCAAGAGGAAACGCTAGAAGCGGTGGCATGGCGACAGTGCAATGCCATGTTGAAATCGTGGCTGAGATGTTCGATTGAAGAAGATCTTCATGCCAGCATTAACTTTTCTGGAACCGTTGTGGAAATTTGGAAGGAATTACGGGATAGCTATTCCACTGGTAATTCACCACGGGTTCATCAATTGACGACGGAATTGGCAGAATGTCGACAAAAGAAGGGCCAATCTGTCATCGATTATTATACCAAATTAAAAACCATTTGGGATGAGTTAGCAAATTATTCCAAGGTTCATCAATGCACCTGTGGAGCGGCAGAGTCGATTCGCAAGGAACGAGAGGACGAGCGAGTCCATCAATTCCTTATGGGACTCGACAATAATCTTTACGGAAATATCCGTTCCAATTTGTTGATGGATGATGAAATCACGAATCTGGCAAGGGCATATTCGCTTGTCCTTCGTGAAGAGAGTCTCAAGGCTGCTACAAAGGAGAAGGACGACGTTCTTGAGGCAACTGCCATGGCGGCACGAATTCCTGATGGTGCAACCAAAGGTCGCAATTATGGAGAAAAAAAAGACGATAAGGATATTTTTTATTGTACTTACTGCCAAAAGCCTTGGCATACTGAAGATTACTGCTGGAATAAACCCGAGAACCAAGGTCGGGGACGCGGGCGTGGCCGTCGAGGGCGCGGCCGTGGAGGCAGAGGACATTCAGAACGTGCTAATGCAGCGGGTGTGAGTGAAGGAGATGCGACGAAGCAGGGACTGACGGCGGAAGAACTTGTACAGTTCCGAGCTCTTATTGCCAGCAAAGGTGACAATAATTCGAATGATAAAGGTATTGAAATTAATTATGAGAGTTGGCTTCTTGATACAGGGTGTTCGCATCATATGACCGGAAAGCGATACCTACTTGAGAATATTGAAAAGAAAGCAATTTCGACAGTAGGTTTGCCAAATGGTTCTCACATCACCGCCTGTGAACACGGCACAGTAACTTTGAGTTCGAATTTTGTTTTGAAAGACGTGCTTTATGTTCCCACATTGCAATGTGATTTAATTTCGGTTCGGCAATTAATTCGTGAAAACAATTGTTTAGTAACCTTTTACTCTGATCATTGCGTTATACAGGATCTCTCTTCGAGGATGAAGATTGGACGGGGGGAGCATAAAGACGGGGTCTATTATTTAAAGGCACAAAAGGAGGAGTCCGTAGCAAAGGTCGAAGCTACTGGTGATGCGAGGCTTTGGCACAAGCGACTTGGGCATCCTTCTAGTAGTGTGTTACCTCTCTTTTCTAGTTTAATTGGTTTGAATTTATGTTGGAATTCTAAGGATATTTGTGATCCGTGTTGTCGTGCTAAGCAAACACGGTCAGTTTTTAAGTTGAATAAGAAACGGAATGAATCTTTGTTTGGACTTATACATTGTGATATTTGGGGGAAATACAGTGTGAAAAGTTTCAGTGGGGCTCATTTTTTTCTTACGATTGTAGACGACAAGAGCAGGGCAGTTTGGGTCTACCTAATGCGAGAAAAGAGTGAAGTAATTCAATTACTAATTAATTTTTGCAAAATGGTTAAAACCCAATTTGGAAGGCAAGTCAAGGTAGTTCAAAGCGATAATGGGTCGGAGTTTCTTTCCGGACCATTGAAACAATATTATAATGAAAATGGTATGCTTTTTCAAAGTAGTAATGTCGATACCCCACAACAAAATGGTAGGGTAGAGCGAAAACACCGACATATCTTAGAAAAGGCTAGAGCACTTCGTTTTCAAGCTAACTTGCCTCTTGAGTTTTGAGGAGAGTGTATTGTTACCGCTGCGTATTTAATAAACCGAACCCCCACCCATGTCTTACACGGTCAAACCCCATATGAAGCTTTACACGGAAAACGACCCGTACTCGATTCCATTAGAGTATTTGGCAGTTTATGTTACGTCCACAACAAGGAGAAACCGAAAGATAAATTTGGTGAGCGAGGGAAACGATGCATTTTTATCGGCTATCCATCCACTAAAAAAGGATGGAGGGTTTATGATCTCAAAACAGGGGACATCTTTGAGTCAAGGGATGTGAATTTTTATGAACATTTATTCCCTTTTGGTGACTTACGTAATGAACAAGAGCAATCCAATAGTGAGTCCATTAATCGTGAACATCAGACGCACAAAAATTTTGACATTGAGAATGAAGAAGTCGTTTCGCCAGAAGTTGATTCAAATGGCGAAAACAGAATAGAAACTAATGAGCAGGAGCACGTTGAAACGGAAATTATTCCAGAAATTCCGAGTAACAGTGACAATTCCGTACCCATGGGAAGAGGAGCTCGTGAGAAATTTGAGCCCGCATGGAAGAAGGACTATTTGTGCAAGTCGACAAGAATAATAGACCCCCAAACGACAGTCCCCTCGGCTCAAGCTTCATCCAAAAAGAGAGGTACGCGCTATCCTTTGAGTAATTATGTTACTTATAATTGTTTTTCCAAAAAACACCAATGTTTCTTGAGCAAGATTGATGCAGTGATTGAGCCACAAAAGTACAGTGAGGCAGCCGGTATACCCGAATGGAGAGAAGCGATGTTGAAAGAATATCGAGCTCTTGAAAATAATGGCACATGGAGTGTTGTGGATTTACCGAAAGGAAAGCGACCCATTGGGTGTCGATGGGTCTATAAAATTAAATACCATGCCGATGGAACCGTTGAACGTTACAAGGCACGGTTAGTTGCTCAAGGATATACTCAAGTTGAAGGGGTAGATTATCACGAAACTTTTGCTCCGGTGGCCAAGATGACAAGTGTACGGTGTTTACTTGCCGTCGCATTAGCCAAAAATTGGAATATTGCGCAGTTGGATGTAAACAACGCATTTCTAGATGGCGATCTACATGAAGAGGTTTACATGAGAATGCCACCGGGTTTTGATGATAATGGCTCGAATAAAGTGTGCCGATTACGAAAGAGTTTGTATGGCTTGAAGCAAGCTTCGAGAAATTGGTTCGAGAAATTGACTATGTCATTAACGAGGTATGGTTTTCATCAATCATTGGCTGATTATTCCCTTTTCACTTACAACAAAGATGGAATTTTTCTTGGAGTATTAGTCTATGTAGATGATATGATAATTGTGAGTAGTAATAACTCGGCTTGTGACCGTCTTAAGAAGTTTTTACATGAGAGTTTTGGAATAAAAGACCTTGGGAAATTAAAATACTTCTTAGGCATAGAAGTGGCTGAGGGTTCAAAAGGAATGTTTCTTTGCCAACGGAAATATGCGTTAGACATTATAAAGGAAGCGGGATTGGAAGGTGCAAAGCCAATCGATACACCCATTCAGCCGAAGCACAACTTGGCTCGAGCTGAAGGGGAGTTGTTGCGTGACCCACTAAAGTATCGAAGGCTGGTCGGAAAATTGATTTATTTAACAATTACGAGACCCGACTTAGTCTATGCCGTCCATATTTTATCCCAATTTGTGCATAATGCGAGGCAGGAACATCTAGCAGCCGTGTACAAGTGCATCCGTTACATTAAAGGAGGACCGGGACGAGGTATAAAAATAAGTCGTGGCTGTGATTTACAAGTACGGGGTTATTCGGATTCCGATTATGCAAATTGTCCCCTTACAGGGAAGTCGATTTCTGGGTATTTCGTTTGTATCGGTAATTCTCCCATTGCTTGGAGAGCGAAGAAACAGGCCACGGTTGCAAAATCAACGGCAGAAGCCGAATATCGAGCTTTAGGGGCTGCAACGAGTGAGGTGCTATGGGTAAAGTCGTTCTTGAAGTCATTGGGGGTCGATCATATCAGGCCTATGACACTTTTCTGTGACAATCAAGCAGCTCTGAAGATAGCCAAGAATCCGGTCTCACATGATCGGACCAAACATATCGAAGTAGAATGCCATTTTATTCGACATCATATTATGCAAGGCACAGTAAGAACATTGTTTGTAAGAAGCAAGGACCAAATCGCTGATCTGTTTACAAAGGCCTTGGCCGGGAATGCGTTCCGATATCTTCAAGGCAAGTTGGGCATTGGATCACCGGATGCTCCAACTTGAAGGGGAGTAATAAGATGTGATTGAAGATATGCCATATTATTGTTATGGAAATATATTATGTGAATATTGTGTATAGGAAAGTTGTTGTAATATCCTATAATTAGTTATTTGGTTTCCTTTATTTAAGATATTATATTAGGTGTATCCCGTAGATTAAGGAAGTAGAAGTAGTATATAATTAGATGCCTTGTATTACGTTATTCAAAAATTAATAACTATCTTCTCAATTATCAATTTACCCTGTTCTTGATTTCTTTAATTTAGATTTAAAAATACACCAATCCTATTACTGATGGCCTCAACATCACACGTTATATTAATATCGATACTTAAGCTTTCACCCCATAGCCGTCCTCAATTCCTCATCAGTTTAAATTATTGGTTTGAGCATATCTTTCAAGTTCGGCAAGCAAGTCCGAGCATGTAGATCAAGTTACTATATTATAGATGTAAATGTAACTGAAAAACTTACTTTTTGATTCTCACCTTTTTCCATTTGCAAATTACCGATCTTATGATTATAGCTAGCAAGAAGAAACTAAAGTGTAGTATTCCGTAGTTTGTTAGTGTGTTGTGAGGGGAGGGGAGGGTCCTGCTACATTATATATATAGGGGGAGTGAACCTAAAATTTGTACATATCCCTATGGTATTGATAGTACTCGTAGTAAGCACTATGATAGAGTAGTCTTTGAATACTCGGAATGTGTTCAAGAATATGATGCTTGTAATTTTACTTTGAATAGGTATCTTGGAAACACATATGCAACCAAATTTAATGTATATTCAAAATCCATACCGTGATACAATGTATATGCAAGATGCAGTATTACATTTCTTTATTACCTTGGGAAGTTGAGTACTACATTTATACCGTATTAATGTAAATTGAAAAATAAAAAATTAATCGTATTAAATGTTCCTTATTTTCTTACTTTAATTAATTAATTAATGTATTAATTAATATTTAATAATTAATCATGTATTAAATGCTTAATTTGCCACATGTCAATCCACAATTCTTCTAACCCAATTTTATATATATACTAGTTTGAATGCCCGTGCGTTGCAACGGGATAATTAACTTATTTATAATGCAAAAAAAACGTTATAAGCGTTTAATGTTTACATTATATGTCTAATGATTTGTTTACATATTATTAAAATATCTCTTTCAAAAAAAAAATTAATATATACGTGGGTTAACTCTTATTTATAATTATATAATCACCCTATCTTATATTAATCTTTCGATGTGGGACAATTCTACTATTTATAAGTAATATATTCACAAAAATTGGATTTTTTTTCTGATGTGGGACAATTCTAATATTTATACGTAATATATATTTATCAAACCTGCATTATTTTTCAATGTGGGACAAATAACATACTCAGAATTACACCATCTTTTTTGCACTTAGTTCGACATCCAACCAGATCTCGAATACCGAATACAGATAATTGCTACTCATTATATCTAATAGTTATATTTAAATTTAATAATATGATCAAGTACTCTCCATTAATATTTGTACGTTGTTTTTCTTCAAAAAAAAAAAATTAAAAATATTGAGATACGGAAATTTCCCGTAGTACCCCTTAGTTTTGTTAGATTTTCCATGTTACCCCTACTTTTAAAAATCTGCCCATGGTACCCTTGAGGTTCCATTTTTTTGCCCATGGTACCCTCTAATGTAAAGGCTGTTAAATGGACGTTAAGTTTGATGGCGTGACAATAAAATAACAATTAAAAAATAATACCCCTTTATTATTTTATTGGTACGGATATCTCTCTTTTAAATGCAAATTTAATTAACTATATCATTATAATATTGGAAATTTCTCATGGTAACCTTGAACTTTGATAGATTACACATGCTACCATTGACGTTTGTTTTCTATTTTTTTATCATAATTAAAATATGTGCAAATGATAAGAACCTATACTCTAATGATAGAATATTTTTTAACACAATTCTAATTATATAATTTAAACATTGTATATTTACGGATTTACCACACCTACATTATTTTTCAATATGGGACATATAAATTCTATAGGTAGAACATATAATGATATAAACTTTTAAGAGCTTTCCAAGATAATACTTAAACGACTCAAAAGATTTTGGGTTGATGCCTAAGTTCCAAGGATGCTCATAGAATCACCCACTTTATGCTATATTTTGATGTGGGAACACTACAGGAAAAACGCGGGAAACTGACGGAAAAATAAAGCCCATACTGACGGCTTTTCCGTCGGTATTTCGCTTTCCTGACGGAAATTCCGTCAGTAATCAGGGGTCAGCTTATTTCGTCAGTAAAATACCTGTACTGACGGAAATTCCGTCAGTCTTCCAAAAAACTGACGGATATGTGACGGAAAATCCGTCCTTTTTTATAGGTCAATAGTGACGGAATTTCCGTCAGTATTTTAATATTACTGACGGAATTTCCGTCAGTTATGACTGACACGTGGCATTCCACGTAGGTTTCTGAAATCACATTAACAGAGGGTAGTGACGGAATTTCCGTCAGTTTTTTAGGTTTACTGACGGAAATTCCGTCAGTTTGTGGGACACGTGTCATTTTCTAGTTAAATCTGGAAAATGGGGAGGAAAACGCAGTGACGGAAATTCCGTCGGTATTTTAATATTACTGACGGAATTTCCGTCAGATGTATTAAATAACAGACCAGGAAACAGCAGCCTGCTGCCCAGCCACGATGCGTTCTTTGCATCGTTTCAAATACAGCCTGCTGCCAGCCACGATGCCTATTTGCATCGTTTCCAATATAAACAAAACCTGCAAAACACATCCAATCGTCGACCGCCAAGCGGGAATCCATTTTCACGTCGACCGCTAATGCGGGAATCAATACACAACAAAAGAGAAGGGGACGCAAATTGTTTTACATAAAAACATAGTCAAATTTATACATTGTCTTACAAATTAAACAGAGAATTGTTTTACCATGTCTTTCATACTTACTAGACGACAATACTAACTAAACTAAAGTTCTAACCTAAAGGCTCTAACCTAAAGGCTCTAACTTAAAGGCTCTAAGTGTTTATAGGGTCAATAAAACTACCACCAATACCTCCAAACCCGTCATCACCACCCCCAAAGTCATCCCGTCTATGTGGAGTAAATTGTGAACACGTGTTTGGGGGTTGAGATGCTTCCAAATCAGCCCAAGCCTTTCTCATTGCCGCCATTTCTTCAGCCTGTTCACGAACCTGTCTTTCAAGAGCAACTCGAGCGGATCGCTCATCATTCATTTGGGTGGAAAGCTGTGAAATTATGCTAGGAGCATAAGATAAAGACCGTCGGCCAGCTTTGTTAGGAGGAAGATCATACCATATTTGGGCCCCTGTAGGTCCTGTCCCAAACATCCGGTTCTTCTCGTCAAATCCTCCTACAGCCTTGTAGTAGGCCTGAATCTCGTCGGGAGACTGTCCAGGTGGCAATGGCTGCCTCATCTCCTCTTGGAAATCACGCTGAAAAAATTGCACGCCATTTGATTTTCCTTTGGAATTATGTCACCAACGAACGACACAAAACTATTAGCGCATCTAAGAGATATGTTGTTCTCACATTTGATTGATAACAACCTAGCAGCTGCTTGCAACAAACTCATATCACTTCCCTCAAACACCGGTTGTTCAGCTTGCTCTAACATTTTAAAGAACGAAGAAACTTGGGGGTTCGGGGTTTCATAACGCACTTCTTCATCGTCAAGGTCATCAGGATTAAGTCGATCCTCCAAAATTTGGTCAACAGTATCACGCAATGCATTTTCCACGAACTCACGGTAAGGATTCTCACTAGCATTTGTACTAGGTAGTTTCTCACCGTGATACGTCCATACATAATAATTATCGGCGAAACCATACGACCAAAGATGAATTTGAACATCTGCTTTCCTTTTAAAACCTAGGTTTTTGCATTTCTTACACGGACACCTCATTTCACCTAAATTCTTGTACTCACTACTTCCCTCCGCGAATTTAATAAACTCTTTCACCCCCCTCGCATATGCTTTCTTGGGTTTCTTTTTTTCGTCTAATCTTTCATACATCCACTGCCGTTCTAATCTTTTCATGTTATTATATATCTACACATTTATATATATCATTAAAAAGATAATAACCTAACAACAATCAAAATCAAGCATAATAAACAATAATTTAACATTTTAACCAATATAAATATTGTATTTCTTTGAATTGGGTCCTTATCACTCCAACCTAAACCCATCAATGTACGTTTTAAGTCACTAGCAAACATGTACTTGTGATTTATTAATGAGAAAAAAATTAAAGCAATTCCCATCCGTTCTCCAAATACACAATATAGAATAAATAATTACTCTACATATGCATTTAGAGAACATTAAAGGAATTGTCACCAAACTCTTTTCTCATTAACAAATCACAAGCACATGTTTACTACCTAAGTGACTTAAAGCGTACAAACGATCCCAAACGGGGACTATTCAAAAATTACTCCTAGTGAGTAATTTTTGAACGGGTACTAGGTCAATATGAACAATAATTTTAACAATATTAAAAACAAAACATACAACAATGACTACTTTTTCAATTAACAAAAACTAACATGATTTACTTTTCATTTTACATATCTAGTCTAATTCATATCTATTCTAATTAACATTTAACAATAATCTAATTTTTAATAATAAAATTAAATATCTATCTTAACTCAACATGCATACATTAAATAAAAAAAAAATTATAACTAATAATCTAAATTAACAACATACATTAACAACATACATCCGTCACAACATTGGCTTCTATCCTAAGTCAACATGCATCAACACCAACCCTTTTTCAACAACAATTAAAACAATAACTAATAATCTAAATTAATTAAACTAATTAAAAAAATTAAAAAGAGTAATATCCGTCAGCTTTTCACAATTCTGACGGAATATATATCCGTCAGTAGAAACCTCTGACGGATTAAAACAATAACTAATAATCTAAATTAATTAAACTAATTAAAAGGAGTAATACCTAATTAACTTGACCAAAAAAAATGAAAAAGGAAGTGCAGTGGTGGCGGCGGCGGCGGCGGCGGGGGCGGCGCGGGGCTGACGGCGGCGGCTGAGGCGGCGGCCTACTATTAACAAAAAAAAAAAAAAAGATAAATAAGAAAAGGAGAAGGAAAAGGATGAAGGAGAAGGAAAAAGATAAAGAAAATAGAAAAAAAAGATAAAGTTAATTACCTTATAGTGATGGCGACGGCGTGGTGGTGTTGGTGGTGGTGGTGGTGGCGCCGGAAGTGGAGGAGGGTGGTGGTGGTGTCGGGTTTTAAGGAGGTAAGGGGTTGAGGCGATTTTAATTGATTTGGGGGAATTTTAGTAAAGTGAAGGAGGATCTCTTCGCGTGTTGCACTTAATAGAAACCACTGACGGAAATTCCGTCAGTTAAATAGAAATCCTGACGGAAATTCCGTCAATATTCTTATTAAACTGACGGAAAATCCGTCACTGCTCACTTTATCAGAAAAATAATGCAAGGACTGTACACGTCAGTTAAAGTAAAACTCCTGACGGAATATCCGTCAGTTTTTTCATAAAACTGACGGAATATCCGTCAGTAGATCAATTATTGTGACACCCTGTCACACACTACCACCAACTAATAATTGACCAAGTGACGGATATTCCGTCAGTTTTTTGAAAAAACTGACGGATATTCCGTCAGAAGGGTAAAGTGATTTCCAGCTGTAATCCAATTTAACGCGCAAAGACCATTGACGGATTTTCCGTCAGTATTAAAAGATTCCTGACGGAATTTCCGTCACGATTCTTTGGCGCCTTTGACTTGGTCAACGCGCCAATAGATACCGACGGGATATCCGTCAGGAAACTTTACTGACGGAATTTCCGTCACACATCCGTCAGTAACCCGTGTTTTCTGACGGCCTCTTTTTTCCGTCGGTAGGGCCGTCAGTAAGCCGCGTTTTTCTTGTAGTGGAAAATTCTATTTTTTATATGTAGTATATTTATCACACCTATATTATTTTTCAATGTGGGAGATATAACATACTATGAAATACACCATCTTTAATATGTGCAAATTATATGAAATCTATATATACTCTAATGATAGCATTTCTTACCATGAATCTAATACTATTATTTTTATAATTTTTTTACCGACATTATTTTGTCAAATGAAATTTAAAAGTTTTTATATGAAAATTAGAAACATCACTTGAATATAAAATAAGAAATACATAGTATATATTATAATAACTAAAAGATTTTCCAAACATTAACTTAGGTTAGAAATCATTATTGTAGAAACAGTAATATAAACTCTTTTAAGAGTTATCTCTGACAATACTTAAGGGAATCAAAAGATTTTGGGTTATGACTTCTATTTATAATCATAAGATCACCATGCCTTACGGTAATCTTCCGATGTGGACAATTTTAATATTTATACATAGTATATTCACCACACTTACGTTACTTTTCAATGTAGGACAAATAACATACTAACTACTAAGTACACCATTTTTTTTGTACCTACTTTGAGATCAACCCGATTTAATAATGAGAAAATACAATACAATACAATACAATACAATACAATACAATACAATACAATACAATACAATACAATACAATACAATACAATACAATACAATACAATATACACTCTAATGATAGCATTTTTTTTTGTCACAATCTAATTATATAATTTTCATACGATATTTTGAAATATAAAGTTTTTATATCAAAATAATAAACATCACTTTAATATAATATAGAAAATGTATATATATGGGACATTTCTATTATTTATACATAATATATTCACAACACCTACATTATTTTTCAATGTGAGACATATAACATACTAAAAAGTCTATATCTTTTATATCAAAAATTTTTTGGGTTAATACCTAAGTTTCAAGGATGCCTCATATTTATATTTATAGAATCACCCTACCGTATACTATTATTTCAATGTGAGATACATAACTTAATTATTTAGACGTAGTATGTTCATAATGCCCACATTATTTTTTAATGTGAAAGATATAACATACCAGGAAATACATGTCTTTTCTTAAAAAACCACTATTGTATACATATTATTTTTCTTTGAAGGTAAAAACCACTTAGTCTCGATCATTAGATATGCATCTCTACATCGTACATATAACGACTCATTAAAGCTCTATTACTGCATGAGAAGACAACCATTAGTAAAATCTTTAGTTTTGTATTGTGTCAGGAGACTACCATTAGTAAAACCTTTTATTTTTTGATTTTCTTGTTCAACCTTTAGTTATTTTTTTATTTTCTTGTTCATATTCTTAACTCTTTCTCGAGTAATTCCCAACGATTTCCACTTTATTTTTATATCATATCGTAGATAACGATAGAAAATCTTAAGAGCTCTTTAAAACAATATTTATGAGACTCAAAAAATTTTGGTGGATACATAAGTTCCAAATATGCATCCTATTTATAATCATAGGATCACATCACCTTATACTAATCTTTCGAAGTGAGACAATTCTACTATTCATATGTAGTATATTCACCACACCTACTTATTTTCCAATGTGGGACAAAACATACTAAAAATTATACAATTTTACGTATTAAGAAGTACACCATCTTTAACATGTACAAATAATATAAAATTTATACTCTAATGATAGCATTTTTTAACACAAAGCTAATTATATTATTTTCATAATTTTTTTAACGATATTTTTTTGCCAAATGAAATGTAAAAGTTTGATATAAAAATTGGAAATATCACTTGAATATAATTTAGGAAATATACATATTATAATAATTAAAAGATTTTCCACTTTATTTTTTATATCAAAAATTATACTTTCCTAAATTGATTTTTGATGATGTGGACGCTCTCAGATCGTTCGAAAAAACTCTCTTATATATATTGTTCCGGGTGTAATTCCAGAGCAGTTACTTGTTACCACCCGTGCTTGTAGAATGACGTCTTTGATTGAATCCTCCTTTCGGTCTCCTGAAACAATGAACAAACTGAGGGCTCGGCTTTGGACCGAGCGAACTCACTCCGACGCTCAAGTCAGTAAACTTAAGAGGGTTAAGTTATGTGTTACTTGGCGAAGTATATATTGTAGAGAGATAAGGAAGATATTACCAGATTATGAGGTGTTTAGGTTAAATTGTGGATCCTCTCCTCAATGAGAGTTGAGGAGTATTTATAGACTTTCACCTTTTGTCACGTAGTGGCCAAGTGGCCAAGTGGCAGAGCAGGTGGAAAGACTGTTCTACCCTCGGCCGAGGGACCCATGGCAGGCCGGCTGGCCTGGTTGACTCCATGCCGAGGGGACTGGATGTGAGTACGCGGATATGCCTCCCTACCGGCTAGTTGCCTAGCCGAGACCCAGTGACAGCCGAGCCGACAGTCGCGTCGGTTAGGGTTGTTTAAGTCGTTGACTTCTTTGTGGATATCTTTGACCTTGCTCAATATGTTGACTTGGTCGGCGGGTGCGAGAATATGCCCCATCAATTTGCCCCCAGCGTAGTCTATGCCGTGGTATGGACCTTCGATGAGTGTTGAGCGTATTCTGCGCAAGTTGAAATTTTCTGCCCCGGCTTCTTCTACCTCGGCTTGGTTCTGCTTAGGCCGTACCATATCCTCCCTCCACATGGATGTGTAATGGGCATCAGATGTGGAAAAGAAAGTGGCGCTGGCCGAGACCGAGGTTGTGAGTGCCGTGTGCTTTTGATTGCCCCCAGCCGGTGCTGCCAAGCTTGGTTGAATCAGCGGGCCGTTTGGCAAGTGGATAACAAGAGGTGTGTTGAATAAGATACGTCGATTGGCATTCTGTCAAGGAGCGTGTTGAAGAAGTTTTGTAACTGTTTGTCGATTGACATTCCATGGCTGCATGCTTGACAAGTGTCTCGTTGTTGATTGGCTGATGCTTCATGGGCTTTGCCCTGATTGGTCGGATTGAGTGGGCTTTGCCCTATAAATAAGATAGTTAGCCCCTCATTTTGGCTTTCCAATTCCGTTTTCTTCAAAAAAAATTCTCTTGCTTAATTTTCTTCAACTTTCTTCGAAGCAACCTCTCTCTAGTTTCCAAGTTACTCGGCGTAACACTCTTCCCAAGGTAAACAAACCAATTTTCAATCTTTTCTTTGTTAAGTTTTCGTTGTGAATCATGTCTTCTGCTGATGCCGGTCCTAGTAACCGTGCGCCGGGGGTTCCCCGTCGCGTCTTGATGAGGAGGAGATACTAGATGCCATCCCGATAAGGTCTGGGGGCCCTAGGTCCCCTTCTCCCGAAGTTGATCCAAAAGTTTTGGAGGATTGGGAGGATGATGATGACGTTGATGATGACGATGATGATGACGGTGATGATGCTGAAAGGGCTCATCCTAATGAGGGGAGGCAGTACATCATGGATCACGGCGACTTTGTAAGGCCCGTCCCGACCGTGCTTGGACCCATAAGTTCGCCGATTGTTCCGGCGAAACGCTTTTCGAGGGCCATTTCTACTTCGGCAGGGGATACAAAATTGTTATCCCTGAGGAGGGTCAGGCGGTCTGTTGCCCTCCTCCGGGCTGCATTGGCGTATACATCAGACACCTGGAGTATGGGCTCCGGTTTCCTCTGAATGAACACGTTATGGCCATAATTAAAGCCATGAACGTCGCCGTGGCCCAACTGCACCCGCTGGCCATTAGGACTATAGTCGGCTTTGTGTGGCTGGCTCGCCTTTTCAAGGGGAGGTCCCGACGGTGAACTTATTCCGCCGGATTCATTGTCTTCGGCCGTCGGCCCCTGGTCGCGTTGGGTGGTACAGCGTGCAGACGGAGCCGGGTTACGTCTCCGTTGATAAGCTTTCTTCCTGCAAGGACTGGAAAGATCGGTGGGTGTACGTTGAGGTTCCGGAGGATTACCCATTGCCCCGGTCCTTCCAGCACCAAGTCAATTTGCGGTGCGAGACTAAGGCGGAGCATGACAAATGGGTCTCCCGGAGTAAGCTTAAGATGGACGCCTTGACAAGGTCCTTCTTAATGCGGATGAGAAGCGGGCGATGAGGTCTGTTTGAGACGGAGAAGAATGGGATGCCGAAGGGATGGATTCCCCGACGCGAGATCATTCTCCAGGATGATTTGCTCGGCCCCACGTCGGCCTCATACCGGCCCTCGAACGGGGTGAGTGGGGTCGGTGTGAGGCCCATCTCTCGCTTTTAATGTTTCGTTATTTGAACTTTTATTTATTTCTTTCACTTGACTGTTGCTTCGTTTCCTTTGCAGACCATTTTGGCCCGGACCTGTCAGAGGATATCCTTAGGAGAATGGGGCTTGCCAAGGACAAGTCAGTTGTTGATACGCATCCTAAGGCCCTGGCTCGTGATCGCGAACGCGCCGAATAATCTCATGGATCAACGGTGAAGGGCTTAAATGTGGCGGCGGCCCGGGCGAAGGTTCTTTGGTAACATGCCGCGCCGAACGCGGAAAACAAAGTCTTCGGCGGCGACGGCGTCGACATCGGTTCCACCTCCACTCCTTGATCGAAAAGGAGATGGTGGAGGTCGTTGATATTACCGCCGAGGAGGTGGTCACCTTGGCGATAGAAACCCCTCTCCTCCGTAAGAGGAAAGAGCCCACCCTCTCAAAGCGATGCCACTGCTGCTCGCTGCAAGCAAAGAAATGCGGCCTCCGCCCAAGAAGGCCAAGCATGGTACCGATCTATCCCGTGGCTCAGACTTAGCCGGTTCATTAGGCGTTCCTGATGACAGGCTCTCTGGTATGTCCATGTATGTTGACACGGATGCTTTAATTGAATTTTTGTAGATCAACCGCCGCCGTAGTCTCACCGGACACAATGTTGAACGGCGTCTGAAAAGCAATGCGCGCAGGCGGTGGTAATAGTGACACCGTCGTCACCTCCTTCCCGAAGCCTACCCCCTTACAGATTAAGTCGGAGGGCCTAAGTTTGGCCAGGTTGCTGTCGAAGTGGGCTGATACGGCCGGTGCTCTTATTGTGGAGCAAGAGAAGGCCATTGCTAAAGCTGCCCCACAGCTCGAGCGGCTCAGGCTTGAACTCGACGCATCGAACAAGGAGGCTGAGAGGGCCAAGGCTGAGGCTGAAGAGGCAGTCCGTGCTGAGAGGAAACTTAGGGAGGACGCTGAAAATGCGATCCTTCTTTGAGAGAGCCAAGGCCGAGGTGCGGCGGTGAAGCCGCTAAGTCGCCGGGAGGCGCGTGACCACTTTCAGAAGGTCGCCGACTTTAATGCTAAGCAGAGGGAAGAATGGAGGTCCAGGTTTCAGGCCCAGGGGAAGGTGGTCCGGAATAAGGATGCTATCATCGACCAGAGGGAGTTGGACATTGAGACGCTGCAACGCGAGATCCTCCCTAACATGTGCGCCCAATACCAGGACCTGGCCGAGGAAGCCGCGAGGGAAGTGATTGGGGAGCTCTTTCCTCTTGATGGCTCCTTTCCGTGGGACAAATTTGACGAGCTGTTTGATGACAAGCTCGAAGCTAAGGAGAAGGCCGCGGAGGAGAAGGCCAAGGAGGAGTTCAGGGTGAAGAAGGAGGAGGAGGAGGCCGCGGAGAAGGCGGCCCTTGCTGAGAAGGCTAAGGCGGCCAAGGAGGAAGCTGAGAGGATGAAGGCAGCTGAGGCTGCTGAGGCTGAGGCTGCCAAGAA
This sequence comes from Silene latifolia, assembly GCF_048544455.1. NCBI lineage: Eukaryota > Viridiplantae > Streptophyta > Magnoliopsida > Caryophyllales > Caryophyllaceae > Silene > Silene latifolia. The sequence goes on from NC_133536.1 coordinate 1,206,516, forward strand.
AGCTGAGGCTGAGGCTGCCAAGAAAGCTGAGGCTGCCAAGACAGCTTCTGGGTTGCCCACCAAAGACGATGCTGCTAACGTTGCTGATGGCAAGCAACAGCAGCAACAGGCATAGGGAGACGGGCGGTTGTCACCAGATTTCCCCGGCATCTCGGATAACTTCAGCTGTTCGGGGGCCAATTATTAAGCCTTTCCTCCCTGCCATCTTTTGGCGCTCCAAAGGATATGTCTGTAACCTTTTGCTTTTCTTTTCCTTGTATTTTGTACAACTTTGGTAGGTTGTGTTTTGGCTTATCCCTATGGGGACGGCCGTCGTCTGTATTCACCTCACTTGTAATCTGTTGACATTTTTAATAAGAGTTTGCTTATTTTGCCTCTGGCTTGGCCGAGGTCTTTTCTTGTCTTCGTCTGAGTTGTCTTCTTACGTTATTAATTGAGCGCTTCTTTTGTTTCTACCTCGGCCTGGCCGAGGCAGTTTAGAATGCGTATCTCAACTGTTTAACGTTTTTTTTTTTTTAAACATGTTGGCATGTTGGTCGCTTCCTCTTTCACTCTCGGTCTGGCCGAGGCGTCAGATTTGCGATTCTCAACCGCCGCTGTGAACATGTTAGCGTATCGACCGTTGTGTCCCCTGCCAGGCCTTCAGTTGGCCGAGGCGACTAGGGGTTACAGCGCGACAGCGTTCGTATCTGTAGACATATTGATCGCTTCCTCGCGGTCTTGGCTGGCCGAGGCGGCTAGAATTGCGTCTCAACTGTACTTATACGTTCCTATGGCATGTTGGTCGCTTTCGCGAGTATCAACTGCGCTGGTAGTGACTGCCGTGGCGTCTACTTCTTGTGGTGACTGCCCGGCTTGAGCCGTGGCGTCTACCTCGATATGACTACGGAGGGGGTAAACACTTTGATGGAAAACTTGGGCGATTCTTCATTAGATATAAACATGCGTTGGGGTGCCAACAATTGTTTTGGACACCTCCGCCGCTATACAAAGTATTTCCTGAGATTGTCAGTGTTCCAATGGCTCATCAAAGGCACACCCTCCATGTCATTCAGCCGGTATGTACCCGGCCTCATTTCTTCAACCACTTTGTAGGGACCCTCCCAGTTAGCCGTCAATTTACCATGAATGTTCCCTTTGTTGGTGGCGGTTGACATTCTTAGGACTAGATCTCCTACTTTTAAGTCCCTTTTGTGGACTCTTCGGTTGTAGGCTCTTCTCATTCGGTTTTGATATACTGCTAAGTTGAGGCATGCTGTATCTCGGCTTTCTTCGACCAGGTCAAGGGAGGTTCTTAAACCTTCCTCATTTTCAACCGGGTTAAAGGTGGTACATTCGAATGTCGGCACCGTTGCTTCAATTAGCGGGGCGCCGGACCCGTAGACTAAGTGGAATGGACTGTACCCCGTTGCTTCTTTCTCCGTGGTTCAAAGGGACGACAGGACGCCGGGTAGTTCATCGGCCCATCTTCCCTTTAGGTCTTCAACTGTCTTTTTCAAACCGTTGAGGATTGTTTTATTGGCTGCCTCCGCCTGTCCGTTGCTCTTTGGGTGGCAGACGGAGGAATATGCAAATTTGATGCCAAGTTCTTCCAACCAGTTCATTATTATGTCACTCCAAAACTCTCGGCCGTGGTCAAATACCATGACTTGGGGCAATCCAAAACGAGTGATGACATTCTCCCAGATTACCTTTCTTACGGCTTCTGTCGTCTTCGCTGGTACTGCTACAGCTTCAACCCATTTGGTGAAGTAATCAACGGCGACAATCAAGTACTTTCTCCCTCCGGATGCCGTTGGAAATGGCCCTAGTAGATCCATCCCCCACTGTGCAAAAGGAAGGGGACTAAGTACCATGCTGCGAGTCTCGGGAAGGTGCATGTATCACCGGAGCATGCATTTGACAGTTGTTGCACTTTTTGGTTTTGGCTCTGGAATCCGCAAGCATGGTGGGCCAGAAGTAGCCGGCTCGGAGAGCTTTGTGGGCTAGTGTTCTTGCCCCTATGTGATGGCCGCAGATGCCTTCGTGAACTTCTGTCAGAATTAGCTCCGCGTCGGCTGGGCCGACACATTTCAAGAGTGGCCTTATCACGGACCTCATGTACAATTCCCCTTCAAATACCAAGTACCTTCTTTGCTATCCTCTTTATCTTCGCGAGAGAGCTGCGGTCCTCGGTAATTCATTTGTCAATTTGTATTTCATTGTCGGAGTCATCCACGTCGTCTCGGTCTCTATGTTACCCACCATGTCGACGGCCTCAGTAATGCTCTTGGCATTCTCGATGTCCACCAGCACGGTTTGGTGACATTCTTGATGGTTGAACGGCAAGCTTTGAGAGAGCGTCGGCTCGGTTGTTCTCGGACACAGGAATGCATTGTATATGAAAAGATTTCAACTTTGAATTGTCAGCTTTTACCCTTTCCAGGTATCTTACCATCCCGTCGTCTCGAGTCTCGTACTCTCCTCTGATTTGATTAGCCACTAAAAGTGAGTCTGTTTTCAAAATGATGTGCTCCGCCCGGGCCACTGGCTAGCTCGACTCGGTTATCACCGCCTCGTACTCGGATTCGTTGTTTGAGGCCGAGAAGGTAAATTTCAAGGCATACTCAAACTCGTCCCCGTTTGGGCTGATGATAAGGATGCCGGCTCCTGAGCTGTTCGCCGTGGAGGACCCGTCGATGTATACTTCCCATACCCCGGGGTGTGATTCTTCTTGGTAAGTGCACTCGGCGAGGAAGTCTGCGAGTGCTTGTCCCTTTATCGAGGGCCTCGGCTTGTATTGAATGCCGAAGCCGGATAGCTCTACTGCCCATTTGATGAGCCTGCCGGATTGCTCAAATTTTTCCAATGGTTGGTCGGTTAAGACCGTCACGGGATGCGCGTCGAAGTAGGGTTTCAGTTTCCTTGCGGCGACGACGACAGCAAAGGCTGCTTTTTCAATCAGCGGGTAATTTCTCTCGGCGGGCAACAACGTATGGTGACAAAGTAGATTGGGTGTTCTTTGTTTGTCTTCTTTCTCGATGATCACGGCGACCGACCGTGGCCGAGGTAACTGCTATGTATAGATATAGCGTCTCCCCAAAGATCATCGGCACAGACGGGGTTGGGAGAGTCGAAGATGAGCTTTCGGTTTTGAAAGCGTGCTCTGTTCCTCCCCCTAGCTGAAGTCCTTATTCCCCTTCAACACTTTGAAGAATGGGGTGCTCTTGTCGGCTGACCGAGAGATGAAACGGGCTAGAGCCGCCATCCTCCCGGTCAGCATCATAACCTCTCTTCGACTCCTCGGCTCCAAGCAGTCCAGGATTGCTTGGACTTTGGTGGGTTGGCATCAATTCCCGGCGGCGACAAGTACGCCGAGGAACTTACCTGCCCGGACACCGAAGTTGCATTTCATTGGGTTGAGCTTCATCTTGTATTTCCTCAGTGAACAAAATGTCTCGTGTAAATCGGCTAAGTGCTCGCTGTCAGACTTGCTTTTTACAATAGCATCGTCGACGTAAGCCTCAATGTTTCGCCCTTTTTGATTTTGGAACACTTTGTCCACCAGTCTTGTGTAAGTTGCGGCGGTGTTCTTCAAACCAAACGGCATCATTTTATACATGTATGTGCCGTTAGCAGTGATGAATGCGCATTTAGGCATGTCTTCCTCGGCCATGAATACCTGATGATACCCTGAGAAGGCGTCCAGTAGGCTCAGCATAGTGTAGCCTGCCGTCGCGTCGATTAAACTATCTATTCGAGGCAAGGGATAGCAATCTTTGGGGGACGCTTTATTAAGATTGGTAAAATCCACACACATCCTCCACGCCCCCGATGACTTCCTTACCATTACAACATTAGCTAACCACTCAGGATAAGTACAAGGCATGATAAAGCCCGCCGCTAGTAATTTATTTACCTCGGCCTTAATGGCCTCATCCTTCTCGGCTGAGGAGTTCCTCATCCTCTGCTTGACAGGGCGAGCGGTGGAGAGCACGTTCAGCTTGTGAACAATTACCTCCCGGCTCACGCCTGGCATTTTGGCCGCTGAGTAGGCGAAGACGTCTTTGTTCTTCCTCAGCAGGTCCAGGAGAGCGGCCCCGAATTTCCACCTCTTCAGTCTCGGCTCCCTCGACCATGCCGACAGTTGCATCCATGTGGTCGCCCTCCTGCTGTAAGGATGGGCTCTTCCCTTTCTCGGACTTCTTTGCCACTTTGAGGGATTGCATGTTGCACCCTCTGGCAGATATCTGGACGTTGACCACCTCGTCCTTCTCGTCCTTTGAGACGAGCTTATGCGCTTCTCTCCAGTCCGAGACATACATCAGTGTTAGGGCCCGGATGGACATCACTGCGTCAGCCTCGCTCAGAGTGACTCGGCCTATGAGAACGTTGTAGGCGGACGAGCCTTCAATGACCACGAACTCAGCTAGGACATTCTTAGCCGCATTCCCCTCGCCGAACATCTTTGGCGGTCGATTGACCCCGGGGGTACCAGGCCGGCCGGAAAAAGCGTACAACGGATTGGTGCAGGGGCTCAAGTCCTCAACCTTCAAACTGAGGCTGAGAAAGCACTCTCTAAACATGATGTTCGTGTAGGCGCCTGTGTCAATCAGGCACCTCTTGACCAGGTGGTTGGCTATGTCCAAGTGGACTACAAGTGGGTCGCTGTGAGGGGCGATGACTCCCTCGTAGTCCTTCTTTCCAATTGTCATGTCGGGGATGTTGGAAGCGGACCCACCGTTCTCGTTGCCCCCGATGACAACATGGATCACTCCTATCCGTTCAAAGACAGATTTCTTGTTTGAGCCGCCGGCATCAGTCTTTTGGCCTTTGGCAACATATTTGCCGAGGCTCCCCTTCCGGATCAGCTCTTCAATGGCATTCTTCAGATGCCGGCAGTTGTCAGTTAGGTGTCCGGTGTGGCCATGGTACTCGCAGTACTGGCTCGTGTCACCGTCCCCCTCGGCCTGGGAGGCCTTTCCCACTCGACCCTCGTTCTTGCTCAGGGCGAAGACCTCGGCGGCAGATACGACCAGAGGGGTGTGATCATTGTACCGCTTTTGGTAGTACGGTCCCGAGCTCCCCCCGGCGCCCGCCGAGTTCTGTTTCCTGGCGGACCTGTCAGACCGTGACCTATTATTGTCACGGCGTCTTTCATCTGGGTTGTCCTCCCGGCGGCTCTTACTCTCTGTGTGCCCGGCCTCGCTGGGGCTTACCCAGGTTTTGTGGTAGTCTTCCACCTTTATGGCCTGATCGGCCATCTTCCTGGCGGAGTCTAGGTTCAGGCCGCCGCACTTGATGAGCTCATTTTTTAAATCCCCTCTTGGGAGGCCTTTCATCAGTGCGAAAGCTGCCAGCTCACTGTTCAGCTCACGAATCTGCTGAACCTTGGCGTCGAACCTCTTCACATAACTCCGGAGAGACTCGCCTCCCTCCTGTCTGATAGTCAGGAGGTCCGATGTCTCGACGGCCCTCCTCTTATTGCAAGAATACTGGGCTAAAAATACGTCCCTTAGGTCGGCATAACAGTATACCGACCCATCGGGTAGCCCCTTGTACCAACTTTGTGCCATTCCATGCAGTGTCGTTGGGAAAACTCGGCACCAGACCTCATCGGGTTGCTCCCATACCGACATGTAAGACTCGAAAGCCTCGGCGTGGTCGGTTGGGTCGCCTTCTCCTTTGTCTGATATGGGTGGCAAATTTAGCTTAGTCGGCACCGGGGTCTCTAGGACGTAGGCGCTGAGGGGCTGTCTGACCACGTGTCGAACGACACGTGGCGATCGGCTCCTCGCGTCCCTAGTCCGGCTCCTTTCCCCGTGGCGGGAAGGGCTTCTTCTCCGACTCTGGTGAGTCGGGCTCCTTCTCCGACTCTGGTGAGTCGGACTTCTTTCACTCCTCTGGGGCATGCCTCGTCGGTGCTGCGGCGACGCCGTCCTCCCGCGAGTGCGGGAAGGACTCAGGTCTACCACTAGCTCTCTGGGCTCCCCCGGCGTCTTGACTGGGTCAGCTTCCCTTAGTGCTCCGTTCAAGTTTCTTGGTGTCACATTCTGGGCCCTGGTCTCCTGGACGGGTGCCGCCGCTCTTGTCGGAGTGACAGTGTGAGCCGGCGTGCTATCTATTAGGTCCAGGAGTAGTTTCAGTTTTGCTCCATCAACCACATGTCCCATGATGGTGACTTGGTCGGCGGGCGGCGGCGTATCTGGTATTTTTGGCATCCCGTACTCCGGTTGAATTACTCGGCCGGTGGAGGGCTGCGCGACCCCAGAATTATGGACGGTATCATCTTGGCAGAATTCGGTTTCGTCGGTCACGAATACTTCTTGTTGTTTCGACATCTTCTTAGCTTTTTTGGGTGGGTTTTTGTGTGTTTTTTTTTTTGTTTGGGAATGAATGTGACTAGCTTCTAGTATCTTTTCCCCACAGACGGCGCCAATTGTTCCGGGTGTAATTCGGGCGATTACTTGTTACCACCCGTGCTTGTAGAATGAGCGTCTTTGATTGAATCCTCCTTTCGGTCTCTGAAAGAATGAACAAGCGAGGGCTCGGCTTTGGACCGAAGCGAACTCACTCCGACGCTCAAGTCAGTAAACTTAAGAGGGTTAAGTTATGTGTTACTTGGCGAAGTATATATTGTAGAGAGATAAGGAAGATATTACCAGATTATGAGGTGTTTAGGTTAAATTGTGGATCCTCTCCTCAATGAGAGTTGAGGAGTATTTATAGACTTTCACCTTTTGTCACGTAGTGGCCAAGTGGCCAAGTGGCAGAGCAGGTGGAAAGACTGTTCTACCCTCGGCCGAGGGACCCATGGCAGGCCGGCTGGCCTGGTTGACTCCATGCCGAGGGGACTAAATGTGAGTACGCGGATATGCCTCCCGGCTGGCTAGTTGCCTAGCCGAGACCCAAGTGACAGGCCGACAGGCTGCGACGGTTAGGCTGTCTAAGTAGTTCACTTGCTGTGGATATCTTTGACCTTGCTCAATATATGATGGGGCATATTCTGCACCCGCTGACCAAGTCAACATACTGAGCAAGGTCAAGGATATCTACAACAAGTCAATGACTTAGACAGCCTAACCGACGCAGCCTGTCGGCCTGTCTCTTGTGCCTCGGCTGAGACAACTAGCCAGCCGGGGCACATATCCGCGAACTCATTTCCAAGACCCCTCGGCGGCGAGTCAACAGGGCCCGCCGGCCTGCCATGGGTCCCTCGGGCTAGGGCAGATCAGTCTTTCCACCTGCTAGCCACTTGGCCACTTGGCCACTACGTGACAAAAGGTGAAAGTCTATAAATACTCCTCAACCCTCATTGAGGAGGAGATCCACAATTTAACCTAAGAATCACTATTCATCTGGTAATATCTTCCTTATCTCTCTACAATATATATACTTCGTCAAGTAACAACAACTTATCTCTCTAAGTTTACTGACTTGAGCGTCGGAGTGAGTTCGCTCGGTCCAAAGCCGAGCCCTCAGTTTGTTCACTGTTTCAGGAGACCGAAAGAAGGATTCAACCAAGGACGTCATTCTACAAGCACGGGTGGTAACATATAACTGCTCTTGAATTACACCCGGAACAATTGGCGCCGTCTGTGGGGAAAGATACTAGAAGCTAGTCACAATCATTCCCAAACAAAAAAAAACACAACAAAAACCCACCCAAAAAGCTAAGAAGATGTCGAAACAACCAGAAAAGGTGTTGGTGGAAAACGAATTCTACCAAGACGACACATTCCACAACTCAGAAATCGGGCAGTCCCCCACCGGCCGTATCACTGATACGACGAACGGGACGCCAAAGGAACAAGATATGCCGCTGCCCGCCGACCAGGTCACCATCATGGGACATGTGGTTGATGCAGCGAAAATAAATCTACTCCTGGACATAATTGGTAGTACGCCGGCTCACACTATCACACCGACAAGAGCGGAGGAACCCGTCCAGGAGACCAGGCCCAGAATGTGACTCCAAGGGACTTGAACGGAGCACTGGAGGAAGCTGGCCCTGTCAAGACGCCGAGGGAGCCCAGAATGCTAGTGGTAGACCTGAGTCCTTCCCGCACTGGCGGGAGGACGGCGTCGCCGCAGCACCGACGAGGCATTCCCCAGAGGAGTGAAAGAAGTCCGACTCGCCAGAGTCGCCTTCCCGCCACGGGGAGAGGAGCCGGACTAGGGATGTGAGGATCCGATCGCCGCGTGTCGTTCGACGCGCGGTCAGACAGCCCCTCAGCGCCTACGTCCTAGATACCCCGGTGCCGACTAAGCTGAAGTTGCCACCCATAGCATACAAAGGAGAAGGCGACCCGACCGACCACACCGAGGCTTTGGAGTCTTACATGTCGGTTTGGGAGCAACCTGATGAGGTTTGGCGCCACGTCTTCCCAACGACACTGCATGGGATGGCACAAAGTTGGTACAAGGGGCTACCCGATGGGTCGGTATACTGTTACGCCGACCTAAGGGACACGTTTTTAGCCCAATATTCTTGGAACAAGAGGAGGGCCGTTGAGACATCGGACCTCCTTACTATCAGACAGGAGGGAGGCGAGTCTCTCCAAAGTTATGTGAAGAGGTTCGACGCCAAGGTTCAGCAGATTCGTGAGCGGAACAGCGAACTGGCGGCCTTCGCGCTGATGAAAGGCCTCCCAAGAGGGGACCTAAAGAATGAGCTCATCAAGTGCGGCGGCATGAACCTGGAGTCCGCCAGGAAGATGGCCGATCAAGCCATAAAAGTGGAGGACTACCACAAAACCTGGGTAGGTCCCAGCGAGGCCGAGCACTCAGAAAGAAAAAGCCGCCGGAAGGACAACCCGGATGAAAGACGCCGTGACAATAATAGGTCACGGTCTGACAGGTCCACCAGGAAATAGAGCTCGGCGGACGCCGGGGGGAGTTGGGAACGAACCGCCAGAAGCGGTATAATGATCACACCCCCCTGGTCGTGTCTGCCGCCGAGGTCTTCACCCTGAGCAAGAACGAGGGTCAGAAGTGGGAAATGCCCCCCAGGCCGAGAAGTGACGGTGACACGAGCCAGTACTGTGAGTACCACGGCCACACCGGTCACCTTACTGACAACTGCCGGCATCTGAAGAATGTCATTGAGGAACTGATCCGGAAGGGGAGCCTCGGCAAGTATGTTGCCAAAGGCCAAAAGATTGATGCCGGCGGTTCAAATAAGAAATCCGTCTTTGAACGGATAGGAGTGATCCATGTTGTCATCGGGGGCAACGAGAACGGTGGGTCCGCTCATGGGCACAAACGGCACCTGAACGAGCTGTATCAGGCCATCAACTTTGTGCCCAAAGTAGCGGTCCCCGCTTCCAACATCCCCGACATGACTATTGGAAAGAAGGACTACGAGGGAGTCATCGCCCCTCACAGCGACCCACTCGTAGTCCACTTGGACATAGCCAACCACCTGGTGAAAAGGTGCCTGATTGACACAGGCGCCTACACAAACATCATGTACAGCGAATGCTTTCTCAACCTCGGTCTGGAGGTTGAAGACTTGAGCCCCTACACCAACCCGTTGTACAGCTTTTCTGGGGCCGGCCTGGTACCCCTTTGGTCAATCAGGCTGCCGGTGAGGTTCGGCAAGGGAAGTGCGGCCAAGAATGTTATGTCTGAGTTCGTGGTCATTGACGGCTCGTCTGCCTACAACGTTCTCATAGGCCGAGTCACCCTGAGCGAGGCCGATGCAGTAATGTCCATCCGGGCTCTGACATTGATGTATGTCTCGGACCGGGGGGAAGCGCATAAGCTCGTCTCAAAGAACGAAAAGGACGAAGTGGTCAATGTCCAAGTGTCCGCCAGAGGGTGCAACATGCAATCCTTCAAAGTGGCGAAGAAGTCAGAGAAGGGGAAGAGCCCATCCTTGCAACAGGAGGGCAAACGCATGGATACCACCGTCGGCATGGTCGAAGGAGCGGAGACCGAATAGGTGGAGATTGACCCAGGCCGCACCGTAACTATCGGTGTTAACCTGGAGCCAAAATTCAGAGCCGCCCTCCTAGATCTGCTGAGGAAGAACAAAGACATCTTCGCCTACTCAGCGGCCGAGATGCCAGGCGTGAGCCGGGAGGTAATTGTTCACAAGCTAAACGTACTCCCCACCGCTCACCCTGTCAAGCAAAGGATGAGGAACTCCTCAGCCGAGAAGGATGAGGCCATCAAAGCCGAGGTAGATAAATTACTAGCGGCGGGCTTTATCATGCCTTGTACCTATCCTGAGTGGTTAGCTAATGTTGTAATGGTGAGGAAATCATCGGGGGCATGGAGGATGTGCGTGGATTTTACCAATCTTAATAAAGCATGCCCCAAAGATTGCTATCCCTTGCCTCGAATAGATAGTTTAATCGACGCGACGGCGAGCTACACTATCTTGAGCCTGTTTGCCGGACGCCTTCTCGGTATCATCGGTGTTCATGGCCGAGGAAGACATGCCTAAATGCGCATTCATCACTGCTAACGGCACATACATGTATAAAATGATGCCGTTTGGTTTAAAGAACGCCGGCGCAACTTACACAAGACTGGTGGACAAAGTGTTCCAAAATCAAAAAGGGCGAAACATTGAGGCTTACGTCGACGATGCTATTGTAAAAAGCAAGTCCGACAGCGAGCACTTAGCCGATTTACACGAGACATTTTGTTCACTAAGGAAATACAAGATGAAGCTCAACCCAATGAAATGCAACTTCGGTGTCCGGGCAGGTAAGTTCCTCGGCGTACTTGTCAGCGCCAGGGGAATTGATGCCAATCCAGACAAAGTCCAGGCAATCCTAGACCTGCCGGAGCCGAGGAATCGAAAAGAGGTTATGATGCTGACCGGGAGGATGGCGGCTCTAGTCCGTTTCATCTCTCGGTCAGCCGACAAGAGCACCCCATTCTTCAAGGTGTTGAAGGGGAATAAAGAATTCGGCTGGGGGGAGGAGCAGAGCACAGCTTTCAAACAACTGAAAGCTCATCTTCGACTCTCCCAACCCCGTCCTGTGCCGATCTTTGGGGAGACACTATATCTGTACATAGCAGTTACCTCGGCCACGGTCAGTGTCGTGATCGTCAGAGAAGAGGACAAGGAGCAGCACCCAATCTACTTTGTCAGCCATACATTGTTGCCCGCCGAGAGAAATTACCCGCTGATTGAAAAAGCGACCTTTCTTTGTCGTCGTCGCCGCCGCAAGGAAACCGAAACCTACTGACGACGCGCATCCGTGACGGTCCTAACCGACCAGCCATTGGAGAAAGCATTGGAAAAATTTGAGCAATCGGCAGAGCTTATCAAATGGGCGTGAGAGCTATCCCGGCTTCGGCATTCGGACAAGCCGAGGCCCTCAATAAAGGGACAGACCGCGCGATTTCTGGCCGAATGCACATACCAAGAAGAGCAAAACCCGGAGTATGGGAGTTATACACCGACGGGTCCTCCACGACGAACAGCTCAGGAGCCGGCATACTTATCATCAGCCCAAACGGGGACGAGTTTGAGTACGCCTTGAAATTTACCTTCTCGGCCTCAAACAACGAATCCGAATACGAGGCGGTGATAACCGGAGTCGAGTTAGCTAGGGCTGCAGGGGCGGAGCACATCATTTTGAAAACAGATTCACTTTTAGTGGCTAATCAAATCAGAGGAGAGTACGAGACTCGAGACGACGGAATGGTAAGATACCCGGAAAGGGTAAAAGCCGACACCTCAAAGTTGAATTCTTTTCGGATACAATGCATTCCAGTGTCCGAGAACAACCGAGCCGACGCTCTCTCAAAGCTCGCCGAGTTCAACCATAAAGAATGTCACCGAACGTCTTTGGTGGACATCGGGAATGCCAAGAGCATTGCGAGGCCGTCGGCATGGTGGGTAACATAGAGACCGAGACGACGTGGATGACTCCGATAATGAAATACAAATTGACAAATGAACTACGGAGGACCGCGATCTCTCGCGAGAAGATAAAGAGGATCGCAGCAAGGTACTTGGTGTTTGAAGGGGAATTATACAGGAGGTCCGTGACGAGGCCACTTTTGAAGTGCGTCGGTCCGGCCCGACGCGGAGCTAATATCTTGAGAAATTCACGAAGGCATCTGCGGCCATCACATGGGGGCAAGAACACTAGCCCACAAAGCTCTCCGAGCCGGGCTACGGCCCACCATGCTTGCGTATTCCGAGCCAAAACCAAAAAGTGCAACAACTGTCAAATGCATGCTCCGTAATACATGCGCCATCCCGAGACTGCAGCGGTACTTAATCCCCTTCCTTTCGCACAGTGGGGGATGGATCTACTAGGGCCATTTCCAACGGCATCCGACGGAAGAAAGTTCTTGATTGTCGCCGTTGACTACTTCACCAAATGGGTTGAAGCGTAGCGAGCACTGCAAAAGACGACGCGGCCGTAAGAAAGGTAATGGGAAAATGTCATAACTCGTTTTGGGTTACCCCAAGTCATGGTATTCGACCACGGTCGAGAGTTTTGGAGTGACACAATAATGAGCTGGCTGGAGGAACTTGGTATCAAATTTGCATACTCCTCCGTCTGTCACCCACAGAGCAATGGACAGGCGGAGGCAGCCAATAAAACAATCCTCAACGGTTTGAAGAAGACAGTTGAAGACCTAAAGGGAAGATGGGCCGATTAACTACCCGGCGTCCTGTGGTCCCTGCGAACCACGGAGAAAGAAGCAACGGAAAACGGTCAGTTCCACTTAGTCTATGGGTCCGAAGCAGTCCTGCCAATTGAAGCAACGGTGCCGACATTCAGAACGGCCACCTTTAACCCGGTTGAAAATGAGGAAGGCTTAAGAACCTCCCTAGACCTGGTCGAAGAAAGCCGAGATACGGCACGCCTCAACTTGGCAGTATACCAAAACCGAATGAGAAGAGTTTACAACCGAAGAGTCCACAAAAGGGACTTGAAAGTAGGGGATCTAGTCCTAAGAAAGTCGGCCGCCACCAACAAAGGAAACATTCATGGTAAACTAACGGCCAACTGGGAGGGTCCCTACAAAGTGGTTGAAGAAATGAGGCCGGGTACATACCGGCTGACCGACATGGAGGGTGTGCCTCTGATGAGCCATTGGAACACTGACAATCTCAGGAAATACTTTGTGTAGCGGCGGAGGTGTCCAAAACAATTGTTGGCACCCCAACGCATGTTTACATCTAATGAAGAATCACCCAGTTTTTTCATCAAAGTGTTTATCCCCTCCGCAGTCATATCGAGGTAGACGCCACGGCCCAAGCCGGGCAGTCACCCCAAGAACGCTGTCGCGCCGTAACCCCTAGTCGCCTCGGCCCACCGAAGGCCTGGCAGGGAACACAACGGTCGATACGCCAAAGAACGCTGTCGCGCTGTAACCCCTAGTCGCCTCGGCCCACCGAAGGCCTGGCAGGGGACACAACGGTCGATACGCCAAAGAACGATGTCGCGTCGTAACCCCTAGTCGCCTCGGCCCACCGAAGGCCTGGCAGGGGACACAACGGTCGATACGCCAAAGAACGCTGTCGCGCCGTAACCCCTAGTCGCCTCGGCCCACCGAAGGACTGGCAGGGGACACAACGGTCGATACGCCAAAGAACGCTGTCGCGCCGTAACCCCTAGTCGCCTCGGTCAACCGAAGGCCTGGCAGGGGACACAACGGTCGATACGCCAATATACGCTGTCGCGCCGTAACCTCTAGTCGCCTCGGCCCACCGAAGGCCTGGCAGAGGACACAACGGTCGATACGCTAACATGTTCACAACGGCGGTTGGGGAGCGCAAATCCGACGCCTCGGCTAGACCGAGAGTGAAAGAGGAAGCGACCAACACGCTAACATGTTCAAGAAAAAGACGTTAAACGCAGTTGAGATACGCATTCTGCCTCGGCTCGGCTAAGCCGAAGGTAAAAATGAAAAAGCGCTCAATTAATAACGCAAGAAGACAAGAAAAGACCTCGGCCAAGCCAGAGGCAAAACAAGCAAACTTTTATTAAAAATGATAACAGGTTACAAGTGAGGAGAATATAGACGACGGCCGTCCCCATAGGGATAAGCCAAAACGCAACCTACCAAAGTTTTACAAAAACAAGGAAAAGAAAAGCAAAAGGTTACAGACATGATAATTTGAAGCGCCAAAATATGGCAGGGAGGAAAGGCTCAATAGTTAGCCCCCGAACAGCTACAGCTATCCGAGATGCCGGGTGAGTCTGGTGACGACCGCCCGTCTCCCTATGCTAGTTGCTGCCCTCCATCGGCAGCAGCAGCATCATCAGCAGCAGCATCATCTTCGGTGGCCGGCCCAGAGGAGGGCTCGTCATTTTCACGTGCCTTTAGCCTCTCAGCCTCCTCTTCGGCCTCTTTCACCTTTGCATCGTAGGCCGCCTTGGCCTCGGCTATCTGAGCCGCCTTCGCCGCCTCCGCCTTTTCCGCAGCCGTTTTTTCCGCGGCATCGGCCATCTCATCCAGAAGCTGTTCAAATTTTTCCCACGGGAAGGAGCCTTCAGGAATGAGCTTCTTGATTGCCTCCCTAGTCGCTTCCTCGGCCTGATCCCGGAATTGAGCGCACATGTTAGGGATGATCTCGGTTTGAAGCATCTCGATATCTTTCTCCCTTTGGGCAAGGATATCCCTTGTATCCCTATGTGCCTCCGACTGGGACAAATACAGATCTTTCCATTCGTCCCTCTTGGCAACAACGGTGTCGTAACCGCCCTTATACCTGTCCCGCTCCTCCAGCAACTGGGCAGAGGTGGCATCAGCAGCCTCAGCTTTGGCCCTCTCGGCCAGTAGCTGCTTCTCAGCTTCCTCCGCACGCTTCCGAGCAGCAAGGATGTCAAGCTTAGCCTTCCCGGCTTCTCCCTTTGCAGCGGAAAGATCAAGCTTAAGCCGTTCGATCAATGGCCCAGCTTGGGCCATGACCTTTTCTTGCTCCATAATGTGGGAGCCGGCTAGTTGAGTCCACTTCGCCAACCTCTTGTATATTCTTGTACCCTCTGCCACAAGCTCGGCGGGGGAAACCTTCTGGAGTAAGGAGTCAACGGTGACATTTCTATCACCCGCCTTCTCAGGCTGCTTCTCTAATTGCCGTTCAGTGAGAACGACGGCTGCCGACGGCGGATCTACAAAAAATTCACACAGTGCATCCATGTCAACATTCATCGACACATCAGAGAGTCTGTCATCGGGAATGCATAATGAACCAGCTAAGTCTGAACCACAGGATAGGTCCGTACCAGTCTGGACCCTCTTAGATGGAGGACCGGGTGAATCATTCTTTTCCCCGGCAACGGTAGAAGCCGGCAGTGGCTCTTTTCTCTTCTTTGGAGGAGGAGGGCCCTTCGCAACGGTCACCACCTCCTCGGAGACATCGATGACCTCCACATGCTCCTTCTGGGCCGTTGGGGTTGAAGAGGAAGTTGGGATTGACGCCGTCGCCAACCTGGACGCTGCCTTTGGTTTTCTCTTCGGCACCCCTCCGAGAACCCGTGCTTAAGCCGCCGCCGGATCCAGTGCCTTCAGCTGCTTGTCCATAAGTTCGTTGGGAGCCAGTCTACGATCACGCGTCGTCCTGAGGGTGCCGCTCAACGACGTTCCCGTCCTTATCAAGCCCTAACCTCTTCAAGGTCCTCTCAGACAGATCCTGGCCAAACCGGTCTGCAAGAAACCAGACAAGAGTTACATAAAAGAAGTAAAACAAAGCTCTAAAAATAGGAGCGTAACAGGCAAAGATGGGCCTCACACCGACCCTACTCACCCTGGTTGAGGGCCGGTATGAGGCCGACGCGGCAAAGCAGCTCATCCTGAAGAATAATCTGAGTCGGGGGCACCCATCCTTTCTCAGCATCAAACAGCTGCATCGCCCGCTCCTCATCCGCACCAAGAGGAACCCTACTGGCATCCATCTTGAGCTTACTCTAGACCCATTTTTCACGATCCCTCTTACTCTCGCACCGCAAGTTGACTTGGTGCTGGAAGGACCGGGGCAGCGGATAGTCATCCGGCACTTCGACATACACCCACCGCCCCTTCCAGTCCTTGCAGGAAGAAAGCTTATCAACAGAGAGGACGCCCGGCTCCATCCGCTTTGTACCACCCCACTTTACCGGGGGTCGATGCCCGAAGATGATGAAGCCGGCGGAATAAGTTAACTGTAGGTACCTCCCCCTTAAAAAGACAGAGCCACACGAAGCCAACTATCGTCCTAATGGCCAACGGATGCAGTTGAGCCACGGTGACGTTCATAGCTTTGATGATGGCCGTGACGTATTTATTCAAAGGAAACCGGAGCCCATACTCCAGGTGCCTGATATATACGCCGATATGACCCGGAGGAGGGCAACAGACCGCCTGACCCTCCCCAGGGATAACAATTTTGTACCCGTCACCGAAGTAGAAATGACCTTCGAAAAGAGTTCCACCGGAACAACTGGCGAATTTATTGGTCCAGGCACGGTCAGGACCAGTCATGCAGGCCTCGCCGTGATCCAGGATATGCGGCCTCTCTTCACCAGAAGGAATCCTTTCCTCACAGTCATCATCAACATCATCATCCTCCCAACCCTCCAAAGCTTTTGGATCGACTTCGGGAGACGGAGACCTAGGGCCCCCAGACCTTATCGGGATGGCGTCTAGTATCTCCTCCTCATCAAGACGCGACGGGGAACCCCCCGGCGCAGGCTTACTACGTCCGGCACCAGCAGAAGACATGTTTACAACAAAACTTAACAATGAAAAAGTTAAAAATTTGTTTGTTTACCTTGAAGAAAAGTGCTACGCCGGAGTAATGATTCTGAAAGCTAGAGAGAAGTTTCGTCAAAGAGGGCTAGAAAGAAGAAAATTTTTGAGAAAATGAAATTAGTGGCCAATTTCAGGGATTAACTGCCCTATTTATAAGGGAAAGCCCATGAAGAAGAACCAATCAGGGAGCCTGCCCATGAAACGTCAGCCAATCAGCGAACATACACGTGTCAGACATGCAACCACGGAATGTCAATCGTTGCAACAGTTGAACATCAATCAATGCAACAGTGACCAAGCGTCTTCAACACGCCCCTTCATATCTCTCTGCCTATTCATCTTCCTCAACAAATTCCTAAGTATCCGTTCTCCGCCGGCCACATGATCAACCAAGCCAGAAAGCACCGGCCAGGGGGCAATCAGAAACAACCGGCACTCTCCACCCTGGTCTCAGCCAGCGTCATTGTCTTTTCCACATCGGATGTCCATTACACAACCATGTGGAGGGGGGATATGGTACGGCCATAATACGATCAAGCCGAAGAAGAAGAAGCCGGGGCAGAAATTTTTACTTGCGCAGAATATACGCTCAACATACATCGGAGCCCATACCACGGCATAGACTACGCTGGGGGCAAATTGATGGGGCATATTCTGCACCCGCTGACCAAGTCAACATATTGAGCAAGGTCAAGGATATCTACAGCAA
Organism: Silene latifolia; assembly: GCF_048544455.1. Lineage (NCBI taxonomy): Eukaryota > Viridiplantae > Streptophyta > Magnoliopsida > Caryophyllales > Caryophyllaceae > Silene > Silene latifolia. Next base: position 1,223,920 of record NC_133536.1, read on the forward strand.
GTCAACGACTTAGACAGCCTAACCGACGCAGCCTGTCGGTCTGTCTCTTGTGCCTCGGCTGAGACAACTAGCCAGCCGGGGCACATATCCGCGAACTCATTTCCAAGACCCCTCGGCGGCGAGTCAACAGGGCCCGCCGACCTGCCATGGGTCCCTCGGCCTAGGGCAGATCAGTCTTTCCACCTGCTAGCCACTTGGCCACTACGTGACAAAAGGTGAAAGTCTATAAATACTCCTCAACCCTCATTGAGGAGGAGATCCACAATTTAACCTAAGAATCACTATTCATCTGGTAATATCTTCCTTATCTCTCTACAATATATATACTTCGTCAAGTAACAACAACTTATCTCTCTAAGTTTACTGACTTGAGCGTCGGAGTGAGTTCGCTCGGTCCAAAGCCGAGCCCTCAGTTTGTTCACTGTTTCAGGAGACCGAAAGGAGGATTCAACCAAGGACGTCATTCTACAAGCACGGGTGGTAACATATAAGCGCTCCGGAATTACACAGGAACAATATATATATATATATATATATATATATATATATATATATATATATATATATATATAGAGAGAGAGAGAGAGAGAGAGAGGTAAGATCTAATGAGTCCTCCTTCCCAATTGAGTCCATAAGTCCTTCTAAGGGCCATTGGATGGACTCATTGGATGGTTGAGATGAATTTGATTAAGGGCTATTAAAAAGAAAAGGAAAAAAATGTGGATGGTTGGATTGAGATGTGTGGTTGAGATTGAAAATTACCAAAAAAAATTATCACTAATCAAATTTCTATACACTAATTAATTTTTCTTTCTCTCTCTAGCCCCTAATTAATCAGTTTTGAGTTTTAGATTTCATAAGTGTAAATGTAATGTTGTATGAGTTTTACAAGTGTAAATGTGACGGAAATTTTGAATTTATATAATTTTAACATTTTACAAGTGTAAATGTGATGTTTTACGAGTGTAAATGTAACATTTTAAGAGTGTAAAATTTATTTTTTGTGACGGAAATTTTGAATTTATATAATTTTAACACTTTACAAGTGTAAATGTGATGTTTTACGAGTGTAAATGTAACATTTTAAGAGTGTAAATTTGATTTTTTGTGACGGAAATTTTGAATTTATATGATTTTAACATTTTACAAGTGTAAATGTGATGTTTTACGAGTGTAAATGTAACATTTTAAGAGTGTAAATTTGATTTTTTGTGACGGAAATTTTGAATTTATATAATTTTAACATTTTACAAGTGTAAATGTGATGTTTTACGAGTGTAAATGTAACATTTCAAGGGTGTAAATTTGATTTTTTGTGACGGAAATTTTGAATTTATATAATTTTAACATTTTACAAGTGTAAATGTGATGTTTTACGAGTATAAATGTAACATTTTAAGAGTGTAAATTTGATTTTTTGTGACGGAAATTTTGAATTTACATAATTTTAACATTTTACAAGTGTAAATGTGATGTTTTACGAGTGTAAATGTAACATTTTAAGAGTGTAAATTTGATTTTTTGTGACGGAAATTTTGAATTTACATAATTTTAACATTTTACAAGTGTAAATGTGATGTTTTACGAGTGTAAATGTAGTATTTTAAGAGTGTAAATTTGAATTTTTGTGACTGAAATTTTGAATTTACATAATTTTAACATTTTACAAGTGTAAATGTGATGTTTTACGAGTGTAAATGTAGTATTTTAAGAGTAAATTGGTCCTTTGAGTGTAACTTTGGTCCTTTATAAGTGGAACTTTTGTCCTTTACGAGTAAAACTTTAGTCCGACTACCAACAAACACCACCACCGCCGTCCTCCACCACCAACTCATATCCACAAAAAATATGAGTGCAAATTTATATAATTTTAACGAGTGTAAATGTAAAGAGATACGAGTGTAAATGTAAAGTAATATGAGTGTAAATGTAAAGAAATATGAGTGTAACTTTAATAAAATATCGTCCTTTTCAAATGAGTGTAAATGTAAAGAGATAGAAGTGTAAATATAAGTAATATGAGTGTAAATGTACAGAAATACGAGTGTAAATGTAAAGAAATATGAGTGTAAATGTAAAGAAATATAAGTGTAAATGTGAGGAAATGCAAGTGAAAATTTAAAGAAATATGAGTGTAAATGTGAGGAAATACAAGTGTAAATTTAAAGAAATATGTGTGTAAATGTGAAAAAATACAAATGTATTATGAGTGTAAATGTGAGGAAATACAAGTGTAAATTTAAAGAAATACGAGTGTAAATGTGAGAAAATACAAATATAAATTTAAAGAAATATGAGTGTAAATGTGAGGAAATACGAGTGTAAATGTAATGATTTACGAGTGTAAATGTAACGAATTATGAATGTAATTGTAAGGAAATATGAGTGTAAATGTAAAGAAATATGAGTGTAAATCTGAAAAATGACAATATGATTATTTTTCAATAATCTACTATATATTTTTTTAGATCTAAGAATAAAATGTGGTAATTGTCTTTAAACACAAATAAGAAAAAAAACAAAAAAAAAATAAAAAAAAAAGGAAAACGAGAAAGAGAGAGAAAAAAAGAAAAAAGAAAAAAAGAAAAGACACAAATACATACGACATGTTAGATTTACAAAAACAACAACACAAAACACAAATACACAACTACTAAACTACTATCAGATCTTAAAAAAAAAATAAAAAAAAAATAAAAGGAAAACGAGAAAGAGAGAAAGAAAGGCGGTCAGATCTGAAAAAAGGAGGAAGTAGCGGTTGTCGTGGGTGTTTTTGGGTGGTTGTGGATGTTGTTGTGGATGACGGCGAGGGAGTTTTGGTGGTAGAGACGGGGATGGTGGTGTCGACACACACCTTTGGTGTGGTTGCTTTGGCCGTGGTGGCCGTTCTCTTCAGATCTAGTACTTTTTTTTGGGGCGATGATGGTGGTTGGTGGCTGTGGGGCCACAACAGACATTGTTGGTGGCGGAATGGGGGGAGAAGGAGAAAGGAGGGGTCGGATGTTGAAGGTGGTGGTGGTGGTGTGTTGTGGTTGTTGTGGCGTCGAGTGAAAGAAGGTGGGTGTGGATGGTGGCGTGAAGAGGGAGACTGGCGGTGGGATGGTGGTGGGCTCCGCGGCAGGTCTGAAGAAATTTTGGTGGTGGTGGTTGTCGTGGGGCCGTGGCTGTGACGGGCAGGGGTGAGGGAAGGAGGTTTTTGTGGGGATGTGTGGTGGTCGTGGGTGTGGTTGGTGGGCGTGGGGTGGGTGAGCGGTGGGTGTCGGTGTGGGTGGTAGCGGGCGTGGGGGTGTGGGCCTCAGATCTGGAGTGGTGCAGGCGGTGGGTGTTGGTGGTGGTGAGTACTTTTTGGTGCAGGCCGGTGGGTGTCCGTGGTGGGTGTATGAGAGGAGGGAATTTTTTTTCTGGGGGGTTTTTGAATTTTTTGGGATATTTTTGGTTTTTTGAATTTTTAGAGAGATGAGAGGAATGATATTTTGTGTGATAGGAGAGAGAAGTGAGTGGAAAAATAAGGGTTATATAGTGAAATTAGGGGTTGATTAATGATGGTAGTGAGGGAAAGTGATTAATTAGCATCAATCCCTTCCATTTAGCATTAATCCCTCCTTTTTCCCCTTCAATCTCAACCCTTCATCCTATCTTTTCAATGGCTCTTAAGAGGATTTAGGGACTCAATGCTTTTTGGTGGACTCACTATATATATATATATATATATATATATATATATATATATATATATATATATATATATATATATATATATATATATATATATATATATATATATATATATATAGAGAGAGAGAGAGAGAGAGAGAGAGAGAGAGAGAGAGAGTCGGGATCCGGTGAGAACTCCTAAATATTTGAGGATTGAGGATTAGAGTGAGACGTTGGATTTAACTAATCAACAACGCAAAACATACGCGCGATTAAAAAACATATCTCAACTCTCATTTCCTTCCATATTACTTTCTCCCACCTCCTACTTTTTTGTCTCATTGCTGCACAATTTGAAGAGATTCAAACTTCAAAATTTGTGGAAATTATTTAATTTACGTCAAGAACATCAAATAAAAGATGAAGAAAATGAGTTTAACGCTATTCATCTTTTAGGTCAATATTGAAAGTTTGAAACAGGTATATTTGTTCTTCAATATTCATGATTAATTCGGTTATTAATTTCCTTATTTCCGTTAATTAATATCCTGTTTTTGAATTAGGGTTTGATTTTGCAAAATCTGACTTTATCGTCATTCTGTTATGATTTTTAATTCAATTTTGTAAAATTTTTTAGTTTAACTGTTTATTGTAGAGTTAGAGATGGATTTAGGTCTAGAATTGATGGAATATATAAGTTTTATTTGTACATTGATTATAATTAATTAGGTTCTGCTATACTTCTATTTGCTTGTCTTGGTTAATAAAGAGGTTACTTTTTGAGATGATAGTAAAAGAGAATGTAACAGTTAGGACCCAAAATATGGGAGATGAGGGTCATCTTTTCAGAATCATAGCATTATTTAGTTTGGAGAGAGTACTTATTCTGACTTCTTGTTATGTCGTTTTAATTAGATTGTTACTACTGTGTTATTGTCCCTATTTCCCTTTTTGTTCTCAATTGATCAATGTAATATTAGGATGTGATAAAGGTAGCCATGTATCTCTACTTTAGCCATTACTTAGCTAGGGATGATGTACATCGCTGTATACCTTTTACTCAACATGTTTTGTATTGTTTTCTCAACTCTTTTATACACAAACTCATGTTTAGAGAAAGGGTATTACAACTTTCTAAATTTTTCTATGCGTAGAACCTTAACAAGAAGTGATACTATACCAATGTAATCTATTTGAAAGCACATGTAGATTGGAAGGGATTCAAAAGCTTCATCTGACAATTAGCCTTTTTATTTGACAAGAGTGTATAAGACATCTTTGATTCCAGTTATTGTAATTTGATACCACCCATCCCACCGGTTAATCCACAGTTCTCGGTTGAAGCATTGCAGAGTCGAGTTGGTCCTGAAACAGAAAATGTGTTTGATGACTCTTACTCGAACAATATCACACGTTATAAGAAACAATATCACACCTTATACAAAATAATATCACTAATCACAAGTGCTTTAAATGACTCCCCAATTTTGTGATATTGTGAAACAATATCAAAACCATTAAAATAAAATACCACAAGTCCTTAGAAACAATATCACAGTTTTGATAACTAGTGACATTATGTTTTTGTTCTTTGTTTTTTTTTTTTTTTTTTTTTGCAGATTTATTCACTTGCGGATGTTGATTAAGAGCTTGTGGGCATGCTGAGAAAGTCTATATTACATCATCAACTTAGATAAATTGAATTTTTTTTACTCATGTATACAATTTTTTTAATGTTTAGATGTAATTCCAAATGACAATAATTTTGTATTCTTTTTCCATTTTTGGTTAACAATATGATAAAACCTCAGAATCAATAATATAGTGTTACCAATATTTGGCTTTTGTATTTTACAATTTCACACGTTATTGTAAACAATATCACACATCGTTTGAAACAATATCACCATTCTTCTGAAACTATATCATCACATCACACTTAATTGTAGACATTACCCTTTGTGTGATATTGATAACATTATTACATCTACTTATAAACAATATCACTCTATATACAAAACAATATCACGGTTAAAAGTATTTTAAAAGGAGCCTCCCATTTTGTGCTACTGTGAAACAATATCACAACCAACAAAATAAAATACCACAAGTAATTAGAAACAATATCACTGTTTGTAAAACAATATCTCACTATATACAAAACAATACTGAAGTAAAAAGGATTTTTAAATTCCTATCCACTTTTGTTACATGAGAACCAATATCACAACCATTAAAGAAAAATATCAAATGATATTTGAAACAATATCACACTTAATAATAATACGAGGGCCAAAACAAATTGTTTAGCCATAACTTCTTTTGTAATATTAAGATACAATGTTCACCTAGAAATACTTGTTTACAATTAGATTACTTGTCCTACCTGCATTACATCCATGTAATTCCAATTACAATTTTTGTCCAACATATATAGTTGTCATTCTAATTGTTTCATCTACCTCTACCTCTACCTTTATTCTTAAGATTTGCAACGGTCTTGTGTCGTAGTGGTCTTATTCTGATCTGTTGTCTATGATTTTCAACATCTTCTCCGCAATTAGGTCCTCTGTACATCAAATGCTTAAAGTGAACATCTTGAATACATCACTCTTATCATTTATCAATACACATCTTATAGCAACAAATTGTGTGTGTTACAATAACCACAAATAGTCAAGATATTTGCCACCGCCCGATCCAAAGAAAGAAAAGACCTGCCAAAAATCAACCACTCCCATACAGTACATGACCAAAATAATCGGCCTAATCATGCCCCTGCATCACAAAAAATTTAGAGTTACCAAAAATTGTTCTCAAGAAGAATAAGAGGCAAGAAAGGATCAGACAATTTGATTGCCCCAGTTGCATGAATGCATTTTTGTTAACATCACAAAGCACGGTAATATGTAATCAAATAAGGTTACAACATTAACAAAAATTGATTTTAATTTATTTCACTTTGACACTTAGCGCGAGATGAGAGCAAATGAAATGGTTTTGAGCAAGCGAAATGCCTGCTATTAAAAACGCGAGTGTGTTAGCGAGCTGGTTGTTACAATTGAGTTTAAATACCTGTTTGAATTAAAACTGGACTCTAGTTAGACTACTCAAATCAAAGTTAGGCTACAAGATCTAATAATTTCAACTAAAAGGGCTAAACATTAAAAGCAGATCCAGTGACAATAAGGTAGACATCGACGACTGATTATGCTGCTCAAATCATACAGATATTCACTTTTAATCGATCACCTCAAAGAGATTAAAAGAATAGTAAACCTAAAATAACTATAGCATAATAATATGTATTTGTATGAGATTATTCATTCAAAACTCGAATCGACCAAAGATATTTTAGATTCTCATACATAATTTCATTTTGTTTCTGACAAATTGAATCAGCACCATAGTAATTCATGAAATTAAGTTGAATCAAATCCAGAAAGTAAAATGAATCGCTTACAATTAACAAAAATTAAAAGCAAAAACGCCATAAAAATATTACCCGACATAGCTATTGATGTTTGACAATATGTAATCTCAAAAGATGATTTGACGAAATCAGATGAACAAGATTGCAAAGAATTGAGAGAAAATCACAGTAAGAAAAACCCTAAAGAGAGTGTCTCACCGACGATAAGTTTTAGAGTGAGAAACTGTTTAATAAAAAATGAGGGATGCGATTGTAAGGAGCTTATTATACGATGATGGAAATGTCAATCTTATCTTCATCAAGCGCGCACTATGATAGCCGCCTGGATCTCATTGATCCGACGGCTTAGATGTGTTCCTCAATCCTCAAATATATGAGGTATACTTACATGATCCCATTCCTATATATATATATATATATATATATATATATATATATATATATATATATATATATATATATATAGAGAGAGAGAGAGAGAGAGAGAGAGAGTAAGGTTCAAATGAGTCCCTCCCATCTATTGAGTTCCTAAGTCCTCTTATGGACCTTTGGATGGAGTGGATGAAGGGTTGAGATTAGATCTAAATAAAGGGCCACAAATGAATCTCAACCAATTACCTCCTTAAATCAACCATCTCCTCATTAATCCTCACTAATCATTCATCCCTTCTCATACACACATCTCCTCTCATTCTAACACCCTCATTTCTCTCCCTGCTCACTTCTCTCATCTCACATCTTCTTAAAATAAAAATCCTAAATAAATCTTTTCCTCACCATCAACCACCAAACAAAAAACCCAAAAAAATAAGAACACACCACCGCACCACCACAATACACACCACCACCACATTATCCTCTTGCCCAACGACACCACCTAACTCCTTCCTCGGCGGCCATATCCACGGCCACCTACATCACTACCCTCGGCGGCCATAACAACGGCCACCACCACAAAAACTCCCTCACTCACCAAGCCGACCACCACCTTCATCTCCTTTTTTTTCCAGATCTGAGCATCACAACTCACAACCGGCCGCCACCACTACTACATCAAACACCACCACCGCACCAATTTTTTCGTCCTCCTCTATCTATTTCTAGATCTTGGTATTTTTAATTTTAAATTTTGATTTTGATTTTTTTTTCAGATTTCATTTTAATCAAGTTTTGTGGGTCGTGGTTGTGGTGGCCTCTTTTGAGATCTTAGTTTTTTTTTTTTTTCAGTTTTCGTATTTTTTTTTCTTCAATTGGTTGTTGGGCATGGTTGTCGGTTGCCTCTGCCACCCTCACGCCGCTCTCTGGTGGTTGATGGGTTGTTGTCGATGTGGTGTTGTCATTTGTTCTTTTTTTGTTTTTCAAAAATCGTTTGGTTATTTTGTCGATTGTTTTGTTGTTGGTTTGGTGATGTTTTTATTTATTTTTTACGTATTTTATTTACACTTTTTTTTTATTTTTTTTAATTTCAGCTCTTTTTTTTTTTCCAAATTTGAGTTGGTTATTTCTAGAATCGTCTTTTTATTTTTTCAGATTTTGTATCAAATCTCGTCATGTAAAAAATCGTTTTTATTATATATTTTTATATAAAAATATGAATTAGTGCAACTTTTATACTAATATGGTCATTTTTTTTTAAGTTTAAAAATTGCACTATTCATGATTAAAGTTATACCCTTTAAACACTAAAGTTACATAATCTTTAATGTTATTTTTTTTAAGTTTTAGATCTTGTTTTGTTTTAAATTACATTCTTAGTTTTTTTTTTTTTTTAAATAAATAGTGGTGGTAGTATGGTGTATGTTAGTTGGGGGTAAAGTTACATTCATCCTTATTGAAGTTACATATTTTCTATATTGGAGTTACATTCAAATTTATATATTCAAAATCACTTTAGTCATTTGGTATATTAATTTGAATTTATATTGTGTTGGTTTGAAATTTAAATTTGGACTAATGTTACTCGATTTTGGACTAAAATTACACAATTTATGACTAAAGTTATACAAAAAATAACTAAAGTTACTGATGTGGGACAAACTTACATAAATTTCAATTACTTTATGAGAAAGGACTAAAGTTCCTCCAATTTGGACTAAAGTTTCACATATAAAATACTAAAGTTACATATATTTGGACTAAAGTTACATATATTTGGACTAAAGTTACAGTCGTCAAATGCTAAAGTTATATCAAATTGACTTAAAATTATATAACTTTAAAACTTGAAGAGTGTAACTTTAGTCAATAATACTATAACTTCAGTAGTATAGTCCATTTTATATATCCAGTGTAATTTTAGTCCTTTTTGATAAATTTATTTGAATTTATGTAATTTATATATTTTTAAGTGTGTAACTTTAGTCATTAATATTATAACTTCAGTTGTGTAATCCATTTTATACATTATATTGAGTTTATGGAACTATTTTTTTAAGTATAACTTTAGTCCACTGACAATGTAACTTTAGTCCATAATAGTGTAATTTTAGTCCTTTCTTATAAATTCATTGGAATTTATGAAATTTTAAGACAATCATATAATTTTATTTTTAGTCCACTGTAACTTTAGTCCAAGACGGTGTAACTTTTGCTCATAACGGCGTAACTTAAGATTAAAATCAACAAATTATATGAAATCTATTTTTATAGATCTAATATCAAAATAAAAGTATCTAAAAAAAAACGAGATTTAAAAACCCGAAATCTTAGAAATAAAAAGTATAACAAGACGAGATTTGAAAAGAATGAATAACAAGACAATAATATGTATATATATATATATATATAAATAAAATAAAAAACAACAAAAATTAACAAATAAAAATAAACCGACTCCAAACAACACTAGATTTGAGAAACAAAATGAGGATCTTACAAAAAGAAAAGGAGATTTGAAAAACTCAAAATCTGAAAAAAAAATAATGTATGACAACTTTAGGTTTGAGAAAATAAATAACAAAACGAAAAAAATAACATAGAGGAATAAATAAAGACCAACAAAAAATAACAAATAGAAAAATCAACCCAAAAAAAAAAAAAAAAAAAAAAAAAAAAAAAAACGCCTTGGTTGTGTGGTCGGCGGCCGCCGGCGGGCGGCGGTGGTGGGTAGTGCGTGCTAGTGTCCGGTGGGGTGGTGGTGAATGAGGAAGAAAGGAGTGTGAGATTTATTTGGTTTTTGGGTTTTTGATTTATTTGGTTTTTGGGTTTGAGAGAGATGAGAGGATTATTTGGGTTTTTGGATGAGATGAGGGGAGTGAAATGTGTGAGATGAGAGAGAAGGGTGAGAGGAAAGTTATATATAGTAAATTATTAGTGAATAATTAAGGTGAGAATTAGAGAAAGTGTTTAATTATCTTCTTAATGGCCTTTTTTTGGTTTTAATCTCAACCACCCATCTTTTGAGATCCAATGGGTAGGATGGGGATTTAGGGACTCAACTCATCTAAGGGGACTTTGATGATCCTTACTATATATATATATATATATATATATATATATATATATATATATATATATATATATATAGGGTCGAGATCCAGTGAGAACCACTAATATAATGAGAACCATGAGAACCAATTGCAGCGGTTAGATCTCAAATTAATGAAGGGCTGAGATTAAATAAACTAACTCTCCACACCCCCACACTCTTCAAGCCCCGTATTTTACATTGTCCAGTATCCTCTTTGTTTTTTTCTCCCTCTTGAAATTCACGAACTCTTCTCTTTTGTTGTTCGATAATCAATCTCTCAAAATCGCTCTTTCTCTCCCAGTCTCACTTCGATCATATTTCAGACTTTGTGAATGTAGCCTCGTCATGCCTTATTCATCAATGGACGCCGTGGATTCGTCTAGGTAAAGACTTTAAATTGATTTTATTTATATGAAATTAGGGTTTATATTTTTAGGTCTTTTGAATTTTACCATTCATTAATTAAATTAGTCGAATTAGCGAAATTATGGTTTATATTCATCAATTTATTTTGTTTTTCTTTTTCGTTGATGATAATTAGCTTTTATATTCATCAATTTAGATAATGACAATTCGTATTCGTCACTTGTTGTTGTTGAAATTTGGTGTTATAACTGAATCATTTTAGTGTTAACGGAAATATCTCATTTGTTACCGGTATATCAATCCTGAGCTCAAATATGGCTAAATTAAATAAGGCTTTTTGGGGGTTATTCATTTGATTTTGTTTGGAAATTCAAATACAATTGTGAAAGAAGCTTAGATATGATGAACAAAATCTCATTATCTGCTAATTTCTCTGTATTGCAAAGCATTAATACATCAAATGACCTAATAATGAAACTTATTTTTGAAACCTTCAAAAATGTAGCAGAAATGCAATTTTAACGATTGCGGCTACATTGTATATCGTATAGTAGCCTAGTAGGAGTATTTGGCCAGACGAGTCAAATACCTACATGTACTCTTCTCACCAGAAATGGCACAATAGGTTTATTTCTTTGCCTTACTTTATATATAGAAAATCGAGAAAGATATCGCCTACACGTGTGACGATGTGACTTGATACTCTATATCTAATTTCAAGTACATATTTTAGTTGCTACGTCCATTCTTGATAAGGGTCTAGATGTTCAAAGTCAGTAATTCGGTTGTTCGTTTTGATCCATCTTATAACGTTTGCGATTTCATTCAGTCAAGAGGTCGTGCTATAGGATGCGTAACTCGGGTTTTATTTTGATGGTGAAAAGGTAAAATGCTATTTCTTTTCTGTGAATGCAATTTTCGAACATGTTTTAGTTCTGATGAGAATTCAAAAGCGAAAATCCCTTCGTCTATTTTGAGTCATTTTTGTGTTTAGACTGATCTATGTTATCTATTATCTAAAATCAATCGAAACATCCGACACGTGTTTTCCAATAGTCCAAGTGTTGGTCTCAGTTATTATGAGAGTATTTTTCTTCTTGGTCTAAAATCACTTGTCCAAGTATCATGAATTCATGGCCATGTTGGAGTATCGAGTGTAACAGCATGTGATGGGTTACATGTGGTGATATGCGAGTCGGAAGTAACCTAGCTATTGATTTATCACAGAGACATCTTCGAGTAACTTAATTATGTAAAACACTAGCACTGAACACCTTTTGTCATTCGACGTGAGTAGTTGGTATCCATGTACTAGGCTCTAGTTCTTCACCTAGTAAGTAGTGTGACTGAAGTTTTTCTTTCGATTATCGTTATCCTAACCGATTGAGTGATGTTATGAAATTTATACGTCTATAGATGTCTCGAAGGTCTTTTCAACTTTGTTATTAGATGGACTCTCATGTTTGCGCCTCTGCCGTTCACCGATCCGAAGAATGACAGATACAAGGGCTCTCTGGATGTCTTGTGGGGCTTTCAAATGTTTCTTACGAACAGTAAGTTCCTCTGATTATTTAGATTATACGGTATGAAACTATGTATTGAAACTTGGTAGAAGACTACAAGAGAGGGATGATAATTGAGAATGAGAAGAGATAGGGAGAGATGGTGATAGTAAAATTGTCAAGCAAACATCAAACGCTTTGTCCGCTTGGACGCTTGTAAGAGGCTCCATTATATCGGTGCTACGACGGATAAACTTATTCCGGACATTGTCGTGGAGGAGGGTCTTGTTCAAGAATTAGGTACGTATTGCTTTCCTAGACACAGAGATGCACAAATTTATCCGACTATAATATCTTTGATATAGTCATTACCGTTTCTACATTTCGAATACTTATATTTTACTTATTTCGAAAGCCAATTAGCTCAAATGGCAGAGCATTGTGCAATGCACAAGATGTGGGTTCAACTCCCACATTGGCTAGGAAATACCAGAATGTATGGTCATAGTATGTATGCATAAGCTAGTTTTTGAACTTTTGATCACTAAAAAGCTATTACATTCCCTCCTTGGCGTTCTTGCTCTACGCACAAGGTCTAATTATGGCATGCTCGTCTCTGCCCAAGTATGAATTTATGATTATGGCATGCCTAATCTTAGCTGGACTATACCGCTTGCATCTCGACAAGATGCAATCATGGAATTTGTTGTTTAATAGGCTATATGGGATTCGAACCCATATCTTTGTGCAAAATTAGCACTTCGCTCTACCATTGAGCTAATAGCCTTTAAGATACACGAAACAAAAATGAAACAAGGGCTATAAATAACACAATTGCTCCAAAGAGAAAATCAAAACATAAAATTAATATCCTTAATGCAAGTGGAGAACTTTTTAATACACATATAACCTTAATTTATGCACATATAACCTTATTTCATGCACATATAACACACTTATTTCACGCATGTACACGGTTGTTTGATGCACATATATTGCTTTTTCATGCATCTACAAGGCGACTTCATGCATTGATAAGTCTATTGCACACTAAACCTTATCTAACCATTATTATTGGGACAAACGCTGGGGGGCGGGTATCCTAAATTTGGGACGAGAAAGGGTTTATGGTCGGATTAGGCGGGTCGGCAGACCGTTATGCGGACCCGCCTAATCCAACCCTAAATTATTTCCCTTATTTTCATTCAAACGACAGCAAGACCAAACGATGGGGGACATGATTAAAACTAGGGGAATAGTGTCCTAAAATTTAGGACGGGATAGGATTTAGGGTTGGATTTGGCGCCCCACGCCTTTTCCCTTATGATAGGAACTGGTTAATTTTGGGGGAACAGTATCCTTAAGTATGCCAAAAAAAAGGTGTACTTCATGCACATATAACCTTATTTCATGTACAAATAACCTTATTTCATGCACATATAATTTTATTTCACACACATATAACACTTATTTCATGCATGTACAAGGTTGTTTAATGCACATATATCGCTTTTTCATGCATCTAGAAGGCTAGTTCATGCATTAATACGTCTATTGCACCCTAAACCCTTACCATTAATATTGGGACAAACGATGGAGGATGGGTATCCAAAATTTAGGACCCGCTTAATCCAACCCTAAACTGTTTCCCTTATGATGGGAATGAGTTTAACTTAAATTAATGTCCTTAACCAATAATTATTAGAAGATACAACTGGAAAAATTTTTAATGCACACATAACCTTATTTCATGCACATATAACCTTATTTCATGCACATATAATCCTATTTCATGCCTATTACACATTTATTTCATGCATGTACATGATTTTTTGATGCACATATATTGTTTTTTCATGCATCTACAGGGCGACTTGATGCATTGATAAGTCTATTGCACCCCAAACCCTAACCATTATAATTGGGACAAACGATGGGGGAAGGGTGACACAAGTACACTGAAATGTTTCTCACATGTTAGTAAGATATATAGTAGATAGACTAAAATGGCTTGTAGTTACATAAAAAGGCCGGTAAATACATTAAATATGCATGCTTGCAAGGTCGACTAGCGATAATGAAAGTGATGTTAAGAACATTATAAGCTTCCAAGTATTTTGGGCCAATTTTCAGAAACGGGTAATGACCATTTGGATAAATAATACACTGAATATTGAAGCCTGCTATCTCCCCAAAATGGGAACGCAATATTTTTCAGTTTCCTACATGTAAATACTACAGAAAAGCATGTCTTATACGAGACATAAAAACTATCAGATGAAGGCAATCTAACAATGATGACAAAGATGACAAAATCAAACAAGTGCAGGGAGGATACATGGATAAACATTCAAGAAATTAACTTTACATGAAAATAAAAAGTAAATTTTCTTCTTTGTAGAGATTTTCACTTACCAAGATTTTGCATCCGCAATTATCAAGCAAGCGACTCTCGATTTCATGATGCTCCATTGACTCTACCATTTATGGTGTAGAACATCGGTTTAGTCTGGATTCGAGATGGGTAGGACGACAAATGAGGCAAAGTTGTCCCTAGTTAGAACTGATTGGCAAAATTTTCAACTGTTGAACTTAAATGTTTCGGTCACCTTCCAAGCCAAATAGTTGAAAACTATGCAGTTTTATTTTGTCTTCTAAGAAAAGTAGCTTTTTTCTCAAATTCAAACTATAATTTAATCATATTTGCTTTTTTTTTTTTCCCTTGAAATCGAGTGCAAGTAATTTAAGAAATATTCATAATTTCGTAAATAACAAACTTGACAATTAATCCCCCAAACTGTTTGAGCTAAACACAAATGACGGAGTAAGTCTTATTTAGACGGTCTTAATGTAAGATCAATCGAAAACCTCATGACTACTTGACATTCATCATGTAAATATACAGGTAAATAGGTCGACTTTATAAGACGATCTTAGACAATAACTTGGTCATAAAATTTCATATTCATAAAATGTAACTTGCTTACGTAAATCCGAAATACCGCAACAAATGAAGGCGAGACAAGAATAACGATTTTTCGGACTTCTACAAATCAACGAGACAAAGACGATTATTTGCTTCAATTCAATGAGAATTAATAAAAAAGGATCATACATGGTGAATTAGGGTTATAGAAACGAACTGGTATAAACATTGAGATATATGATTGTGATTAAGATGAAGGTGAAGAAAGAGAGGAAGAATCTAATACCTCCTGTTGCTAGCAAGCTGTTTTTCCTTTGTATACCTCTCTTCCGTTTCCTAATCCGATCAATTGATAACGCTAAACAAAACTAGAGGACAGCAACCGGAATTCACAACCGGACCACACCCAATTTTATCAATCGGAATGCATTTACTCTTAAATAAACTATAGCGAATCTAATTCAAGCTCTGGTAAGAAACACATTTATGCAAATTCACAATCTACACAATAAATCTCCAGCAAAACTTATAAACAAAAAAAACATGAAAGAACAATCATACTACCTACACCTTAATAGAACATTAGCAAATAAAATCAATCTGAATCAAATTAAAGATAACTGAGAGAAAGATTATACAATTAACCTTCATTGTAGATATCAATGGAAACGAGGAGACGTTCAACGCCAGATTTGAGATGCTTGAAAGTGACTGTTTCATGTGCAACGATGAACGGAGCTTCGGAAAAGGCGACATACTTCAATAAAAAAAAAAGAACAAAATCAAGAATGCAACCCTAATCAACTAATTTGCTCATAAAAATTGAGGAATACGAAATAAATTGGGGAAATTGAATTACCTAAATTGTAATCTGCTCAAAATAAGAAAAATCGATGATGAAATCAAAGAGAGGGAAGAAGGAAGCAAAGTTGAATTCTGATGCACATAATAATTTGGTCGAAATCACAGTAATGGCGGTGCTCAAAATCAAAGAGAATGAAGAAAGAAGCATGAAAGAGTATGATGAAGGAGGAGGGAAGCGTAAAACGTATAATGCTGGAAAATTAGATTAGATGGACGCTCAAAATAAGTTTAATCCCAGTCCTTCATTTGTCTACAATCTAAGGGTTGTGAGAGGTTCTCACAGTTCTCATTATGTTAGTGGTTCTCATAGGATCTCAAATCTATATATATATATATATATATATATATAAAAGATTTGTATGGGAAATTGTAATATCAACTACTTTTACTTTGATTTACAAGAAAATACATTTATTACTTTCTATTTTGATTTCTTATCCTATGCCAAGTGGGCATAGATTAGAAAAACCCTTATTTAAGTTATAAGTTTAAGAAATTAATATAAATGTCAATTTTGTCTTATATGGAGCTAATTTGTTATCGGGTTATCCGCTTTAATTGCGTCAATATCGAGTTACTGGTCGGGTTTGGGTTAAGATAAATTAAATAAGACTGTTGGTTATCAATTCTATATCAAGTCTAGTCGGATCAGTTTCAGTTCACCAATTTCCGAATTCTATTGGATTGGATTTCAGGTGATCTAGTTCGATCAAATTTCTCGGATCACGGCCATGCCAACAATATTAAAGCCTTAAACAAAAACTATTCATGAGGCCTAATCACTATAACTAGCTAAAGTTATTCCTTTTTTTTCCATTGATTTGGGACACGAGGTCATCTACTTCGTTTTAAGGTTTTAATATTCAGCAAATCAAAGGCGAGCAAATAATGATATAACGCAAATTTAAAAGAAAAAAAATCGAAAATTTTAGCTAAAATTCATTTTCGAATTTTTTTTCTTGACCAGCGAAGGTGCAGTGCCCGCCACTTGTGAGCATATACTCTTATATTCATCACTTGATTTTTTTATGCTTAAAAACAAATCTCGAAGACGTAGACGCAGCGGATCGAGGACAAAAGGCATGGGGCCTAAGGAGTAATCAGTGGTGTACAACTAGATACAAGACCACATATGACATAACATATGTAACATACTAGTATTGATGAACGCTTTTCATTCCACATTTATTCGAGTCCCCTCAATTGGTAATCTGTTTGCACATTAGTTGTCCCACAAGTCTTTATCAAGAGAGGATAGTTTTGTCAATTTGCTACAACAATTATTCTCATTATAAACGGATATACGGAGTATACGCCTAAAGTTCAACTTGTTACTTGTTTTATGGTTAAAACGAGTGGATATTTGACCCGTCTATAACTATAGACATATATCTCCTGTGTATAATGAGAATTTTTGTTGCTACAATACCTTTCGGGAAATAAAATACAAATTCTTGTCTAAAAGATAAATATCCGTGTTAAATAATAAAACGAGTTAAATAAATAGATGAGATAAAAAGTGGAATGCATAGAGAAGGTCCAATCTAGCTATACAAAATAATATTTAATCCTTTTCTTACTTAAAACGAATACAACCATCTTGAAAAAGATTAATTGAAATAATAATATACTCCGTATAATTGATTGTTACACCAGAACTAGAAATAGATAATTACTGATTGTAACTGAGGAAGTACGAAATATGACCTACTCCTTCATTTTTACTATACTATACTCCTTCCATACCACACCAATGGTAACATTGACTTTTTCACACTTGTCGAGATACGTTTTGCAACGTTAATATCTTTAGTTACGCATTATTAAAAATTATAAAAATTTGATATTCTTATAGCATTTATGACGATAAATCAAACAAGATCTCACATGACTATATTTTGTCTTATAAATTAAGAATAATATCAAAGATTCTTTACAACCATGAATAGTGTCAAGATTTTCAATGTTACCATTGGCGTGGTACGGAGGAAGTATTGCTTTTGCTTGATTTTGGTGGATTTTGAGAGAACATTTCATCTATTGTTTTTACAAATATATACATAATTATTTCGGTTAAAAATATAAATTTAATAAATGTTTTTTATAATAATAATTAAATATGTGAATATTTTGTATTAAAATGAAAATGACGGAGTATGTCGCTTTTTGGTGCTATATACTCTCTCCGTCCTGGTCAATTATTTATCTTTGATTTTGTCACAAAGACAAAGGAAAGATAAGAGGACAATTATTAGATGATAAATGGAATAAATTGAGTGTAGAAGATCATACTGTCAATCAAAGACATTCCTAATACCTAAAATAGAAATAAAAACAATTAACTAGAACACCCAAAATATAACAAGTAAATAAATGACCGGAATAAAAGGAGTATCAATTTAAATTTGTTTTCTTATATATATATATTTTTTTTTTCTTTGTTTAATGTGAGATTGTGAATCATTTTGCCTATCCATTTTTCCAACACTCACTTCATGCTAAGATTTAAAGGCCACTCCACTATAAAAACCTTACTATTCCTTCCTTATTCTCACACCCTCAACTCCTCAAAATGTCGCCCTTCCTCTTCTCAGCATCAGTCACTCTAGTTCTACTCTCAATCAGTGGCGGATCTAAAACTTAAGTAAAGGGGTATAAATTTTTTCCTCGGTATCATCTTCAATCTAAAAAGTAATTTTTATATTTTTAAAAATCCTAAACTAGTGTTGTATATAGAACAAAATGCAACAATAATTGGTCATTTATATTTTTTTTTTCATAAAGTAATTTATTTGAAAATTTTCTCCACAACACTTAAAGGTTTGATGTCATAGCGTTGAAAAATAATACTCTATTCTCTTAGTATATAAAACAATTTACTGCTTATTTTAGCAAATGAGTAAAAGTGGCTCAATGGATGAGACTTAAAAGTAAGATGTTAATTTACTATGAGGTCTAGGGATTAACTCCATTTCCAAGCAATTTTTTACAATTAAATTGAAAACTACAGCAATTAAATGATAAAGGCCCAGCCCGAATAACTTAAAAATCATGTCAAAAAATACTCCAACAGGACATTAGAACCTGGTACCTCATGGTTGTTCATAATAATTTCTACCAACTATGCTAACATAGAGTACTTGTTTATTATGTACACTCATAAGTATTAATGTTTCTGAAGTTGTGGGGTGCACCTCCCCCCGGGACCCCTAGGTCCGCCCATGCTCTCAATCCTCCCACCCTCCACTGCTACAATTGAACTTCGCGTCGATATTGACAGGGACTTGATACTTAGGAGAGGAGTATTACATTATCCCGATAACCACTACCAGTGGTCTTACCTATACCCAAAAACATATGGAATGTCCACTTTACATTACCCCAGAAAAACTGAAAATTCACCTGGTACCCCTGTTAAGATTCAATGTTGCTGTTAGTTCTGTCGTCGTCATTAGCCTTAACACACCTATTGTCTTAACCTTCAAAGGCCCCACACCATGCATCGAATCTCTGATATGGAGATAGGCCTTAGACCCACCCGAAAGTTTTACATCACCACCGGTGGTGTGTCTACCCTGCTAATCCCTGAACCTTTTTTTATTACTAAGAGGGATAAGTCCTTAAAACCTATGTATGAGTTACAGTTTTCGCCCACACCTTGGGGAGAGGAGAGGTTTAATGTTGGAATACATAAGGATGGACTTTAAGAAAGCTTTCAATGTTCTCGAGTCACCTACCTCTTAAAATTGTCTTACAATGTGAGATAATCCTCTTAAATTGAAAATAAGTTAATAATAATGATTTAGTAAAATCGTCTTGCTGTGTGAGACGACAGTCCTTTTGAATATAAAAACACTCAAATGTTTATATATGTAATGAATGAGTGTTTAACTAATAATAAAGAGGATTGTTTCATTTTAAAGAATAAGACGATGGTATTTTATAATTTGTGTTAAGTCAAACGCGGGTTGTTATTATCCATGGTGTCAATGTAATGTTTATGCAAGTACCTTCACTACTACAAATCCAGGCAACTACAACGTCCCTTTAACAACGCTTATTCACGAAAATCACCATAAGACGTTGTAGAATGGATGGTGCGAATTTTACTAAAATTAATTACAACGGTTATGTGTTGATAACCGTTGTTATAGGTTTTAACAACGGGTCAAACTTGCACAACCGTTGTTAATATAAAAACTAATAACAACAGTTTACTCTGTAATACATTATAACCGTTGTTAATAATTTGGCGCAAAGTTAGTGAAAAGTAATTACAACGGTACGTTATATATAAACCCGTTGTTAATACTTTTTAACAACAGTTTTCTAAGGACCCGTTGTTAATATATTCTCTAATGAAAACGGGTTTATGTGTAAAAACCGTTGTCAATATTTTCCATAATATAAACCACACAAACACAGATCAGCTACAGCCACAAATACAACCCTAACACAAACATAAACACACACTTTCTCATCGTCTGTTTCTCTCTTTCTCATCGTCGCTTTATCATCATCTCCGTCACTGTTGTTGTCATCGTTTCTTACTTTCTCTAATTATCAGGTACCCCTTTATATGCATGGTTTTAGGTTTTGTCATCTCAGTCATTATTTTCTTTCTCTAATTATTTCATTTGCATGTGTTTTTATCGATCATTATTGTTCTTTCTCTAAGTATTATTCGCTTAATTAGTTTTGTCACTGTTGTTTTTCTGCGTTTATTAGCTTGTAAAACAAATTAAATAAAATAAAACAAAGAAGAAGATGCTGATGGAGAGGAATCCATAATAAACTTAATTAATTAATTAATTAATATATAAATACATAAAAAAAGAATTACATTGCTAAAAATGCAATTCTTAGATATGCATAGAGAGTCTTATTCTCTTCTATGATATCCACCCTCTCCTCCTTTGCTATTTGGAGGTTTCGTTCCGCAGTTGCTATATCGTCATATAGCTGCAACATCTGCTGCACTGTCAAGCCATTTTTTTTGGCGTCCTTGAGTGCGGTCCGAGCGTCCTCAAGGTAGCTTCTGTACCTACCCTCGATCAATGTTGTCAGGATCGGGATTCTACTTTGGATCGATGGGGAGGGTAGGATCGAATCGGTAGAATCGGATCGTAGAATCGTAAGATTCTACAAACTCACTAAATATAATTTTTTATTTGGTAAAAACATATAATTGAAAATCAAAACACTTATTTATTAATATTTATCCATAAAATATTGGTAATTAATGATTTTTGTATCATTATATGAACAACTAGCACGAAACTTGGGTTTTACGGTGTCATTATATAAAAATATATATTAATTTTTTTTTATTATAGAATCGGATCGTAGGATCGTAGAATCGTAGGATCGTATTATGATCCCATCTCTAGAAATTTTCAAATTAATAGGATCGTAAGATTCTACAACTGTGATAGAATCGTAGGATCCAGGATCGGTCAATCATTTTTGGATCGTAAAATCGTAGAATCGTTGGATCGAGTCGCGATTCTGACAACAATGCCCTCGATCTCCAGCAACCGGCGGATGAAACTCTTGTTGTACTCGGTCATAATGCATGTATTACGGATGGTATCATTCATTGTTGAAAGAAGTGTTGAAGGAAGTTTGGAATTTATTTTAAAGATTTAGGGTTTGGAGTTTAGGACGTGGAGATAGTGATATAATGGAAATGGTTATTGAGATAATGCATGAATTTATACTTAGTAATGTGTCGTTTGAGTTGTTTTTTAATTAATATGTTTAGGAAGTTGTGCCAAATCTTATAACCCTTCTTATTCCATATATTATTGTGTCCTTTCATATGCAGGGATTTGACAGTAATAATGCATTATGCATCGGAATTGCAGTAATAATACATGCATCTAGTAATATATAATTTTTTTTTTAAAATCAACAACGGTTATTAAAAAAACACCCGCTTTCTTTAGTTATAACAACGGTTTTTTCTACTGTAACCGTTGTTATAACTTTCCCACCAAAAATTAGTCACACTTTCCACAACGGTTTTTTCTACTTTAAACCGTTGTTAATAGTTTCCACAACGGTTTTTTCTACTTTAAGCCGTACCACACCAACGGTAACATACTATAAATGCGATGTTTTTTTTTCAATAATACCGTATATCCTTTTTATATTTACACAAATGTCAAAGAGTGTGCCTCTCACCAACCCAACATTAATCATTATTATATTCAACTAACTTTCCATATTTGCCCCTACTTTTACCATTTTTTTTCTTAAAACCCCCTTTTTTACCATGTTACTCACTCTGTCCCGGTCATTTGTTATCCTTTTCCATTTTGGGGTATCTCAGTCATTTGTTGTCCTTTCTATTTTAAGAATGAACTTGATGAATAATTTGATCATTCATACTGAATTTGTTCCACTTGTCATTTAGCTATTGACCATCTCCTCTTTCCTTGGTCTTTGTGCCAAAACTAAAGGACAACAAATGACCGGAACGGAGAGAGTATTATTGAGGGAATATATCAATTTGAACTTTTTCTTATTATATTTTTTTTTCCTTTGTTTAATGTGAGATTGTGAATCTTTTGGCACATCCATTTTTCTAACACTTACTTCAGACTTAGATTTTAAGGCCACTCCACTATAAAAACCCTACTATTCCTTCCCAATTCTCACACCCTCAACAGAAATAATACGGAGTATTAATAATGAAAACGATGTCGCTTGTTGCCTTGTTTTCTTATCAATTTTAATTTATTTTTTTTCTTATTTTAGTGAATTTGAGATTATTGTGAACACAAATTCTCATTGAAGACATGACATATCCGTCACAAGCTTGTGACGGATACCATTTTACCTCACAATGTACCCATTTTTTCTCTCTCTGCAACATTATTCATGTGGTCCCCTTTCTCCACTAACCCATTTTGTTACCATTTTATCTCACAAAATATCCGCCACAAATGGTAACCCGTCACAAGGGAGACCAATTGTATTGTGAATCTTTGGGTATATCCATTTTTCTAACAATTATTTCATGCCCTACGAATTGAGGCCACCACTCCACTATAAAAACACTACTATTCCTTCTTAATTCTCACTACCCTCAACTCCTCAAAATATCTTCCTTCCTCTTCTTAGCATCAATCACCCTAGTCCTACACTCAATCCTCCCACCCTCCACTGCTACAATTTTACTTCCCGTCGATATTGTCCGCTCCGCGGTTTATTCGGTTTGGTCGAGGACCGGACCGAAGACCAAAGTCGAGTAAAAAGGTGAACCGTAGACCGGACCAAACAAAATTCGGTCCGGTTTGGTCCGGACCAAATGGTCTAGTCCGATCTTTAATCCGTACCACTGAGTAAACAGCCCTAGCCAAAACACATCATATACATACCAGTGGCGGATCCAGGATTTGGGTAAAGGGGGGGCACAGTAAGAAAAAAAAATTGCGGACAACATTTATACATTAAAATTCAAATATCGTCAATACATAGTAAATTACAAAGGAAAAATCTAAGAAAAATCTAAAGCCATCCGACGAGGATTCATATCTTGAAAACGCCTAATAACATCATCATCACTCACTTGTGAAAAAAAATCTCTCTCAATATAAGTCACTAAACAATTATCTAATAGTTCATCGCTCATACTATTTCGCAAATAATTCTTCACATACTTCATGGAGGAGAAAACTCTTTCCACACTTGCCGTTGCCACCGGAAGTATCAATACAAGCTTCAATAACAAATAAACACGTGAATATGAAATATGTTTCTTTGTCTCAACAAGCATAATTGAAAGCTCACCAAGGCTCTTGATAAGATGAAATCTTGAATCCCTTAGCATATCACTTTCAAAAATATCAAGTTCATACTCAAGTAGTGTTATCTCGGTATCATTAAACTCATTAGGATAGAACTTTGCAAGTCTAACCAATTTGTCTTTATCGAAAGAAGCAAAAACATCGGCGGGGCTAAAACAAGCCATACACATTAGCATCTCCATGCTTCTCACATCAAATCGGCTATCTAGTTCATGGACTTGTTTATCCAAAACACTTATAAACATGTCAATTCGAAATCGTTGTAGGTTAAGCTCGTTGACAAGACGACGTCTTGATCTTCCCGGAGGAGCATAAAAATCATCCATATTGGGGACTTCAATATTATGTTTTGCACAAAAGTTAGAAACCGTTTGAAGAAATTGATCCCATCCATCATTCCTAAACTTTGTCAAATGCTCCTTAGTTAAATCAAGAATAGTCATGGCATTAACAATGTCTTGATCTTTTCTTTGTAATGCTTCACACAAAGAATTAGTGTATCCATACACCACTTTCATCAAATGTAACATGAAAACAAACTCAAAAGATTCAAGGTGATCTATCCCAATTTCGGCTTTAGCACGATCATCAACGGATTTAGCCCCTTTACTAATTATCTCAAAAACTCTAATAAGTGTGCCATATAAAGACATGACTCTCACAATTGATTTAAAATGAGACCCCCACCGAGTCTCCCCCGGTCTACTTAAACCAAGTTCTTGATTCAATCCCTTACCACTTTCAATTTCACCCGATGCTAAGGCCTCCAAAACCTTATCCGCTTGAATATCCCTAACCATCTCCAAACGTTTACAAGAATATCCAATATTATTAAGCACAATTCCAAGATTTTGGAAAAATTTGGCACAATCTTTGTTTTCTTTAGCCACCGCCACTAATGTCAATTGAAGTTGGTGCGCAAAACAATGAACATAATATGCACATGGATTGTCCCTCATTATCAAACTTTGCAAACCATTAAGCTCACCTCTCATGTTACTAGCTCCATCATAGCCTTGACCACGGATGTTTGACATACTTAATGAGTGGCCATCAAGTAGTTTCTTTATTTTCTCAAAAAGTGTCAAACTAGTTGTATTTTTCACATGCACAATCCCAAGAAATCTTTCACAAAGTTTACCATCTTTATTAACATAACGCAAACAAATAGCTAATTCTTCCTTATGAGACACGTCACTAGACTCATCGGCTAATAGACCAAAGTAATCACCATTTAGATCCTCAATGATAAGCTTAGTAGTCTCATGGGCACAACATTTAATTAATTCTTTTTGAATGGTTGGGCAAGTAACTTGGTGATTTTCCGGACACTTAGCAAGAACAACTTTAGCAACACTTTCACTATTTTGAACAAGCCAATCCAAAAGTTCAAGAAAATTACCCTTATTACTTGACTTTGCTTTTTCATTATGTCCCCTAAATGCTAGTCCTTGCCTCAAAAGAAATCTTAAACAAGAAAAAGAGCGTAACAAACGGCATTTATAGAGACTCTTAGCTTCATCACTTACTTTTTCAATTATCTCTATTATTGATACTTTTTTATTAATAAAAGACTCATACTTTTGTTTAGCTACTTTGTGAGAACTACTAGTACCATTCCCAACATGTTTTTTAAATCTATCCAACGCATTTTTCCAATTCTTAAACCCTCCAATCTCAAACACGTTTGCTTTCGGGATACTTGAAGGCTCTTTGAACAATTAACAACAAAAGCAAAATGCCGCATTATTTTTCTCACTATATTCTAGCCAATCATACTTATCATACCAAAGAACTTGGAAGCGACGCATTTTATTACCTTGGAAAGTTTGAGGAAATTCACCATTTGGTCTAGGTCTACAAGGACCTTTTCCGATATATATCCTTCTCAAGGCATCTCGATCATTAACCAGGTAAGATGATATTGGCTTACGATTTCCCGGATCATGTGGAGGATCAAGAGGAAGAACATTGTACTCTTCACTTTGATTACCCTCTTGAGTTGGTGAGTTACCCTCATGCTCACTTTGATTGCCCTCTTGAATTGATGGATTATCGGATTCCCCGTCACTAATTTGCTCATCATTAATTTGCTCTTCTTGATTAGGGAGATTTTGAGGTTCTAATGACAACGGAGAAGAGGACGATGTAGTTTTTTGTGACTTCCGACTCCACAATTTTTGTAAGCTATTCATTTTCGTTGATTCAATCTACAAACAATGAAACAAATAACAAATTCTAAGCAGACAAGCAGTGTACTGTTTTGATATGTACTCCGTAGGTCACTCATTAAGCACTTGTATTTCCTTGGTTTCTTTAATAGTTTAATTCATAGCAATCAGAAGCTAATCGCAACTTCAGTAGTTAAGTATATATCTAATTCAATTGTCAACCATTTATAGTCACTAACTCACAAATTTGGGATCTAGGGTTTGGGGAACAACTTAATCAAACTAATAAGAACAAATTAATTGAATTTGGAGAACAAATTAATCAAAACTAATAACTAATAAGAACAAATTAATCGAATTAATCAACAATCAACAACAAATTAATCGAATTAATAAAATTATAAGAAGTAAGAACTGAGAACACATACCTGGCTCACTGTACCGCGACGCTGCGACGGGGGGATGGTCAGCCGGTGACCGTTGACGGCAGGAGGAAATACCAGGCCGGCGGCTGGCGGCAGGACGGCAGATGTGTGGTGTGGACAGTGGGTTGTGCCTATCGTCAGTGAGAAATTGGTTTTGCGTTCTATTTTGGTTTGCTGATTGTGTGGTTTGCTGATTATGTTTATCGTCTTTTTTTTTTTTTTTTTTTTGGGTCACGTGAGGGCACGTGCCCTCACTTTCCCCCCCCCAAATCCGCCCCTGATACATACACGTTCGTAATCATACAATTAATTACCACTTATTAAAAACTAAATTGCCGCCATGCATAAATAATTAAATAGATAACAACGCAAATTAGAAAATTATAAAATAAAAACGTCTTACAAAGTGTACGTGGACAATCTTCTTATTATCCCTTATTATAAAGCCAATTTTATGATAGTAATTCAACATTTGTATAATCTCTTAGAAGAATAACTTTATTTTGTTAGACCAACCGCAGTAATTCTACTTTTTCTCCATCTATTACAGATCGCTAGAAGGAGAAAAAAAATTTGTCCAACATTTTACATTTTGAAGTTCTTATGAAAAATTATATTCCCTCTTATTCAAACAAATATTTCACTTTCTCTAATATATGTGAGTCGTATTATAATGAAAGATGAACTATCGGCTCAATAAAAGGGAGTACAAGTTTTATGTTCCTGTTAATTCTTTATGTTTTTTTGTTTTTATTTTGATGTCTCAAATTCTTACCATTTCATTACATTTCCGTTTTAGATATATAGTTATATACTCGTGTAAAAGTTACTTTTTTCATATTTTATACAGAGTAGTGGTTTTTAGAAAGAGTTCATTTAAGACGGAAGTATGATGGTTCAAATAATAACCCACTTGTTTAACAATTAGGATCCTCTCCATTTTCTTTCTCTCCATTTCCTCTCACAAACTCATTTAATAATATTATCGTCTCCATACTCTATTAACCCTTTTTTCTATGCATAAATCGTGAACCGTTTAATGTTTTTTTTTTTTTTTTTTTTTTTTGTAAGAAAACTAGGTTGATCCTCTAGGGTAGGACCAACCTATCTCATCTTTTCGAATGAGGGAGGTAAGTTGAAGCCACCGACTATCAAACCACCTCGAAAGAGTTGGACATGAATGTCTAACAGAAGCCATGAAGTCAACAACCTTGTTTAGATAGGAGGTATATATATGTATTTTTACTTTTATCTTATGATCCATTTTAACTTTTTAAGTTGGATATAGCTGTCCTTAAAAAGGACTAATTGAAGTAAATTATTGTTATATTGTCGTAACCAGCGTGGGGATGACAAAAGGCCTGGGATAAGAGCTAGCAGTGTACGACTACATAATCAGTTTTTTGTTGAAAATACAAATTAATGACATATTTTTATAATAAATGATGAAATATATGAATACTTTTGTATCATATAAAAAAAATACACGGAGTATATAATATTATAGTGAAAATAATGGGTATGTCACTTATTTGTGTCATCTATTACAATATATATGAAATAATAAAATACTCCATATCTTTATTTGTGTCATTTATTACAAACGTAAAAAATTTGTTAAGATGGAGGAAATTTATTTTTATTTGTATTTAATAAATTAATGTGAGATTGTGAATCATTGGGCATGTTATCTTTGGACTTTGGTTAAACATTTTATTTATCCATATCTTTAATAATTTAGTGCGCCTTTTTTTAGACGGCTGTTTTACGTCTGAAATAAGACAGACTATATGTTGTCATTTTACAATAAAATGTTGTTATTTTCTGATAACATGTTACCATTATTTTTCACATCATTTTCAGGGTAAAAAATAACACTTCTAGTTATAACATTTCGTGAATTAAACGGTTACATTTTCTTAAAAAATGTCAATAATGTTGGATTATATGAAGACGATGGACTTTTAGGTATTACCGAGCATCCTACTCGCGTGTCCTTTAAAAAAGCTTTCAGTGTTCTCGAGTTATCTACCTCTAATTAAAAATAAATTAATAATAATTATTGTGTATGATCGTTTTAAAGTGTGAAAATCTCGTGGTTTATTGTAATAAATTAGTGTTTTAAGGAATAAGAGGATTGTTCACACTTTTGTAAGACATCTTGTTATGTGGAGTAGTCTGTAACGTGTGTGGTTATCTATCTATTGTATCAATAATAAGATTGTCCACACTTTGTATGACAATCATGTTCTGTAATTTGTGTTACTAATGTTGTGGACTGTGGGTTTCTATCAAGATGAGGTGACAATAGTTATTACGTAAGACTATTACGTGCAAATGATTTTTTGACGATCAATAGTTATTACGTAAGACAATTTTATGATGATATTAGACGGAAATTTTATATCTAAAAACACTAATTTATTGATAACGATTGACCGATAAAATAATTAATCGTCATTGATCTTATTTTATAATTTGTGTATTAGTGTACAATTTGTTGTAAACTTGTATCATGGTTGCAGTTAAGCAAAAGGCCTGCATGCAATGGTTAAATGATTGATTGATCACAAGGGCGAAGCAATTTATAAAAGGGTTATTAATAAATAAATGCTAATAAGCTTGACCAAAAAAATAAATAAATGCTAATAACTAAATTAATTAAGAGGTGTAATTATTTAAACGGTTTTTCTAACCTATGTCTACTAGTCATAGGATAAGAAACTCAAAAAAGAAAGAAATAAATGATACTAGGGAGAATCCCGTGCTTCGCACGGTCAGTGTTTATATTCTTTAGTTCAAACAATTAAATGTAATTGTAGAGTGGATATTCGTATTTACATATCATTTTTTGTAATTAATTAGTGTATCACTCTATAGTTCACTCATAATTTTCGCCTTTTATAAAAACAATGTTTGAATGTGTATGTTTTTCAACAATTATTAATCATCAAGGTACTGTCGAATTTGCCGCATCAAAAGACATTTGTTAAAAAAATAAAACTTATTTTGAATTTACTACTAATTGAATAATGTATTATCACGATAAGGATTGAAAATAATCCATAAGATACGTTTTAGTTTTCTCGTTTAATACTTTACTACAAAAGTACGAAATAGGAAGAAAATTTCTTGATTGATAAACATGAAACAAAGATATATAAATTATTGAATATGGCAGTGATAGTAACATTGTTGTTTTTTATGTTTCTTTCATTTCACTTGTAAATATGCCGCGTTGATTTCTTTCCAATATTAATTCGACTAACTTACTATAAATAGTTGTCCGATTATTATTCCATTTATCCCAATCCAATTGTAGTATCTCCCATGTTGGCTTTTATAACTGATGGGGCATATTCTGCACCGCTGACCAAGTCAAACATATTAGACAAGGTCAAAGATATCCACAGCAAGTCAACGACTTAGACAACCTAGCCGATGCAGCCCATCGGCCTGTCAGCCTGGGTCTCGGCACGGCAACCTGCCAGCCGGGGCACATACCCGCGTACTCATATCCAAGACCCCTCGGCGGTGAGTCAACAGGGCCCGCCGGCCAGCCATAGGTCCCTCGGCCGAGGGGTAGATCAGTCTTTCCACCTGCTAGCCACTTGGCCACTTGGCCACTACGTGACAAAAGGTGAAGTCTATAAATACTCCTCAACCTTCATTGAGGAAAGGATCCACAATCTAACCTAAATACACTATTCAACTGGTATAATCTTCCTTATCTCTCTACAATATATTCCTAGCCAATTAGCATACAACTTATACATTTAAGTTTACTGACTTGGGCGTCGGAGTGGGTACGCTTGGCTCAAAGCCAAGCCCTCAGTTCGTTCATTGTTGCAGGAGAGGCCGAGAGGAACGATTAAGGAAAGAAAAGATTCAACTCAAGACATCATTCTACAAGCCACGGGTGGTAACAATACTTGCTCTGGAATTACGCCCGGAACAATTGGCGCCGTCTGTGGGGAATAGATACTAGAAGCTAGTCACATTTATTCCTAAACAAAAAAAAAAACACAAAAACCCACCCAAAAAGCTAAGAAGATGTCGAAACAACAAGACGCAGTCGTGACCGACGAAACCGCGATCTACCAAGATGATACCTTCAACAATTCTGGAGTCGTGCAGCCCTCCACCGGCGGAGTAATCCAACCGGAGTTCGGGATGCCAATAATACCAGACACGCCGCTGCCAGCCAACCAGGTCACCATCATGGGACATGTGGTTGACGTAGCAAGACTGAAAATGCTCCTGGACCTAATTAGTAATACGCCTGCTCACACTGTCACGCCGACAAGAGCGGCGGAAACCGTCCAGGAGACCAGGGTCCAAAATGTGACTCCGAGAAACTTGAACGGAGCACTAGGAGAAGCTGAACCAGTCAAGTCGCCGGGAGAGCCCAAAGTGGGCGTGGTAGACCTAAGCCCTTCCCATACTCATGGGAGGACAGCGTCCCCGCAGCACGAACGAGGCTTACCCCAAAGGAGCCAGAGGAGTCCGACTCAGCAGAGTTGGAGAAGAAGTCCAAGTCGAAGAACGAGCCCCTCCCGCTACGAGGAGAGGAGCCGGATTAGGAATGCGAGGAGCCGATCGCCGCGTGTCGTTCGACATGTGGTCAGACAGCCCCTCAGCGCCTACGTCCTAGAAGTCCAGGTGCCAACTAAGCTCAAGTTGCCACCCATATCATACAAAGGGGAAGGTGATCCAGCCGACCACGCTGAGGCTTTCGAGTCTTACATGTCGGTATGGGAGCAGCCCGATGAGGTTTGGTGCCGAGTTTTCCCAACAACTTTGCATGGGATGGCTCAAAGTTGGTACAAGGGGCTTCCCGACGGCTCGGTATACTATTACGCCGACCTAAGGGACGCCTTTCTAGCCCAGTACTCTTGCAACAAGAGAAGGGCCGTGGAGACATCGGACCTCCTAACTATCAAACAGGAGGGGGGCGAGTCTCTACGAAGCTACGTGAAGCGGTTCGACGGAAAGGTCCAGCAGATTCGAGAAATTAATCCCGAACTGGCGGCCTTCGCGCTGATGAAGGGCCTCCCAAGGGGAGACTTAAAAAATGAGCTCATCAAGTGCGGAGGCCTGGGCTTGGATGCCGCCAGGAAGATGGCCGACCAGGCCATCAAGGTAGAAGACTATCACAAGACATGGGTAGGCCCCAGCGAGGCCGAGCACTCAGAAAAGAAGAGCCGCCGGGAGGACAACCCCGATGAAAGACGTCGTGACAAAAACGGGTCACGGTCCGATGAAAGGCGCCGTGATAATAATAGGTCACGGTCTGACAAATCTGCCAGGAAACAGGACTCGACGGGCGCCGGGTGGAGTTCGGGAACGTACCACCAGAGGCGGTACAACGATAAAACCCCTCTCGTCGTATCAGCCGCCGAGGTCTTCGCCCTGAGAAAAAACGAGGGCCAGAAGTGGGAGAGACCCCCCAAGCCAAAAAGTGACGGTGACACGAGCCAGTACTGTGAGTACCACGGCCACACCGGCCATTTAACCAACGACTGCCGACATCTGAAGAATGCCATTGAAGAGCTGATCCGGAAGGGGAGCCTCAACAAGTACGTTGCCAAAGGCCAAAAGACTGACGCCGGCAGTTCAGAGAAGAAATCCGTCTTCGAACGGATAGGAGTGATCCACGTTGTCATCGGGGGCAACGAGAACGGAGGGTCCGCTCATGGGCACAAACGACACCTGAACGAGCTATATCAAGCCATCAACTTTGTGCCCAACACAGCGATCCCCTCTTCCAACATCCCCAACATGACTATCGGAAGGAAGGACTACGAAGGAATCATCGCTCCTCACAGCGACCCACTTGTAGTCAATTTGGACATATCCAACCACCTGGTCAAGAGGTGCCTGATTGACACAGGCGCATACACGAACATCATGTTCAGGGAGTGCTTCCTCAGTCTCGGCCTGAAGGTCAAGGACTTAAGCCCCCGCACCCACCCACTATACTGACTTTCTTCCGGGGCCGCCTGGTACCACTGGGATCAATCAGACTCCCGGTGACGTTCGGCGAAAAGAATGCGGCTAAGAATGTCCTGGCTGAGTTCGTGGTCATCGACGGCTCGTCCGCCTACAACGTTCTCATAGGCCGAGTCACTCTGAGCGAGGCCGACGCAGTGATGTCCATCCGGGCCCTAACACTGATGTATGTCTCGGACCGGGGGGAAGCGCATAAGCTCGTCTCCAAAGACGAGAATGACGAGGTGGTCAACGTCCAGATAGCTGCCAGAGGATGCAACATGCAATCCCTCAAAGTGGCAAAGAAATCAGAGAAAGGGAAAAGTCTATCCTTACAACAGGAGGGCGACCTCATGGATGTAACTAGCGGCTGACTGGGAAGGTGTGCCTTTGATAAACCATTAGGACACTGGTGATCTCGGGAAAACTCTATGTAGCGGCGGAGGTGTCCAAAACAGTTGTGGGCACCCCGACGCATGTTTTTATCTAATGAAAAATCGTCCAAGTCTTCCATCAAAATGTTCATTTTCCCCATAGTCACTAGGAAGCAGCAGACGCCGGCTCGCACTGTCATACCGACAAGAGCGGCAGTCTCTATCAAGAAGTGGACGTCGGCTCACACTGTCGTACCGACAAGAGCGGCAGTCTCCATCTAGAAGTAGGCGCCGTCGCAGTCACCCCAAGTAGTAGACGCCACGGCAGTCACCCCAAGAGGTTTGACGCCATCGCAGTCACTCCAAGTGGTAGACGCCACGGCAGTCTCCATCAAGAAGTGGGCGCCGTCGCAGTCACCCCAAGTAGTAGACGCCACGGCAGTCACCCCAAGAGGTTTGACGCCGTCGCAGTCACTCCAAGTGGTAGACGCCACGGCAGTCTCCATCAAGAAGTGGGCGCCGTCGTAGTCACCCCAAGTAGTAGACGCCACGGCAGTCACCCCAAGAGGTTTGACGCCGTCGCAGTCACTCCAAGTGGTAGACGCCACGGCAGTGCCGGCTCACACTATCACACCCCAACAAGAGCGGCAATCACCGCCAGGAAGCAGACACCTCGATGGTAACGACCAGCGCAGGTGATACTCGCAAAGCGTTCAAAATGCCTTAGAAGCGTTAACACAATTGAGATACGCACTCTAGACTGCCTCGACCAAGCCGAGGCGGAAACAAAAGAGACACTCAATTAATAACGTAAGGAGACAACCCAGACAAAGACGCTAAAGTACAGTTGAGGCCCAAATACTAGCGCAAGAAAAAGAAGTGAGGTAAAAACCTCGGCCAGGCCGGAGGCAGAAGAAACGAGCTCTTATTAAAAATGTTCAACGAATTACAAGAAATTACAAGGATAAACCAAAAGACAAAAGGTTACAGATATCATCTCCTTATATCTGTTGTTGCTCGCCATCAGCAGCGGTAGCAGCGCCTTCTTCGAGGGGCAACCCAGCAGTTCCCTTAGCAGCCTCAGCTTCAGTAGCCTCAGCCTTAGCCCCGGCAGCCTTAGCTGCCCTTGCCCTCTCGGCTTCCTCCTTGGCCGCCCTAGCCTTCTCAGCAAGAGCTGCTGCCTCCTCGGCCGCTTCTTGCTCTATCTTCACCCTCACCGCCTCCTTGACCCTCTCCTCCACGGCTTTCTCCTTAGCTTCGAGCTTATCGTCAAACAGCTTGTCAAATTTGCCCCACGGAAAGGAACCTTCAAGAGGAAAGAGCTCCTCAATTACTTCCCTGGCAGCTGCTTCGGCCAGATCCCGGAATTCGGAACACATGCCAGGGAGCATTTTGGTTTGGAGCATCTCAATTTCATCCTCCTTTTGCCTGATGATGGCCTCCTTGCTCCGAATCACCTTCCCCTGGATCTGAAATTTGCCCCTAAATTCATTCCTCTGCTTGAGATAAAGGTCGGCGTGCCTCTGAACAAGGTCACACTTCTCCAGCAGCTTTGCAACTTCGGCCGCAGCAGCCTCGGCCTTGGCTCTCTCAGCAAGGACCTCCTTTTCAGCGTCCTCCCTAAGTTTTCTCTCAGCCAAGAGCGCTTTCTCAACATCTCCCCTAAGCCTCTGCTCATTGAGGAGATCCAGCCTCGCCTTCGCGACCACCTTCTTAGTGGCATCAAGCTCAAAAGCGGACCGAGCCGCGGCCTTCTCCTGCTCTATAATGCGAGCGCCGGTCAGCTCGTTCCACCTTGCCAGGTCCTCGACCAACCTCGCACCTTCCGCTACGAGCTGGGAGGGGGAAACCTTCTGGGATGAAGAGTCAATGGCGACGTTATGATCACCAACCTGCAGCCGGGAGGGAGAAACCTTCTGGGATGAAGAGTCAGCAATGGCGTTTCGATCACTAGTCTGCGGTCGGGGAAGGGAAACCTTCTGGGATGAAGAGCCAACGGCGACGTCATGACCATCAGCCTGCGCGGGTTTCTCCTCCACTTGTTGCTCAGTAAGAGCGGCGACTGACAGCGGCTGATCTACAAAAAAAAAAAAAAAAAAAAGAAGCATCAGTATCAACATACATAGACATGCCGAAGAGACTGTCATCAGCAGCGCCCGATGAACCGGCTAAATCTGAGCCACCGGATAGATCAGTACCGTGTTTGGCCTTCTTGGCCGAAGGGCGCACTTCCTCGTCAGCAGCAGAAGCAACGACAGCGGTAAAAGCTGTCTGCTTTCTCTTACGGACAAGGGGAGACCCCTCCTCCTCGTCAGAGTCATCCCCATTAGAGATATAAACGATCTCCACCGTCTCCTTCTGAACAGGGGGGGATGGAAGGTGGAGCCGATGTCGACGCCATCACCGTCGAAGGCTTTGTCTTTCGCGTATGACGCGGCATGTTACTAACAACCTTCGCCTGGGCCTCCACCGCATTCAGGCTTTTCAGCTGCCGATCCATGAGGTCATTCGGCGACGTCCGGCGGTCATGGGCTAAAGCTTTGTGATGCAAATTAGCAACGGTCTTGTCTTTGTGCAGCCCCATTCTCCGGAGGATATTCTCAGACAGGTCCGGTCCAAAGTGGTCCGCGGAGGAAACAACGCAAAAGTTAAATAGAAGAAATAAATCAGAGCTCAAGAAACAGGAGCATTGAGAGCGGTGATGGGCCTCACACCAACCCCACTCACCCTGTGCTAGGGCCGGTATGAGGCCGACATGACAGAGCGGCTCATCTTGAAGGATGATCTGCGTTGGGGGAATCCATCTTTTCGCTACCCCACTCTTGTCCGCCTCAAAAAGCCGCATTGCCAGCCTCTCATCGTCTTTGAGAAGGACCTTGCTGGCATCCATCTTGAGTTTCTTCCGGGTGACCCATCTGTCATGCTCCGCCTTAGTCTCACACCGCAAGTTAACTTGATGCTGAAAGGAGCAGGGCAGCGGATAGTCATCCGGCACCTTAACGTACACCCACCGACCCTGCCAGCCCTTGCAAGAAGTAAGCTTGTCAACAGAGACGTAACCCTTCTCCATGTGCACACTGTACCATCCGACGCGGCCGGAAATTGACGGCTGGAGATAATGAAGCCGGCGGAATAAATTCACCGTTGGGGCCTCCCCCTTGAAGAGACAAAGCCAGACAAACCCGATTATGGTCCTCATGGCCAACGGGTGCAGTTGGGCAACGACAACGTTCATGGCCTTAATGATGGCCATAACATACTCATTCAGCGGGAACCGGAGCCCGTACTCCAAATGTCGCATATATACGCCGGTGTGGCCCGGTGGAGGGCAACAGACGGCCTGACCCTCCTCAGGGATAACAATTTTGTATCCCCTACCAAAGAAGAAATGGCCCTCGAAAAATGTTTCGCCAGAACAACTGGCGAACTTATGGGTCCAGGCACGGTCAAGACGGACCTTACAGGCGAGACCGTGATCCATAACGTACTGCCTCACCTTATTAGGACGAGCCCTTTCAGCATCATCACCAAAATCGTCTGCGTCATCATCGACATCAGAGTCATCCTCCCATTCCTCCAAAATTCGAGGATCGACTTCAGGAGAGGGAGACCTAGGGCCCCCAGGCCTTATCAGGAGGGCGTCCAACTTCTCCTCCCCATCAAGACGCGACGGGGAACCCCCCGGCGCCGGCTTACTAGGCCCGGCATCAGCAGAAGACATGTTTACAATAAAAACTTACAAAATTAAGAAATTGGGAAGTTTGTTTGTTTACCTTGAAGAAAACACTCGCCGGAGTAACAACTCTGAAAATTAGAAGACAAAGAAAACCCTTGAAAGTTTAGAGAGAAGAAAATTTTGGAGAATGAAATTGGTGGCCAATTTCACGGGATAACTGCCCTATTTATAGGAAAAAGCCCATGAAGAAGGACCAATCAGCGAACAGCCCATGAAACGTCAACCAATCAGCGTGCAGACACGTGTCGGACATGCAACCACGGGATGTCAATCGTTGCAACAGTTGAACGTCAATCAATGCAACAGTGACCAAGCGTCTTCAACACGCCCATTCATATCTCTCCGCCTATTCACCTTCCTCAACAAATTCCCAAGCATCTGTTCTCCGCCGGCCACATGATCAACAAAGCTAGACAGCGCCGACTGGGGGCGATCAAAAACTACCGGCACTCTCAACCCCGGTCTCGGCCAGCGTCATTTTCTTTTCCACATCGGATGCCCAATACACATCCATGTGGAGGGGGGATATGGTACGGCCTAAGAAAAGCCAGGCCGAGGTAGAAGAAGCCGATGCAGTAGAAGAAGCCGATGCAGGAAATTTTTCAATTAGTTAACTTACGCAGAATATACGCTTCAGACATACATCGGAGCCCATACCACGGCATAGACTACGCTGGGGGCAAATTGATGGGGCATATTCTGCACCGCTGACCAAGTCAAACATATTAGACAAGGTCAAAGATATCCACAGCAAGTCAACGACTTAGACAACCTAGCCGATGCAGCCCATCGGCCTGTCAGCCTGGGTCTCGGCACGGCAACCTGCCAGCCGGAGCACATACCCGCGTACTCATATCCAAGACCCCTCGACGGTGAGTCAACAGGGCCCGCCGGCCAGCCATAGGTCCCTCGGCCGAGGGGTAGATCAGTCTTTCCACCTGCTAGCCACTTGGCCACTTGGCCACTACGTGACAAAAGGTGAAGTCTATAAATACTCCTCAACCTTCATTGAGGAAAGGATCCACAATCTAACCTAAATACACTATTCATCTGGTATAATCTTCCTTATCTCTCTACAATATATTCCTAGCCAATTAGCATACAACTTATACATTTAAGTTTACTGACTTGGGCGTCGGAGTGGGTACGTTTGGCTCAAAGCCAAGCCCTCAGTTCGTTCATTGTTGCAGGAGAGGCCGAGAGGAACGATTAAGGAAAGAAAGGATTCAACTCAAGACATCATTCTACAAGCCACGGGTGGTAACAATACTTGCTCTGGAATTACGCCCGGAACAATAACAATTTTATTATTTAGATTTATATACACAATTGTTTTTTTTTTGTTTATAAATTAAATTTAATGGAAATTTTCAAATAATATATGTATATATATTTATGATAATGTAACCTAAATTATTGGCACAAAGAAGCATATATTTCAAAATCATTTACATTTCATAAAGATATAGTGTTGTTGAATCCACTATGATATACAAAGTCTTTACAAAAACATAAAACCCCTCACATATAGTTAGTTAATTCTAACTTAACTAAACCAACTTAGGATATGGAGCAAGGTTTTTTTTCCTTATACCATTTCAATCAATAACAAACTTTATGTGTAGATCAAGTTCTTCTTTGATTTGGTATATAAAATTCTTCCCATGCATGGAAATTACTTCACCTTTTTAGACTTTATAAATATTTATCTCCATCTAAAATGAAACAAACTTCACATATTTCCCTTTGATAATATAAAAAAAAAATTGAAAAAGGAACAGCCGCAAAATTATTTCAAACTACTATTAACAAATTGTTTTAAAAATGGTGCGTTGTTTTTATGTTCTCATAGCATGCTGGAAGTTGTAGCAAAAATGGAAAAACAATCTGTTTTTTTTTTTCAAGTTACATTTTAATTTAGATTTAAAAATACACAAATCCTATTACTGATGGCCTCAACATCACACGTTATATTAATATCGATACTTAAGCTTTCACCCTACAGCCGTCCTCAATTCCTCATCAGTTTAAATTATTGGTTTGAGCATATCTTTCAAGTTCGGCAAGCAAGTCCGGGCATGTAGATCAAGTTACTATATTATAGATGTAAATGTAACTGAAAAACTTACTTTTTGATTCTCACCTTTTTCCATTTGCAAATTACCGATCTTATGATTATAGCTAGCAAGAAGAAACTGAAGTGTAGTATTCCGTAGTTTGTTAGTGTGTTGTGAGGGGAGGGGAGGGTCCTGCTACATTATATATATAGGGGGAGTGAACCTAAAATTTGTACATATCCCTATGGTATTGATAGTACTCGTAGTAAGCACTATGATAGAGTAGTCTTTGAATACTCGGAATGTGTTCAAGAATATGATGCTTGTAATTTTACTTTGAATAGGTATCTTGGAAACACATATGCAACCAAATTTAATGTATATTCAAAATCCATACCGTGATACAATGTATATGCAAGATGCAGTATTACATTTCTTTATTACCTTGGGAAGTTGAGTATTACATTTATACCGTATTAATGTAAATTGAAAAATAAAAAATTAATCGTATTAAATGTTCCTTATTTTCTTACTTTAATTAATTAATGTATTAATTAATATTTAATAATTAATCATGTATTAAATGCTTAATTTGCCACATGTCAATCCACAATTCTTCTAACCCAGTTTTATATATATACTAGTTTGAATGTCCGTGCGTTGCAACGGGATAATTAACTTATTTATAATGCAAAAAAAACCGTTATAAGCGTTTAATGTTTACATTATATGTCTAATGATTTGTTTACATATTATTAAAATATCTCTTTCAAAAAAAAAAATTAATATATACGTGGGTTAACTCTTATTTATAATTATATAATCACCCTACCTTATATTAATCTTTCGATGTGGGACAATTCTACTATTTATAAGTAATATATTCACAAAAATTGGATTTTTTTTTTCTGATGTGGGACAATTCTAATATTTATACGTAATATATATTTATCAAACCTGCATTATTTTTCAATGTGGGACAAATAACATACTCAGAATTACACCATCTTTTTTGCACTTAGTTCGACATCCAACCCAATGTTGTCAGGATCGGGATTCTACTTTGAATCGATGAGGAAGGTAGGATCGAATCGGTAGAATCGGATCGTAGAATCGCAAGATTCTACAAAATCACTAAATATAATTTTTTTATTGGTAAAAACATATAATTGAAAATCAAAACACTTATTTATTAATATTTATTCATAAATTATTGGTAATTAATTATTCTAGTATCATTGTATGAACAACTTTCACGAAATTTGGATTTTACGGTGTCATTATATAAAAATATATACTAATTTTTTTATTATGGAATCGGATCGTAGGATCGTAAAATCGTAGGATCGTATTATGATCCCATCTCTAGAAATTTTCAAATTAATAGGATCGTAAGATTCTACAACTATGATAGAATCGTAGGATCCAGGATCGGTCAAACATTTTTGGATCGTAAAATCGTAGAATCGTTGGATCGAATCGCGATTCTGACAACAATGATCCAACCAGATCTCGAATACTGAATACAGACAATTGCTACTCATTATATCTAATAGTTATATTTAAATTTAATAATATGATCAAGTACTCTCCATTAATATTTGTACGTTGTTTTTCTTCAAAAAAAAAAATTAAAATAATTGAGATACGGAAATTTCCCGTAGTACCCCTTAGTTTTGTTAGATTTTCCATGTTACCCCTACTTTTAAAAATCTGCCCATGGTACCCTTGAGGTTCCATTTTTTTGCCCATGGTACCCTCTAATGTAAAGACTGTTAAATGGACGTTAAGTTTGATGGCGTGACAATAAAATAACAATTAAAAAATAATACCCCTTTATTATTTTATTGGTACGGATATCTCTCTTTTAAATGCAAATTTAATTAACTATATCATTATAATATTGAAAATTTCTCATGGTAACCTTGAACTTTGATAGATTACACATGCTACCATTGACGTTTGTTTTCTATTTTTTTTTATCATAATTAAAATATGTGCAAATGATAAGAACCTATACTCTAATGATAGAATATTTTTTAACACAATTCTAATTATATAATTTAAACATTGTATATTTACGGATTTACCACACCTACATTATTTTTCAATATGGGACATATAAATTCTATAGGTAGAAAATATAATGATATAAACTTTTAAGAGCTTTCCAAGATAATACTTAAGCGACTCAAAAGATTTTGGGTTGATGTCTAAGTTCCAAGGATGCTCATAGAATCACCCACCTTATGCTATATTTTGATGTGGGAAAATTCTATTTTTTATATGTA
Source organism: Silene latifolia (assembly GCF_048544455.1). Taxonomy (NCBI): domain Eukaryota; kingdom Viridiplantae; phylum Streptophyta; class Magnoliopsida; order Caryophyllales; family Caryophyllaceae; genus Silene; species Silene latifolia. The sequence goes on from NC_133536.1 coordinate 1,264,993, forward strand.
GTATATTTATCACACCTATATTATTTTTCAATGTGGGAGATATAACACACTATGAAATACACCATCTTTAATATGTGCAAATTATATGAAATCTATATATACTCTAATGATAGCATTTCTTACCATGAATCTAATAATATTATTTTCATAATTTTTTTACCGACATTATTTTATAAAATGAAATTTAAAAGTTTTTATATGAAAATTAGAAACATCACTTGAATATAAAATAAGAAATACATAGTATATATTATAATAACTAAAAGATTTTCCAAACATTAACTTAGGTTAGAAATCATTATTGTAGAAACAGTAATATAAACTCTTTTAAGAGTTATCTCTGACAATACTTAAGGGAATCAAAAGATTTTGGGTTATGACTTCTATTTATAATCATAAGATCACCATGCCTTACGGTAATCTTCCGATGTGGGACAATTTTAATATTTATACATAGTATATTCACCACACTTACGTTACTTTTCAATGTAGGACAAATAACATACTAACTACTAAGTACACCATTTTTTTTGTACCTACTTTGAGATCAACCCGATTTAATAATGAGAAAATACAATACAATACAATACAATACAATATACACTCTAATGATAGCATTTTTTTTGTCACAATCTAATTATATAATTTTCATACGATATTTTGAAATATAAAGTTTTTATATCAAAATAATAAACATCACTTTAATATAATATAGAAAATGTATATATATGGGACATTTCTATTATTTATACATAATATATTCACAACACCTACATTATTTTTCAATGTGAGACATATAACATACTAAAAAGTCTATATCTTTTATATCAAAAAAATTTTGGGTTAATACCTAAGTTTCAAGGATGCCTCCTATTTATATTTATAGAATCACCCTACCGTATACTATTATTTCAATGTGAGATACATAACTTAATTATTTAGACGTAGTATGTTCATAATGCCTACATTATTTTTTAATGTGAAAGATATAACATACCAGGAAATACATGTCTTTTCTTAAAAAACCACTATTATTGTATACATATTATTTTTCTTTGAAGGTAAAACCACTTAGTCTCGATCATTAGATATGGATCTCTACATCGTACATATAACGACTCATTAAAGCTCTATTACTGCATTCAGAAGACAACCATTAGTAAAATCTTTAGTTTTGTATTGTGTCAGGAGACTACCATTAGTAAAAAATTCCCAACGATTTCCACTTTATTTTTATATCATATCGTAGATAACGATAGAAAATCTTAAGAGCTCTTTAAAACAATATTTATGAGACTCAAAAAATTTTGGTGGATACATAAGTTCCAAATATGCATCCTATTTATAATCATAGGATCACATCACCTTATACTAATCTTTCGAAGTGGGACAATTCTACTATTTATATGCAGTATATTCACCACACCTACTTATTTTCCAATGTGGGACAAAACATACTAAAAATTATACAATTTTACGTATTAAGAAGTACACCATCTTTAACATGTGCAAATAATATAAAATTTATACTCTAATGATAGCATTTTTTAACACAAAGCTAATTATATTATTTTCATAATTTTTTTAACGATATTTTTTTGCCAAATGAAATGTAAAAGTTTGATATAAAAATTGGAAATATCACTTGAATATAATTTAGGAAATATACATATTATAATAATTAAAAGATTTTCCACTTTATTTTTTATATCAAAAATTATACTTTCCTAAATTGATTTTTGATGATGTGGACGCTCTCAGATCGTTCGAAAAAACTCTTATAAATATATATATATATATATATATATATATATATATATATATATATATATATATATATATATATATATATATATATATATATATATATATATATATATATAGAGAGAGAGAGAGAGAGAGAGAGAGAGAGAGAGAAGGGATCAACTAAGGTCCTTAGATATAATAAGTCCATAAGTCCTAATGTGGACGGTTGGATCAATCAAACCAATGGCCAAGATTTGCATCAAACCCCACTAAACCCCATTAAACTAATATTTTTGATTTACCTCTCTCCTCTTACCCACTAACCCATGCATGCTACACTGTTTGTCCATCAGTCCATGATCATTTCCCTCCTCATTTTCTAGACAATTCAAAACAACTTGCGGGTATTTTTCCCTCTATTTCCTGTCATTTCGTCTTCCTTTTCTTTCTTCACAATTCTGATAACTCCATTTTCATCACTACCAATTAACTCCATCCTAACAAACGCCATTTTCATCACTACAAATTAATACCAACTCGCGTGCAAACTACTTTGTCTCCATTTTTTTATAAGGTATTTTCTCCATTCCTTATTTAGTGATTTGTAGTTTGTTTTTTGTTAATTATTGCCTTTGTTAAACTATCATAAAAAGAGTTCATTTGATTTTTCAATCTTCAATTATGGGTTTCTTTGATGTTTATTTGTTCAATTGTTAATTATGGTTGTGCAGATCAAATTCGAGGTCATTTGATAATTAACAATGGTTTTTGCCAAGAAAAATGCCAAGAAATCTTCCAAGAAATCTAAATCGAAGGTAAAAAATCTCGTCTTGTTGGTATAACTCTTATAGAATGATTTGTAACTTCAATTAAATATCTGTATAACTCTAATCCCAATTGTTTGTCATCTCTGAGATGGATGTTGTAGAAAGTATTGACACGGGAGTTGATATCCAGGTTAAAAATTTTGATTTTGATTTATACGTTACTAGATGTCTAACTCTGCTTACTAGATGTATAACTTTAGTACTCAATATGTATAACTCTGGTTAATTAATGTAAAACTCTGATTAATAGATGTATAACTTTAGTACGCAATATGTATAACTCTGGTTCCTAGATGTATAACTCTGGGTTCTAGATGTATAGCTCTTCTGATTCTGTGACCAACTCCTTCTTCATAATGTCAAACTCTAATTGTTATATGTATGACTATACTTTTAATTAGTTTCCATTCATAGAGTTATACAATATATGCCTACAGTTATACAATTTATACCTGGATATATACAATATATAGCTAGAGTTATACAATTTATACTTTGGAGTTATACATTAGATGCCTGGACTTATACCTGGAGTTATTCCTGGAGTTATTCATTATACTTGTATATGCTTACGAGTTATACATTGTATGGCCGAGTTATACATTCTATGACTAGAGTTATACATTACATGACCAGAGTTATACTTTCTATTGCTAGAGTTATACATTTTTATCGCGAGTCATTTGTTGTATAACTCGATTACATGTTGAATAACTTCTGCTGTCAACATGTATAAATCTGAAGTTATACAATGTATGGCCAGAGTCAGACATTCTATGGCTAGAGTTATACATTACATGGCCACAATTATACTTTCTATTGCAGTCATTTGTTGTATAACTCTGATTACATGTTGAATAACTTCTGCTGTCATAATGTATAACTGGAGTTATACAATATTTTGTGCGTAGTTGGAGTTATACATTCTATGGTTAGAGTTATACATTATATGTGTAGAGTTGTACATTCAATTTCCAGAGTTATACATTCTATGGTTAGAGTTATACATTATATGCTTAGAGTTGTACATTTTATTCCTGGAGTTATACAGTATATGCCTAGAGTTACACATTAGATAATTTTAGTTTCAGATTGTCCACTTTTGTTATTATATGTATAACTGTACTGTTAATCTGAATCCCTTTTTGTTTGTCAGCTACAGATGGATGATGCACCAAGTACTGAGAAGGGAGCTGATTCCCAGGTTCAAAGTTTGACCCTTTTATAACTGTTGTCATTTGTTGTATAACTCTGATTACATTTTGAATAACTTTTCTTTGTCGGAATGTATAACTCTTGATATTTTTCGATTAACTCTATTATCGAATGTATAACTTTTCTTATATTTTGTATAACTCGACTATCTATTGTATTACTTTAATTCACAGTATGTCTATTTCTTTGTTCCAAATATCTCTAATTGCAACTATAGTATGTCTAATTTTGTGTGTTGTCCTTGCTTTTCCCCAGATGGTTGAGGCCAAGCCAAGGGTAAAGAGGGTGCATGAAGTCACGGTTTCGTGTCGACCTCAAAGACTTGTCTCTCTCATTGAAAAGCTTAATGAGGATCAGGTGTCCGCTGTTAAGAAAATTGGGTTTGGTGGCCTTTTGGAACTCAAGATTAGCAGCTTCCCACTTGCACACGTTCGCCTGTTCTTGGAGTCCTTCTCTGACGGGTCATATGTGTTCAGGGCTTCGCGGAAGAAGGAGTTTATGATCAGTAAGTATGACGTGCATGACTGTTTCTTGTTACCTTTCGGACCCAATTCTCTCCCTTTGGTGCCCGTGAGCTCGCAGAAGGGGTCCAACGATCCCGAGAATAAGGAGCTGAAGGACAAATGGCGGCAAGCGTACGGGGTGGCCAAAGGGAATAGTGCAATACCCTTAGGGAAAGTGCACAAGCAACTTCTGGAGTACGAGGAGGCAGACGATCAATTTTGCCGGCTATTTGTTTTGTTCTGTATGTCTTCATTCCTCGCACCCACCCCAAACAACGGGATAGATTGGAAGCTGTTAAGGGCTGTAGAAGATCCTGAAGCCATCCCGCATTTTGACTGGTGCTCTTATATTTTGGACATGACGGTGAAAGCGGGGTCAGACTGTAAAAAGGGGGTAACATTGTTGAACGGGTGTATCCCCTTCCTCATGATAAGCTACTTTCAGCGATATGATTACAAGGGTAAGCCTTGTAAACATGATCTACCTTTGATTAAACATTGGGATGAAACTGCGCTTGTAGAGAGGGTAAAATTTGAGGTGGGTCAAGGGGGATTGGGTACTTTAACCTTGTCTAAGACCAGGTATCCGAGGTGCCTTCAAGACCCCTCTTATGGAAGGAGTGTGGACAGTAGCAGCCTCAGCGGCCCGCGTGAACCCAAACTACTGTTGCTATCAGGCCCCCCACCCCCTCTCTCCTGCCCAACTTCTGAGAAGAAGTTCATTCAGATAGAACTACCAGCAGGTGTCGAGGATGACCAGAAATTGAAAGCTAGGGCTGTCGATGTAAGTGCAAATTATTATATATTTCTGCAGATGGATTCTGTTTCAGCTTAACGTACCCATATATTATAATATAACTAACTTACTGTACTTGTTGGATGCAGGGTACTCACGAGCTTTATCTACAAATGCAAAGGAACGCTATTGTGTTCTATTCATGGTACGCAGATGCAACCGCACGGATCAAAGCTGTAACTAGTGATCCTACGGGCCTAAATCCTAGTCAGGCCTCTCAAGAATTCTTTGAGGGTGAAAAGATGCAAAAGTACGTCGCTGAAGCAGAACAGATTGCAGAAAGGCTGAAGGTTTCTGTGGGTAACGCTCCTGCATTTGGAGAGGTAGTTACTGAGCCTCCCAAAAAAATCTGACGTAATCGATGCATCTACGCGTCAAATAAGTGAAGTTCTGTCTAGTCTCGCCAATGATGAGGGTGGCAGGGGTGGTAACCCCCGTGTTGAGCCGCGTCTAGAGTCCGTCAAAGCCGAGACGCCAACGAAATCAGTTGCAGTTTCATGGTCAAAGATTATGGAGGAAGTGGGAGGTGATACAGTCGTTTCTAAGCCGTTGTCACCTGCTAGCCCAGGGTTAGAGGATCAAGTTGTGTGCACCCCCGTCCCAACTGTCAGAGAGCTGTTGTTGGAGGCGCGTTACACCGAGGAGGAAATTGACGAAACTTTGGGACCGTCAAAGGACGATGAGGCTCGCCTCTGGACAGGTGATGAGGGGCATGAGCACGTTCATGGGGACGGATTGAATGAAAATGCTGAAAATGTTGGAAGATTGTCAGACACTGACCATGAAAGAGCAGCAGACATTGTAGGCCAAGCTGACGGACGGTCAGAGAATGCTGAATCTCGGCCCGTGGTAGGTGATGAGGTGCATGAGCAAGTTCATGGGGAGGGATTGCAAGAAAATGTTGAAAGGTTGTCAGACAATTAACCGTCAGAAAAGGCGATGGAAAAATCTACGGTCCCAGAATTGGGTTTGGACACACAAGAATTGATGGAGTGTATGTTTTCTACTGCTGAAATGAAGGAAGCTGCATGTGGACTTCCAGCGTACGGGAGTGGTCCTGGTGGCGAGGTAAGTTTGTTAATTTGCGATAAATACTTTTTATACAATGGTTTTTTTTTTGTTTATTGGTAGTGTATAACTCTAAGTTGATATAGTATAACCTTGTTGTAACTGTGGTATAACTGTAACGGCCGGTTGGTACAACTCTTAACCAGTATACGACTACAGTTATACAGTATATGACTAGAGTTATACAATATATGCTTTGGAGTTATACATTAGATAGCTGGAGGTATATCTAGAGTTATACAGTAGAGTTATACATTATAGTGTATATGCTTACGAGTTATACATTATATGGCCGAGTCATACATTCTATGCTTACAGTTATACATTTTATGGCCAGAGTTATACGTTTGGCGTTTAATTTTGTTATTTTTCATTCAGGCCACTGTTAAAAAGGATGTAATTGAGAATGTTGAACAACATTCTAACAATGGGGGAGTAAACGTAGATGTTGTCGAGGGTGCGGAGATCACCCCGGGGAATCCTTCAACTGAATGTACTGGAAATGAAATCCCTCTGACTTTCATGAGCACGACAGAGGTGAATGAGGCATTTGCCGGGGTTGAGGAGCGAACGATCGGTGCTGCCAAAGAAGGTTTGGTAGTTGAAATCGCTGGTGCTAGGGTTGAGCCGGTTGCACCACATCCACCCCCTATTTATGTGCCGCGATGTGACATGATCCACCATCCCTTCTTGCTGCATTCAACTGCCCCCCTTCCGTGTATGAACATTGTACCTGAGAACCTAGGTTGTTCTCAGGATTGCGGGGCACCCGAACCTGACCAGCACGTATGCTCACAGTGGTTGCGTTTTAAAAAGGAACGTTTCAGGACGGTGTTCAGGGTGAGGAAGGATGTAATGGATTATGTCTTTGATGAATTCCACGACCATAATAAATCGTAAGTAAAAGATAAGTTTTACCTATATTTCAATACGACAGACAAACAGGCCATGAATGCATTCCCTTGCTGCGTGTCTCAATTTTGCTAATCCTTTGTAGGGAACAATTGGTCACATATCCCTGTCCAAACTGCATAACGTGTATTGATCTCCAGTCGTTGATGCCCGGGAAAGCAGTTCGGGAAATGTCATCGATCGACTGCTGGTCCGTGCTACTCAATCAGCTTACGCACGCGAACACCGCAGCTGTTTCAAGTTCGCGCTGTTTCTTTGGCCTAGCTCACGCTGTAAGTGTGCTCGAACTCCGCAAGTTATTTTGTGACAACCTGTACGTACCTTGTGATACAAGCTGCCAACCCCCGTCTATCATTTTTATAGGCCCTAGCAATTGACATTTGGCAAGGCAGGAAGAAAAACTTGGTTGTTGATCATTCTGAAGGCTTTTGTTACTCGTGGGACATGTGGCAAGAGTCGTGTTCTAGTCCATTCCAACTGGACTCCGATATGGTGAGCTCAGATATCAATATAGAGACATTTACATACTGGAATTATACATTATTTTCGTAGAGTTTAACAGTATATGCTTAGAGTTGTACAATATATGCTTTAGAGTTAGGCATGGAGTTTTACCTAGAGTAATACCTGGAGTTATACACTACATTGTATATGCTTACAGTTATAGATTTTATCGCTAGAGTTATACATCCTATTGCAAGAGTTATACAGTATATAACTTTAGCTTTCAGAAGTACTAGAGTTATACGTTCTAGGGCTGAAGTTATACATTATTTGTCTAGAGTTATACAGTATATGCTTAGAGTTTTGATGAGTGGCTAACTTCACTCCAGAACTCTAGGCATATAATGTATAACTTTAACCATAGAATGTATAACTCATCGCACATAGAGTACAATGTAAGCATATACGAGTATAATGTATAACTCCAGGCATCCGCTTAGTGCACATAATGTACAATGCAAGAATATCTTTGTATAACTCGGAAATTAAATGTACAACTCTACACATATAATGTATAACTCTAACCATAGAATGTATAACTCCAACTACGCACAAAATGTATGCCTCTAATCTGCTAATTATGTTTTAAAACTCTTAGATTTTTGGTGCATGTTTGTAGGTTTCGTCCGTAAGCACGGCGATGAAGATCATTACTCTTGCATTTGCATAAATTTCCTCTCTCGAGCGGATCGAGTATCTTGATAACCGTTCTTACGAGGACGATCTTCTGAAATTACCATACGGAGGGATTGCGCGTATTCTTTGTAAGACTTATAAAACTGGTGACTAAATTAATTATCAGCTCCATTTGTTTTGTTAATACGTCTTCCCCTTTTAAACGCCTTGCCTAACTTCCGCCAGGCTGATGCAATGGGAAAGTATATGGCCTACAAAGGGCTCGACAAAGGCAAGAGAGTTGAAGGGTTCCCTTTTGTCAACATTAAATTCAATGGCGGGGAGCGGGACATACGCCAATGAGGCGTGGTGCATACGTCATGGTTCATATGTTTTTGCACCGTGGAGAGCCATTCGACTGTACCCTAGGGGATCGAGGAAAGCAATGACCTCATGCGAGCGGAAATTGCTGCAACCCTTGTCCTCGGTGACATTAACTTGGACAGGGAAGAAGTGTTATCCAGGGTATCGGCTTTTAAGGAGCTTAAAGACCGTGAATTGGAGGAGGTGCGTGATAAACAGAGGTCAGCCGGCAACACAAGTGGAAGGAAGAGAGGTGTTGGAAACGTCGGAGAGAACAGTTACGCTAAACGACCTTGCTCTAAGGTCGGTTCAACCTTCCGACTCACCTTCCAAAGTAGCCCTGGGCCGGACGCCGTCCGTCGGGCCCTCTCCGTGTTAATAGCCGCTCCCGGGGTAAGGGCGATGGCCTCGGTTGCACCAAATATTGCGGGGAACCAGACGCCAACCTTACCGTGGTCGCCAAGATGCTGAAGATGAACAAGGCATTAACTAGGGATATCCCGGTGTATCGCAAACAAGTGGCTGATTACGTTTTCCTTGATGACTACAAATATCCAAATGAGTAAGCTGTCTAAAATCCTAATGTTTTATCATATTAAGCTATATCAATATAGACACATTTCCATCTTTGGAATTCTCTAGTTTTTTGCGTATAGTATTACAAAGTATATGCTCAGAGTTGTACAATTTATACTTTGGAGTTATACATTAGAGGACTGGAGTTATACCTAGAGTAATACATGGAGTTATATGTTTCATCACTGAAGTTATATATATCGTTAATGGAGTTACACATTCCTAAGCTGCGATTATACGTTTCATCGGTGAAGTTATGCAGTCATTTTAATAGCGATTACCTTCCCATTTAGTATACGTCATAGCCTCGATTAACACTGCTTTGTCGAACTACAGTGAACCACTTGTGAGTTACGGCTGACACGGAACAATTAATAGGTTGCAAATGTTGTCTATGCTCCCTGAGACGCCAATGGATGAAAAAGTGATTGAGTGTTGGTCCTTGTTGCTTAATCGATTGGAGGCAGAGGATTGCGCGTTTTTTCGTTCGTCTTTTTTCGGTATCCGTCATATGGTATGGTCCTAATCAATCCTTTAATATGTTATAAGAGTTGCACATACCCTCTTTAAAACTTTCACAGTGGAAAGTAAGTCTACAGTTATACATACCCTCCCTGGAGTTAAACATTTTGTTTTTAGAAGTTATTAACAACCAGTATATACTTAGGCATTCTTCATTATCTTTGTAAGAGTTCTTGTGAAACTCCAATGCACAACCCCTATAACTCCTTTGGTATCCTCACACATATCTTGCTACTTGAACGAGGAAATAATCTTGAGCTTTGTACGAAAACCTGTCCAACAAACACCGGACACCGACAAAGTTGTACAATACGTGGGACGTCTTCCGAACCGACTGTGGCAAAGATTTCAGCTTGAAGGCTGATTTAATCTTCGTACCCATTAAGATTGAAGCCCATTATGCATGTGTGTGTATCAACTTTAATTCTAGGACGATTGATCTCCTGGACAGTAAGTACTATTCAAGTCCACGGCAATCGGAGATATGCAAAGCATGTCACGTTATTGTAAGTGGAATTAAATTGTAATTATGTTCATCTAAAAAGTGTTCTCACCGCTTTTACAAATCTTACTTTTTGACGTTCTTGTCTCTTGCCAAAGCGAGCCTCATGAGCGACTACGTGGAGGCTAGGGATGACGCGAAGGACAGAGCGAAAGACATACCGTCGTTCGATTCCGTCGAGATCCGTTTGCCTGGCATCAGCAAACGATAAACGACACCGAGTGCGGGTTATTCTGCATGATGCACATGCTAATGTACGAGGGCGATAGTTTTGGTCACGTTGATCTCGAGAGGAAGGTGAACCGTCGATATTTGGTGATCCGGTTGGCGCGACGCTTTCCTAGATGACATGAACATCATCAGGGAAGGAGTTCTGACCAAGGTCAATGGTTTCATTGGCGAGAAATTACAGATCCTGAAGACAGTAGAAAACAGACGGAAAGCAGCGCGGAGAGGAGATAAAAAACCTGCGAAAAAATAGAATGTATCCCTTTGATTCTGTATTCTCTTTTTTTGCAACTCTAGAATGTTGTCAAGAAACTCCTTAACAACTTAGACAACTTGTTGGAATAGATTGTTACTATATGATCTTGGTCAGTCATAATTAAAATCCAAGTTTTACAGATAAGTGTTAGAGTTATACACTCTGTGAAGTAAAGTTATACAAATTATGTGCAGGAGTTATACAACACACATGACTCTGCAGTTATGATAAAAGGCAAAATTTATTAGACAGCTAAGAGTTATACAAAAAACATCAAGAGTTATACAACGTGTGTACAAGAGTTATACAACATATGACTGCAGTTATTTAAAGGCAAATTTTGAACAAGAGATATACACTCTGTGAAGTACATTTATCCATATATGGGTAAGAGTTGTACTTAAAGCCACTGAAATTATAATTCCTTCTTAAAGCCACTTTTAAATATTGGATATGTTGCCATGAACAGAAGTCATCAAAACAATGTAAAAGAGTTGTACAACATTAGCTTCAAATTTCACACACCATATTACGAAGTTATACAAACGGAAGGTGCAATCCCCCTTCAAAATAGACAAAAGCTAGCTATTAAATACCCGTTCCGTCTCACCAGATTTTTTACCTTTTAAAGAAAAAAAGATTGTAAATAATTTGTTGAGACGGGGGTATTTTTATACTGCCTACTACTACATGTTAAGTTTCTCTATTCTTCTTCGTCGTCGTCTTCGTCTTCTAATTCTTCTTCTTCTTCTTCTTCTTCTTCTTCTTCTTCTTCTTCTTCTTCTTCTTCTTCTTCTTCTTCTTCTTCTTCTTCTTCTTCCTCTTCCTCTTCTTCTTCTTCTACTCCTTGAGATCTTTGGTGAAGACGGTGGATGCTCGAGAGAATGGGTTAGGGCGATTCGTTTATCGTGGTGTGCCATTTGTTTACGATTATTACACATGCGCTTTGGCTTAGAAGCCAAGGCAATGGCTTTAGCCTTAGCTGACACCATTCTTTTACCGCTCCTTTGTTTTTCGATTGTTTTGGTGGAAGTATTGTTACCTCACATCTTTGGCGGGGCAACCAAGGATTTGCTCAAATTCTGTTGCTTTGTTAAATCCTTCTTGTACGGTAAAAGTTTCTCCTTGAACTCTCTAATTAACGAGCTTAAGTTCACAACTTCAGTCTCACTCGCGCCACGAAGTAAACCAATGGTTGAATGAACTTCTGACCACAACTTCACCATCGCAACTTCTTTTGCATCAGTGCTACTATTTGTTTCCATTTGTTCACCATCACATTCTGATAATCTGAATTGCAATGCATCCTTTTTCCATCTTGTAGAAACGTAATCAACTGGAATTGTCTTCATGCCGTTAGCCGACAAAATCCGGACTATATGTAAACACAGAAATCCCATCCTTTCAAACATCATACAATTTGCACTTTGTGTAGCCTGTGTCCCTGTAATCCAATTAAATTATGCCGTTAGTTGTCTTATACATATAATAATAAGAGTTAAACATTATCACGCAGAGTTATACATATGGCAATAAGAGTTATACATTCTGAAAGCTACAGTTATTCAAACTCTAATCAGAGTTATACTACAAATAGCTGCAGTTCTGTGAAAAATAGAATTCCTAATGTTATTTTGAAAGTAGAGTTATACATATGGCAACAAGAGTTATACATTCTGAAAGCTACAGTTATTCAAACTCTAATCAGAGTTATACTACAAATAGCTGCAGTTCTGTGAAAAATAGAATTCCTAATGTTATTTTGAAAGTAGAGTTATACATATGGCAACAAGAGTTATACATTCTGAAAGCTAAAGTTAATCAAAATGTAATCAGAGTTATACTACATATGGCAACAAGAGTTATACATTCTGAAAGCTAAAGTTATTCAAAATGTAATCAGAGTTATACTACAAATGACAACAGTTCATTGAAAAATTGAATTTCTAATGTTATTCTGAAATTAGAGTTATACATATGACAACAAGAGTTATACATTCTGCAAGTAGAGTTATGCATATAATAAAAAAAGTTATACATTCAGAAAACTTAAGTTATTAAAACTGTTGTTACCTGGGTTGTACTCTACGTTGAAACTTTTCTGTCTGATTGAATCCTTTACGACAGTCACTTCAACTCCATCGACTTCAGCATAGCCGACACTCTTACATGTATCGATTGAGCAAATGACCTCTAGTTGGAATTCCTTGAAAACCTCACGAGTATAAACATCCGACGCATATTCCTCTATGGGTAAATGCGTCCCCATTGCCGGTGTTGAGTGTCGGTTTTCATGGTCAAGTCTCTTCTGCGTATGCCGTTGATGGTCCATAGCGCTTTCAAAACGCATCCAAAACTCCACTAACGTGCGACTCACGCTCGAACTTCTTAAAAAAACTATTAATGCTCTCTGATCTCTGGGTTGTCCTCATTACACCACCCATGTTCAAGTCCCTGCAATGTGCCATCACCAATTGGCTCCTTTTTTCGTACGCTTCTGTAAACCACTCTTCGTTCACAAGACCATGCGCTACCATTATTTTCGCCCACCTAGCGTCAAAGTCGTCGCTTCTATGTTGTCGTCCCATAGAATGTTGTTCAATTTCTGAACGAACTCCTTATAATCCTCCCTTGTCACCCCGACCTTTGATGGCACCTTGTTCATTATATGCCACATGCAAAATCGGTGGCGTGCAATCTTGAAGGCAAGGGGTACGGCCTTAATAATGCCGGACAACGATCCGTGATAATGTACTTGGGTTCCTTTCCTCCCATAACATTCAAAAACCTACTGAAAACCCACTAGAAGGATTCATGGTCTTCATGGGCAATCAATGCCCCACAGAATGTCACTGATCGCTTATGGTGATCTATGCCAGTGAATGGCGTGAAAATCATATCGTACTTGTTTGTTGAGTATGTTGGGTCGTACGACACTGCATCTCAAAAAATGGAGTAGTTCCTTCTAGCGGTTTGTCGCCCATATTGCGCTTGAAGGTCGTTATCCTTGTCAACTTCATAATCAAAATAAAACCCCGCCTATTTTGTGCCATATTTTGAACCGGTCAATGAACAATTGACCGTCCCGTTTATGGATGAAGCACTTCACATCTCGGTGGAAGTTCTTAAAATCAGTTAAGGATGCACCAATGTTCTCGAACCCGTTTACGAACTCCTTACACATGTTGTACGTCCTAGTTGCTCCTATCCTCAACTGCAGTGGACAACAAATCCTTATCGTCTTTGATTAATAACCAAGAATTCCTCAACTATAAATCTTTTCACTATTCTTATAACTTCTTATTATTTATAACTTTTAGGTTTACATAACTCTATCATCTCGGTAAATAACTTTAGAAGTTTGCCATTTAATTAGTGGATGTTTGTTTAATAGTAAACTAACCCTTGAGTTGTACATTATCAAGTACTTGTGAAAATCTTCTATGTTCCGCGACATCTTTTGAAACTGACGATCCTCACTCGATACAAGCTCGTGATTATGCCCCATGTGGAATCGGTCAATTACTAGTACTCCATTCTTCATAAATAGCCTGACATGAGCTTTACACCCTACCCTCTTGACTGTATACTTCCTCTGGTTCGCAGTTCTTTTTCCCCATTGCATTCCTTCTTCCCTAATCCCGATCTGATTTTTTTTTTATTGCCTCTCCTTTTGGGACATATGTGAATCCCTCTCTGCTGCAAACCAGCAACTTGGACCTGATTTCACCGTCGCGCCATTTTTTCGTCGAGTACTTCCGAACATCAAACCCGGTCGCCAATGCATAAACTTTATAGAATGTCACTGCCTCGTCGATTTCAAAAAATTGTTGCCCTACACAAGGTGTAAACTCCGCTGCCAAATGCTTACAATACTCAGTTTCCGCTGCCTTGCGACCATCTGAGCAGAATCAATCATCCATGAAATGATTAAGAAATACATAACTCTACGCATATACTGTATAACTCTATGCACATACGGTATAACTCTGGGCACAGACTGTATAACTTTGGGTGTATAATGTATAACTTTAGTCATACAATTTATAACTCTGGGCACAGAATGTATAACTGTAGTCAGATAACGTATAACTCTAGTCATACAATGTATAACTCTAGTCACAGTTTGTATAACTCTAGTCATACAATGTATAACTCTAGTCACAGTTTGTATAACTCTACTCATACAATGTATAACTCTAGTCACAGTTTGTATAACTCTACTCATACAATGTATAACTCTAGTCACAGTTTGTATAACTCTAGTCATACAATGTATAACTCTAGTCACAGTTTGTATAACTCTAGTCATACAATGTATAACGCTAGTCATACAATGTATAACTCTAGTCATACAATGTATAACTCTAGTCATACAATGTATAACTCTAGTCACAGTTTGTATAACTCTAGTCATACAATGTATAACTCTAGTCACAGTTTGTATAACTCTAGTCATAAAATGTATAACTCTGGTCACAGTTTGTATAACTCTAGACATACAATGTATAACTCTAGTCACAGTTTGTATAACTCTAGTCATACAGTGTATAACTCTAGTCACAGTTTGTATAACTCTAGTCACACTGTATAACTCTGGGCACATAATTTGTATAACTTTAGTCAAATAATGTATAACTCTAGTCGCAGTATTTATAATTCTAGTCATACAATGTATAACTCTAGTCACAGTTTGTATAACTCTAGTCATACAATGTATAACTCTAGTGATTTAATGTATAACCCTAGTCACACTGTATAACTCTGGGCACATAATTTGTATAACTTTAGTCAAATAATGTATAACTCTAGTCGCAGTAGTTATACATTTAATGAAACGGCACAATATATGGAATGCGAAGGGTTATAAGATTTCAAGCAGTGATATGGCACAACTTCCTAAACAAAATTCGTATTAATTAAAAAACAACTCAAAGGACACATTATTAATTATAAATTCATTCCACTATCTAAAAAACCAGTTCATTATATCCCTATCTCCACCCTAAACTCCAAACCCTAAATCGTTAAAACCTAAAATAAATTCCAAACTTCCTTCAACAACAATGAATGATGCCATTCGTAATACATGCATTATGACCGAGTACAACAAGAGTTTCATACGCCGGTTGCTGGACATCGAGAGGAGGTACATGACCTACCTTGAGGACGCTCAAATCGCACTCAAGGACGTCAAAGAAAATGGCTTGTCAGAGCAGCAGATAATGCAGCTATTAGAAGATATTGCATCTGCGGAACGAAACCTCCAAATAGCAAAGGAGGAGAGGATGAATATCATAGAAGAGAATTCATCCCTATATGAACATCTAAGAACTGTATTTTTAGCAATGCATTAAGTTTATGTATCTATATCTATTAATTAAGTTCATGTATGTTAAATGTGGGTTTGTTTTACTATCCTCTCCATCATCTTCTTTGTTTTATTTTATTTAATTTGTTTTACTAACAAACACAGAAAAACTAAGCGAATAATAATTACAGAAAAAAACAATGACGGAGAAAAACACATGCAAATAACATGTATAACTCTGGGCACAGAATGTATAACTGCAGGCATTTAATGTATAACTCTAATCATACAATGTATAACTTCAGACAAAATGTGTATAACTCTAATCATAGAATGTATAACTCTAGACACAGCTCGTATAACTCTATGCATTTAATGTATAACTCTATGAACAGTCTGTATAACTCTAGTCATGCGATGTATAACTCTAGCTACACAATGTATAACTCTTAGCACAGATTTGTATAACTCTACGGGGCACAGATCGTATAACTTTGGGTATATAATGTATAACTCTTACCATATCATGTATAACTATAGTTACACTCTGTATAACTCTAGGTAGATATCTTTGTATAATTCTAGTCATACAATGTATAACTTGTATAACTCTTACCTATATATGGAGAACTGCAGTGATGTGTTGTATAACTCCTGTAGAAAACGTGTATAACTGTAATCATACAATGTATAACTCTATACACAGTATGAATAACTTTAATGATACAATGTATAACTCTAGACACAGCCTGTATAACTATATTAAAATTGGTTCTTTAGTAAGATTTGTACGCATAATTTAGGGTTTGAATTCTTGTGTTACCCGAAGTTGCGGGAAAATGTCAAAGAGTTTTACAAAAAACCTCTGGAGTTATAACACGATGAATATAAGAACTGCATGTGTACCCTGTATTATTGAAGTTATACATATTTGGGTCAGAGTTATACTAAAACCCACTGAAGTTATAATTCCTACTTGATCAAGCTTTTAAATTTCCATCATTTTTTTGCGATCAACAACAAGCTACCAACATGAAAGCACAAATCTGATGAACACCATGAAAGTACAACAGTATTACGAATAATGAACACAAATTATATAACTACAAGCTACAATAATGAACATTCGGAACTCACCATCGACGGCAACTTCAATCTGCATATAATCGTTTTCACGAACACTGACTGTCATTTTGATCGTCGTTTTGTGATGAACAATGACAAATTATTTATTTTCAACAAAGCGAATGAATTTTATACGGAAAGATGATGTAGTTAAACAGTTGGCATGAAATTTCTTTTCTCTTTTTGATGATTTATAATGGATTTGCAGAATTATTCAGGTTTTTTGGATGATTTTTATGGGTTTTGCTTGTTAAGAGGTTTTGAATGGTGAAAAGAGGAGGGAAGCATGCAAAATGATATAGGAGGCTTTGTTTATTTTTATTGTCGCGGGATTTGATATGGAGGCGACATAAAAAGGTGCAAGTGGTCCCTCTCTCAAACAATCGGCATTTTTTTTTTTTTACCTCTAAAAAACACGCCCTCTCTCCTCATCTCATCCCTTCAATCCCTTCATCCAAGGGCTCTTATAAAGACTTAGGGCCTTATAAGGTATGAAGGCCTTATAAGAATCGCTCTCTCTCTCTCTCTCTCTCTCTCTCTCTCTCTCTCTATATATATATATATATATATATATATATATATATATATATATATATATATATATATATATATATATATATATATATATATATATATATATATATATATATAGTGATAAGTTCTTCTAAGTCCTTAATATCTTTTGAGTCCCTAAGTCTTTATTAGGGCCCTTGGATTAGAAGAATGGAGAGTGGAGATTTGCCTAGTTTAAGCCCATTATAGGCGTGAAAAAAAAAAAAGGAAATAGGGTGAGCAAAGAGAGAGAAGGGCTGTGTCAAGACAACTTGCTATTACCTTTGTGCACACACAAACACATGCATAATCACTCAATAACCTTCCTCAACACATTTCTTAGACATACTCCACCAAAACACAATTTGAAAAAAAAATACTCATCAGACTGGCGAAAATTGAGAGCAAATCCTACTTTCTTCATTTCCCATCTTCCTTTATCAGCTTCCTTGATCATCTTCCATTATTATCCTTGAGCATCTTCCGTTATTATCCTCGAAGCTGAGAAACAAACAACAAGACCAACGTCCAACGTAAAAAATGACGGATTTGCAAATGGTTCCATTTGGCCATGGTAATAATTGGATTGTTTTTTTTTTATTTTCTTCATGTTAGTTTATATATAATATTGTTTTGAGTCCTTAATATCTAATATTGTTATGAAAACATTAGGTTAGATATTAACAGTTCTTTAAATATGACGAGGAAGTGTATTTTAGGTTGTTTTTGAAGCTTGTTTTTTATTATGTAAAATCTGTTAAACTTCTCCATGATGGAAGTTAAACTCTGTGAATAATAAGTTCAACATCATAGTGTCAGGCTTGAAATTTATAACAGTGAATTCGATGAAATTGTAATCTTAACTGCAAAAGGTGTGAATGTAAGCCACCAAAGTATTATTGTAATTATTATGGTAGAATTGAATTTCAAAAGTGTAATATTTGTATCTTAAATTAAAATTGTCAATATCGTAAGTATAACTTATAAAACTGTAATTATATGTGATAAAAGTATAATTTTAACAGGTAAAAGTGTTATTGTAAGAGACAAAATATGTCAGTGTTCAAACTGTAATTGTAATAATTACAAGTATAATTGTAACATACAAAAGTGTAATTATAACAACCAAATGGTTTATTGTAACAGAAAAGCTGCAACTTTATAAACTATAATTGTAATAATAAAAAGTATAATTCTAACAGGCAAAAGTGTGATTGCAAAAGACAATTTCTGTAAGTTTTCAAACTGTAATTCTAATAGAAACAAGTATAATTGTAAGAAAGAAAAGTGTAATTTTAACAACCAAAGGGTTGATTGTAACAGAAAAGCTGCAACTTTATAAACTATAATTGTAATAATAAAACGTATAATTCTAACAGATTGGACTGTAATTTTAACAGGCAAAAGTGTGATTGCAAAAGACAATTTCTGTAAGTTTTCAAACTGTAATTCTAATAGAAACAAGTATAATTGTAAGAAAGAAAAGTGTAATTTTAACAACCAAAGGGTTGATTGTAATAGAAAAGCTGCAACTTTATAAACTATAATTGTAATAGTAGAAAGTATAATTCTAACAGGCAAAAGTGTAATTATAACTACGAAAAGTCTAATTTTAAGAAATATATAATTTGAACAAATATATGGGTTACTTTAAGTTGTTATGAAAACAATTGATAATTATTACGCTATTGTCAGATAATATTGAGCACAATGGAAAACAAAAGCCGAACGAAGAAGAATTTTGCAAAGATGTTGAAGCTAAGTTCACCCCGTATGTTGGTAAGGAATTCCTGGAAATAGAGGAAGCAGTGACATTTTATAGAATTTATGCTGTTGCTTGTGGTTTTGATGTGCGTAAGTACACAACTAAGAGATGGCGTGGAGGGGAGATCAAATCTAAACTGTTGGTTTGCAACCGGGAGGGGTTCAAACAGAAGGGACAATTGGAGTGTAGTGGCGGCCAGGACTCAGGTAGGAGACACAAAGTCAGGCGTGTTGGTTGCAAAGCGAGGATTAGGCTGTTCTTGATTAAGGGGGAATTACGAATTGTGATTCCACAGTGGGCACAACCATGAACTCGTATCGACCCGAGAGATAGAGAGTTCCAAAAGTTGGCATGCAACATAATGAGACTATCACAAAATGATAATCCTTTATAATTCAAGGGTGAGTTAATTAAAATTACACTTGTCTTGATTGAAATTACACTTGTTTATGTTATAATTTCACAGTAATTTGTTAGAATTACACTTTTGTCAACTAAAATGACACTTCTTGCGTCTACAATTACATTTTTTCTTGTTAAAAGAACACTTTTCTTTTTTTGAACTTATACATTTGTATTTGTTTTCTCTATCAGCAAGAGATAGAGAGTTTCAAAAGTTGTCATGCAACATAACAGACTATCACAAAATGATAATCCTTTATAATTCAAGGGTGAGTTGATTGAAATTACACTTTTCTTGATTAAAATTACACTTTATTTTGTTAGAATTACACTTTTGTCATCTAAAATTACACTTTTTGAGTCTACAATTACATTTTCTATTGTTAAAACAACAATTTTCTTTTTTGAACCGATATATTTGTATCTGTTTTAATTATGTTTTTGATGAATAAAATCAGACATCTAAAAGATTGTCATTAATCAACAAGTGAAGATAGGAGCTACGAAGACGTACAAAATTCTGAAGGAACATGTTAATGGGTTTGAAAACATCGGTGCTAGTTTGAATTCTTTTAAGAACTTTCACAGGGATGTGAAATGCTACATTCATGAACGGGACGGTCAGATGTTCGTGGACCACTTTAAGGAATTGGCTGTTACTAGACCAGGGTTCTTCTTTGACTATGATGTTGATTCTGACGGTAGCCTTAGTAAAGCTATATGGGCGGACGGGATCGCTAGAAGGAACTACTCGGTTTTGGGGATGCGGTGTCATTCGATCCGACGTATTCCACCAATAAGTATGACATGTCATTCACACCTTTCACGGGGGTTGATAATCATAAACGGTCAGTCACTTTCTGTGGAGCGCTTGTTGCTCATGAAGATGCAGACTCGTTTAAATGGGTGTTCACCCGTTTCCTGGGTGCGATGGGTGGCAAAGAGCCTAATACATTATCACCGATCAGGATGCTGGTATTCTTAAAGCGGTGCCATTGGTGTTCAAGACAGCGCGCCACCGCTATTGTATGTGGCATATCATGAACAAGGTTTCAAGCAAGTATGGAATGGCGAGAGATGATTATTGGTGTTTCTAAAGAAATTGAATGCCATAATATGGGATGAAGACATTGAACCGGCAGAGTTCGATGCAAAATGGGAAGAAATTGGCAGGGAACACAATGTTAATAACATTGGCTGGTTCCAAGAAATGTACGCTAAAAGGAGGCGAGAGGTTATGGCTCATTGTAGGGACCTAGATATGGGAGGTGTTATGAGGACAACCCAAAGATCAGAGAGCGAAAATAGTTTTTTTAAGAGATTTGAGAGTAAGTCGGGAACATTAGTTGAGTTTACGATGCGTTTTGACAAGCGATGGACCAAAGAAAGACACACACGAAACAGATTGACAATCGTAATGCAGACACGGTTTCCCTGAAATATCAACGCATCTAGCTATTGAAGTGCACGGGCGGAAGTGTACGATCATAAAGTATTCGAGGAATTTAAAGAAGAGGCCAAGTGCTCAATTGGTACTTGTAAAAGTAGAGGATTCACTGAGTGTGGCTCTTTAGAAGTGACCACTGTAAGAGATGCAAGCAGGGAGAGAAATTATGAGGTCACATACGCCAGGTATCATTCTCAGTAGCATTTGTTTACTAAAATTATACTTTTATCCGTTAAAATTATACTTTTGTTGATTAGATTTACACCTAGGGTTGTTAGAATTATACGTTGGGTTGTTAAAATAATACGTTGGGTTGCTAAAGTTATACTTTAATCCGTTAGAATAACACTTTTATTGATTAGTATTACACTTTGGGTAGTTAAAATTACAAATTGATTAAAGTTATACTTTTATCCGTTAGAATCACACTTTTATTGATTAAAATGCTACTTTTGTGTATTACTACAGTCACACTTTCGTCTGACTGATTTAACTAACACATTACTTTATATTGTTGAACTAGATACACTGAAAGCCACTTGTAGCTGCAGAATGCTTGAGAGGAAAGGCATCATTTGCCGGCATGTCATATGGATTTACTCATCAAACGGAGTGAAGATTATTCCAGAACAATGTATTGTTAAAAGATGGTGTAAAGATGCAAGGTTGTCTAAAATGTTCGATTGTAATGGTGAAGCAACTGAGGACATTGATATAATAGATGGAAAACAGATTGCGATGTCAGTAATGTGGTCGGAGATTCATCAGACAGTTGGGTTGCTCATGGGCAAATTGAAGAATGATGTCGAGAACTTCTCGTGTCTAATTAGACAGTTTAAAGAGAAACTCTCACCATTAGGATCACCATTGAATAAACGTCAACAGTTGGAGAAAATTCTTGGATGTTCTCCTACTGAGGAGATAACCATTTTGCCGCCCAAGAAATCCAAGAACAAAGGGAGCGGAAAGAGAATGTTGTCGAAGAAGGAAAAAGCAGTTGCTTTGGCAAGGAAGCCAAAACGTATGTGTAAAAATTGCAAGCGATTAGCTAACCATGACAAAAGGAACCGCCCTAACCCATTCGCAGAGCACCCGCTTGATCTCGCAATCGTCGAAAACCTCGTCGGAAGAAGAAGAAGATGGAGAAGACGAAGAAGAAGGAGAAGAAGACGAAGAAGATGAAGAAGCAGGCATCTTAGAATAATCAATTTAAGACGTAATAAGTAGTGCAATTTTTTGGGATGTCTACACAAAATACGAGGTACAACATGGTGTTTCGTATTGTGTTTAGACATCAAACTGCCAGGAAATCAACTGGTCGCCGTTGGTATTACAATGTATTTTGATGAAGTATTCTTTATTACACGACACAGTTATAATGTGCAAATTCAGAACGTTGAAATTTTCACGCTTGACTATCATGACAAATTATGTTCTTCAAAGTACACAGTTATTACTGCAACATCTTTCAGATAGGTAAAACAACATTACTATCTTTTCATAAATAAAACTACTAAAATGACACTTTTGTCTTTTAAAATTACATTTATATTTTATGTAATGTAAGGTAAATCTGTCACTGATATGGCCTGTTAGAATTACACTTCTGACGGTTACAATTACAATTTTGTGTATTACAGTCACACTTTCTTCTGACTGATTTAGCTAACATATTACTCTATATTGTTGAAGTAAATACATTGAAAGACAGTTGTGGCTGCGTCTTGCTTGAGAGGAAAAGGCATTCTTTTATAGAATGTCGTAAGATTATTTACACAAAAACTAACTGTCTACATTAAGTTTGCTAACAGCTGCAAATAATACAAAGTATGAAATAAGTGTTTACATAGCCAAGGGAATATTCCAACAAAAACAGAACAACTAAATTAAGGTTGTTATTTTTTCACATTGGGACGGGGTCAGTCTCACGCTTCGTTGTAATACCTTCCACAGTTTGTCCTTCGTGCTAACAAAAGCTTTGACCTTCTCGAGCACACCTTCGCGCAAAATGTTCATGTCCGCGTAACGAGGGTAGCTACCACTGGATCACCAAATAGCGCCGTGATTTCTTCTTCTCGAGATCTTCATCTTTGAAAAGGAAGACCCTCGTATAAGAGCATCGCCATCATGGTGAACAGCCCCGACTCACGGTTGGTTGAGAGTTGGTGACATCCCCCTGAAAGGTATCGGCGCAACACATAATTAGGAATTTCCGTGCCCTAGTGTTCTTCTTGTCCTTATCCCGTGATTCTAAATAATCACTCACCGCGCTAGACCGCAAATGTACATAATTACCCTATAAAAACTGATTGAACAAAAAAGATAGCATTCGGAAGAAAGCGATCGAAAATAACTTACAATTAAACGCTTGCTTTGCCAAACTGCGACTTCTTCAAGTCGAATGCCTTTGCCCGTCCGGCAAAAGTCGATTGTATTTGATTTGTGATTGATACAAACGCATGCAAAATGGTCGTCAATGCAGAACGGGACAAATAGCAAGTCTGTTTTCAAGTTAACGGTGCGGTCACTGTCGGCGATGAAGGTGTCCCGGATCCGCATGTGCAGTCGTCATAGTTCTTTGTCGATTGTGTGCCTGGTTGCTCAAACGTCCCGAGCATACGCAATAAGAAATCCTTGAAAAGGCAATAGTGAACATGATTCTTTGTGTTTACATTGTCACCCAAAATTACACTATTGTCCCTTAAAATTACACTTCACACGGTTAGAATGACACTTTTGTGGATTAAAAGAACTAAAGTGAAACATTCACATTAAAACGCTGTAACTAAGAGAAGTGACATTCTAAGTAACAAAGGTGTAATACAAGTGGACATAAATATTATGCAATGATAAATGGAATTACCATGTGACGTATACCAAAGAATGACATCCTCATTTGGTCGCCATATTCCTCCTTCTCCAAATGGTTCATCAAAATCGACCAGCACTCGATCACAGTTAACGACATAAGGTTTTCAGGCATCAAGGACATAATGTCTTTTCTCCGAAGCGTTGCGTGACGGGTGTACCAGACCAGCTGTTCACTGCACTCCGTAATATTAAAGAGGTCGTTAATTAAAGTAAAATAAATGTCAAAAATAATCTGAGTATCCTTGAATAAAGAAGGCGTTAATTAAGCGTGATGACCGTTCATCATAAGTGTGGTAATCTAACAAGCAATAGTCGGCAACATGCTTCCTCCTGTTTTTAATATCCTTGATTAACGCTTGATTGCCCCGGAGCAGCTTCGACACCACATTTGTGTTGAGACCACCTCTACCACAGTCGAGAGAGCAGCCCAACCCGTCCCCCTTTCCACGGGGATGGCTCTTGACGGCTGATAGCGCTTGACCAGATGGAATGCGCATGGCAACCGGCGTCACCTCCATAACGGGCTTTTCAAATTCAGTTACGCGAGCACGTTTTGTGGACTCCGGCCCTATGTCACCATCTGTTTTCCTCTTAGCAGCATTCAACTTTCTTGTAAACGGATGTCCAGCAGTCGTTTTGAAAAAACCAACCCTCGTCAGGATATCTTCTCTGATACTGTTAATGTCACAGAGGACGAGTGTTGCAGCAATCTCAGCACGGTACAAACTCATAGCATCCTCTTTCCCGAGGTCACATTGAAAAGGGCTTCCGCGGTAGAACATCATATGTAGCATCATGAAAACACCACAGTCATTTCTCGAATACCCTTGACCTTGCCGGTGAACTCAATGTTGACAATCTTGAACCCGCCTGACCTTTGCCCCCTTAGACAGACCCTTTAGACACCAAATACTTCCCATTATATTTGCCTGGACACAAAAAACGTCATTGAGTTAACGTAGTACGACCCACTAAAATTCGTTGACTTTTAAGATATCAAAGAAAAGAAAAGAGTGATTGTAGCAAAGACAAAGTGTTATTTTAACTAACATAAGTGTAATTGTAGCAGAGGAAAGTGTAATTCTAACAAAATAAAGGGTTATTTTAACAGGCAAATGTGACATTTTAACGAGAAAAAAGTGTGATTTTAGTCGACAAAAGTCTAATTGTAGCAAAGATAAAGTGTTATTTTAGCAACAAAAGTGTGATTCTACCAAAGGGTCAAAAGTGGGATTTGTAGCAGAATAAAGTGTTATTTTAGCTTACAAAAGTGTAACTCTAACAAAATACAGTGTTATTTTAACAGACTACATTGTAATTTTAGCAAAGAAAAGTGTGATTTTAGCTGAGAAAAGTGTAATTCTAACAAGATAAAGTGTTATTTTAACATACTACATTGTAATTTTAGCAAAGAAAAGTGTGATTGCAGCAAAGATAAAGTGTTATTTTAGCATCAAAAGTGTAATTCTAACAAAAGGGTAATGAAAAGTGGGATTTCTCCAACAAAAAATGGATAAACTGTAATTTTAACAAAGAAAGAGTAATTGTAGATATCGGCCACTTACGGAAATACGCGCTATCCCTCCGTAAGGGAGCGTTTCTATTGGGTCATCGTACTTGCGGTTGTCGAGGTAGTCAATCTGCTCGGTGAGAAAGTTGATGCACACGCAGCTGTAGTGATCACCGTCGCCGGATAAACGGGAGAAAGATCTCGCACCGTGTGTTGCTAAGATCGAACAATTAAAACTTAAAAACCATGAGACAAGATTACATGTTTTGTTACCTACCATGTCCGTATTGCTGGAATGGTGCACGACACATTTCAGCCCATGAATCCCAGCCACCATAAATGTCTTCGTCTTTGTTCAACACTTTCCCAAGCTTTTGAGCGTCCCAAATCATAATTGGGGGATTTGTAATTTGAAAAGTGTTAAATGCGTGAAGGATAATTAAAAGAACTATTTTATACAAATAAAGTGAACCTTTAACCAAAAAAAGTGTTAGAATTAACTCAGAAGGGAGATGTTAAAAGTATAATTTAAACAATCAAAAGTGTAATTCTAACGGCAAAAAGTATCATTTTAACGGACAAATGTGCAATTTTAACATACAAAACCAACTTTTTAACTTTAAAAAGTATAATTCTAACGGACAAATGTGTAATTTTAACACACAAAGGTAACATTTTAACTTACAATGTGACTTAGTCCAAAGAAAGAACGGGATATGTCCGAAGGTTTCATAATGTGGTTGAGTAGCAAGCACCAACCATCAATAACACCGGTCATGATTTTCGCCCAGGGTTCAAAGTTGCAATATCTTCCGGGTAATGAAATAAAACTCGCTGAATTGGACCAATCGTTCCCTACAACGAAAAAATGAAATTAGCCAACAAATATATATATAATTAGCAATGTTAAGAGGCTCTTGTAAAGAATAATACACTTACAACTCGTTAAACGCGTCGATCGATTGAACGCATAGTCAATCACGTATTTCTGTCACATGAACATTGGCACTAGGAGCTCCTGACTGAATGCTAGGTTTTTCGTCGCAAAGCACAAATCAGGATTAGGTGCCCCACAATCAAGAGAACACCCAAGGTTCTCAATGACGTGATCCATGCATGGTAAGGGCTCACTCGAGTGAAGTAAAAAGGATGGTAGCTCGAGATCACCGTGAGGGACGACGGAACAGGGATAGGAATGTCAACATTCTTCTCGCCTCGGAACTACGTCACCGATACCTCTCTTCTCTCGACAGTCCCTTCCGAAGACTTCCCAAGCAACATCCTCAATGCCGCATCTCGTAATAAAAATAGTGTTATTTCATCATCATAAGTAAGTAAGTGTAAGCGTAGCGAGAGAAGAAAGTATAATTCAAGAGACAAAATTATAATTCAAACAAAATTGAGTGTTATTTTATCACAAATAAGTGTAATTTTAACTACAAATAGTCTAATTCTAGAAGATAAAAGTGTAATTGTAAGCTACAAAAGTATTATTTTAACTTAAAAAAGTGTAGTTTTAGTAGAGAAAATTGTAATTCTAACTGAATAAAGTGTGATTTTAACTAACAAATTGTCTAATTGCGCGAGAGAAAAGTGTCATTCTAAGCCAAAAAAGTGTTCTTGTAAATAACAAAAGTGTAACTTTAAAATAGAAAAATGTAATTCTAACTAAATAACTTCATCCACGGCATTACCTCCGTGATCCTTGATCAGCCCCATCCACTACCTTCTCTACCACTGTCATCGAGAACTTATATCCAAATTTGGCTCATCATTATTCCAACCCTCCTCATTTACAATCGGCACGAGATATTGGGTGCTCCTCGAACAGTAGCGTTTACTTCTGCAGAAGAATATACAGTGCTTGTCCATTCTACGTCCATAAATTCCTTTTCGCAACGCATATACAAATTCAGCTGCTCGTTTTCCTTTAACACCCGCTCGTCGGTGGTTTCGCCT
Organism: Silene latifolia; assembly: GCF_048544455.1. Lineage (NCBI taxonomy): Eukaryota > Viridiplantae > Streptophyta > Magnoliopsida > Caryophyllales > Caryophyllaceae > Silene > Silene latifolia. Next base: position 1,292,568 of record NC_133536.1, read on the forward strand.
CCGCCGTTTCCTGCACCCTCTTGATAATGTTGTTCGGTGCGCGCTCTCGCATCGCATATCTCGTGAGAGAGAACATCAATCGAGTGGCAGGGGGAACTCTCGTGTTCTCGAACTTCCGCCAAAGCATTATCCGCCTTCTCGGTCTCCCGCATCGGGCCCTCTAAATTCCAAAGATTTAGAGTCCACTTGTACAAAGATCGTGTGGTGTTGCGAAACCACAATTGAACTTGAACATTGGAGACCAGGTTCAAAGATTACCCTTCCCAATCTTGTCATCATCCTTTTCCGCCTCGGCATTCAGAGCTTCACTCACATACACAACCGCTCCCGTAGCGTCGGAGGCCACATTCACCAATTCTCTTACCTCTCCAATTCCATGGTCTTCTCTGGCCGACCTTTCACTCGGTGGTCGCTTCAATAATCTCGCATGACGAAATCGCAGATTGAGTAACGGGTGGAACAGCGTCGGTGGGCCCACTTTCCTCATTTTTTTTGTCCGCTACCTCATTATCCCCGGCCACATGCACGTCCAGATCCATCGTCTGCTCTTCTTTGGCCTCATTTTTTTTGTCAGCTATCTCATTATCCCCGGCCACATGCACGTCCAGATCCATCGTCTGCTCTTCTTCCTTTGCAGTGCGCAAAGCATTCGCATAGAACTTCTTTCGGCCTCATCAAGCTCTTCTTTTGAATATATATCTTCCGAGCTTCCCGTTCAAATTTTGGTGGTTCTTTAACAGCCCACCGCTTTCCATCCGCCTTCCTCCTCCTTCGTATATAACGGAAATCTCACGAGTACTACCAACATCCACGTCGGTGTCCTTACTGTACTCGTCTCTGTGAGCAGTGTCCGTAAATTCAGCGGAGCCGTAATATTGCACGGCCTCCATTATCTGTTGTGTCGACACCTCCAGTGCTTTCTCACTAGCTGCGTCATCCGAAACAATTGACGCGGCCACCGGGCCTTCACGGTCTCTACCAAGATCTACAGTCACCTCTTTCTCATTATCGGATCCATCATCCTCCATATCATCACCGTCCTCCTCATCGCCAACATTATCAACATCCTCGTCATCTCCCTCGTCCTCATCACCATTGTCCTCCTCTTCATCATCGTCACCAACATGCTGCTCGTACCCGTCGTCATCTACCTCATCATTCGATCACGATCACCTGGACTTTGTTGCGAGCAGGTCGATTTCACGGAACGATTTATTCGTTCGACTATCTCCGCATTTCCACAAAGATAATCCTTCATCCTTTGGCTTTGAAAGAATGATTGCGTGCATTGTGTAGCGACAGGGTCACTAGGATGGTTCATCCCTCCTGTTAACCTTTTAAGCGTCATGGTCGCATCCGCATACCATGAATAGAAGACAGAGCATTCCTTTGCATCTTCAAGTAAAGCTCATGCACATCCTACATTAAAATACAGATAATTGGACAATTGTTCAGTCAAAAGTGTTCATTCAAAAGTATAATTTTAACCTTAACAACTGTAATTCTAAGGTCCAAAAGTATAATTCCAACGGACGAAAGTGTAATTGTAAGCTACAACAGTAAAATATTAACTTTAAAAAGTATTATTTTAACGGACAAAAGTGTAATTGTAACATACAAAAGTATAATTTAAACTGACAACCTTGTATAATTTTAACTGACAACCTTGTATAATTTTAACTTTAAAAAGTATTTTTTTAACGGACAAAAGTGTAATTGTAACATACAAAAGTATAATATTAATTTTAAAAAGTATTATTTTAACGGACAAAAGTGTAATTGTAACATACTACACTATAATTTTAACTTTAAAAAGTATAATTTTTATCGACAACCTTGTAATTTAAGCAATTTGATTAATATCGCAATTACAATTGTAGTGTAATTGTAGTGAAAGAAAAAGTATCTTTAAAACATTAAAATAGCACTTACATCTACAGCCCGAGCTTTCAACTCCTCGTCATCATCAACACCGGAAGGGAGTTCAATCTCGATGAACTTCTTCCTGTCTGAAGTTGAAGTCACTTGTAATGCCGTATCCCTAACCACATTTCCAATGGCCAATACTTTTGTCATCGTGCACCCCACCAATGCTTAACAGTTCTTTTTGTAGGCACCGAGGATACTTAACCACGGACCAAGTTAGCCGACCCAAACGGCTCTTGTCAAGCTCACCATGTAGTCTCGTCGAAAGCGTCGCACGGCCCCAGTGCTTAATGAGGGCGGGGTGTGGCGACAACTCTCACCACGGAAATCGAAACGTTGAAAGTACGTAATCATTAAGAAGGGGATACACCCCAGGCGTCATTTATTTTCACCGAGATCTGCCGCATGACCTTCACCAAATTTTCCAAAGACACATAAGTACACCAATCGCTGCGTAATCGAGTCCACATCTTCAATGACTCTCAAAAGCTTGAAGTCAACCCCACCGTATGACGTTGGAGTTAGGAATGATGACATTGCGAGCGAGAACAAACGACTGCAGAAGTGCGGACCTCCTTTTTGTAATTTTTTTTTAAATATCTTGGAAGACAATTCCTAAATTAATGCCTTCATTAACCCCTTTTATGTTGTACGCTTTTCGCCATTTATCTTTCAATTGCTTGTTCTCCGGCGCTTGAGAATCCTTTTGGCGGCCCGTAGGTACTAGATCAAGAGTTTTAGGACCAAGTGGTAACATAAAACAATCATACACGTCATGCTTGGTGACCATGAACTCCTTATCCTTGGCCCGAAAAATATACGATTCATCATGAATGCTTTTAGAAAATCTTTAACGTACCCCATCGGATATGTTTTGAGCTTAAGCTCCAGAATACCACCGAAACCAATCCTCCGTACCGCATCTCGCTGTGCATCATTAAGCTTTTCAAGGAGCTCAACCACCGTGCCGGTGGCACTTGACTGATGACCACCTTTGCTATTTTCTTCGTGTCCGGTTTTATTTGGTTTGGTGGTTTGGCAACAACAAGCTCCTTACTCGACTTAACAGGCACCTTTGCTTTTTTGGACTTGCTCGATTTACCCTCATTTCCACCGACATCCGTTAACATTACTCAAAATTAATTGTTAAATACAAAAAAAAATAAGACAAAAAGAAAATTTAAAATTGTAGCAAAGATAAAGTGTAATTATAGCGACCACAAGTGTAATTCTAATAAAATAAATGGTTATTTTAACAGCAAATGAAAACTATCAAAGCAAAAGAAAAGTGTGATTGTAGCAAAGACAAAGTGTTATTTTAACTAACAAAAGTGTAATTGTAGCAGAAGAAAGTGTAATTCTAACAAAATAAAGTGTTATTTTAACAGTAATGATGACATTTTAACGAGAAAAAAGTGTGATTTTATTTTGTCAAAAGTCTAATTGTAGCAAAGATAAAGTGTTATTTTAGCAACAAAAGTGTGATTCTAACAAAAGGGTCAAAAGTCGGATTTGTAGTGATTAAAGTGTTATTTTAGCTTACAAAAGTGTAATTCTAACAAAATACGGTGTTATTTTAACAGTAACAATGATGACATTTAAAATTGTAGCAAAGATAAAGTGTAATTATAGCGACCCACAAGTGTAATTCTAATAAAATAAATGGTTATTTTAACGAGAAGCAGAAAACTATCAAAGAAAAGAAAAGTGTGATTGTAGCAGCACAAAGTGTTATTTTAACTAACATAAGTGTAATTGTAGCAGAGGAAAGTGTAATTCTAACAAAATACAGTGTTATTTTAACAGACTACATTGTAATTTTAGCAAAGAAAAGTGTGATTTTAGCTGAGAAAAGTGTAATTCTAACAAGATAAAGTGTTATTTTAACATACTACATTGTAATTTTAGCAAAGAAAAGTGTGATTGCAGCAGCATAAAGTGTTAATTTAGCATCAAAAGTGTAATTCTAACAAAAGGGTAATCAAAAGTGGGATTTCTCCAACAAAAAATGGATAAACTGTAATTTTAACAAAGAAAGAGTAATTGTAAGCAACAAAAGTAGGATTTCTCCAAAAAATATGACTAATCTTAATGAATATGAACATATATACTCAAAACGTTAGTTGACAAAATACTGATGATAAAAAATAATCGTTGTTCATGTCCTAAATGTGCTAAAAATAATGGCTAATCAAAATGAAGAAACCAAAAAAATGTGATCAAATAGAACAAGACATCAACAATAGTGACAAAGTATCGTGATCAAATACGATCCAATAGCATAACAATGTCCAATAAATTAAAAAAAACGTCTAAATAAATGAAGAGAACAAATAATAAAACTGTAAAAACCCAGAAAAAAATCATAAAACTATAAAAACCCCAAAAAAAAATACCTTCTGAAGTGATTTAATGGACGACAATGGCAGTTTGCAAGTGAGCAAAGAAAATGGAGAACAAAACGATAATAAAGTAGCAAAAAACCGATAAATTTGGGGGATTTTTAGAGCAGTTTCTTCTTGAAATGAATGGCGTTTAATTGGGGGGAATTGTTTTGGGGGAAAATTAATTTTGAATAATAGAGAGATAATAAGTGGGGGGAAGTTTGTAGGACGTGTGTGAGTGATGGCTTTGATTGACAACCTGCATGCATGCTAACCCTATGAGTGGTAGGAGGAGAGAGGTAATTATTTTAGCCATTAGAATAATATTATTAGTTGCTTTTTACTTTTAATCTAAGCCATTCAATAACATGATCTAAGGGATGACAATAGAACTCATGGACTCAAGTGTAAGACATGGACTTAGATGATCTTATTACTATATATATATATATATATATATATATATATATATATATATATATATATATATATATATAAGATTTGTATGGGAAATTGTAATATCAACTATTTTTACTTTGATTTACAAGAAAATACATTTATTACTTTCTATTTTGGTTTCTTATCCTATGCCAAGTGGGCATAGGTTAGAAAAACCCTTATTTAAGTTATAAGTTTAAGAAATTAATATAAATGTCAATTTTGTCTTATATGGAGCTAATTTGTTATCGGGTTATCCGCTTTAATTGCGTCAATATCGAGTTACTGGTCGGGTTTGGGTTAAGATAAATTAAATAAGACTGTTGGTTATCAATTCTATATCAAGTCTAGTCGGATCAGTTTCAGTTCACCAATTTCCGAATTCTATTGGATTGGATTTCAGGTGATCTAGTTCGATCAAATTTCTCGGATCACGGCCATGCCAACAATATTAAAGCCTTAAACAAAAACTATTCATGAGGCCTAATCACTATAACTAGCTAAAGTTATTCCTTTTTTTTCCATTGATTTGGGACACGAGGTCATCTACTTCGTCTTAAGGTTTTAATATTCAGCAAATCAAAGGCGAGCAAATAATGATATAACGCAAATTTGAAAGAAAAAAATCGAAAATTTTAGCTAAAATTCATTTTCGAATTTTTTTTCTTGACCAGCGAAGGTGCAGTGCCCGCCACTTGTGAGCATATACTCTTATACTCCCTCCCATCCAGACCAAAGGTTACAGTTGCTTTATCATATTTGTCGAGGCACGTTTTGTAACGTGCATATATTTAGTTACACATTATTAAAAATTATAAAAATTTGATATTCTTATAGCATTCATGACGATAAATCAAACAAGATCTCACATGACTATATTTTGTCTTATAGATTAAGAATAACATCAAAGATTCTCTACGACCATGAATAGTGCAAAGCAACTGTAACCTTTGGTCTGGATGGGAGGGAGTAATCATCTCTTGATTTTTTTATGCTTAAAAACAAATCTCGAAGACGTAGACGCAGCGGATCGAGGACAAAAGGCATGGGGCCTAAGGAGTAATCAGTGGTGTACGACTAGATACAAGACCACTTAACATATTACATATGTAACATACTGGAGTAGTATTGATGAACGCTTTTCATACCACATTTATTTGTCCCCTCAATAGGTAATCTGTTTGCACATTAGTTGTCCCACAAGTCTTTATCAAGAGACGATAGTTTTGTCAATTTGCTACAATAATTATTCTCATTATAAACGGATATATACGCCTAAAGTTCAACTTGTTACTTGTTTTATACTTTAAATGAGTGGATATTTGACCCGTATATAATGAGAATTTTTGTTGCTACAATACCTTCCGGGAAATAAAATACAAATTCTTGTCTAAAAGGTAAATATCCGTGTTAAATAATAAAACGGGTTAAATAAATAGATGAGATAAAAGTGGAATGCATAGAGAAGGTCCTATCTAGCTATACAAAATAATATTTAATCCTTTTCTTACCTAAAACGGATACAACCATCTTGAAAAAGATTAATTGAAATAAAAATATACTCCGTATAATTGACTGTTACACCATAACTAGAAATAGATAATTACTGATTGTAACTGAGGAAGTACGAAATATGACTTAGTCCTTCATTTTCACTATACTATATTGCTTTTGCTTGATTTTGGTGGATTTTGAGAGAACATTTCATCTATTGTTTTTACATATATACATAATTATTTCGGTTGAAAATATAAATTTAATAAAAGATTTTTATAATAATAATTAAATATGTGAATATTTTGTATTATAATGAAAATGAGGGAGTATGTCACTTTTTGGTGCTATATACTCTCTCCGTTCTGGTCAATTATTTATCTTTGATTTTGTCACAAAGACAAAGGAAAGATAAGAGGACAATTATTAGATGATAAATGGACTAAATTGAGTGTGGAAGATCAAACTGTCCATCAAAGACATTCCTAATACCTAAAATATAAAGAAAAACAATTAACTAGAACACCCAAAATATAACAGGTAAATAAATGACCGGAATAAAAGGAGTATCAATTTAAACTTGTTTTCTTATATATTTTTTTTCTTTGTTTAATGTGAGATTGTGAATCATTTTGCCTATCCATTTTTCCAACACTCGCTTCATGCTAAGATTTTAAGGCCACTCCACTATAAAAACCTTACTATTTCTTCCTTATTTTCACACCCTCAACTCCTCAAAATGTCGTCCTTCCTCTTCTCAACATCAGTCACTCTAGTTCTACTCTCAATCAGTGGCGGACCTAGAACTTAAGTAAAGGGGGTACAAATTTTTGTCCTCGGTATCATCTTCAATCTAAAAAGCAATTTTTAAATTTTTAAAAATCCTAAACTAATGTTGTATATAGAACAAAATGCAACAATAATTGGTCATTTATAATTTTTTTTTCAATAATTTATTTGAAATTTTTCTTCACAACACTTAAAGGTTTGATGTAATAGTGTAGATACCCGTATCCGTCGATATTGGAATTTATAGAGAACCCGACAAACACCCGATGATGATAGGACACATGTATTCTTTAGTTGTCATTGTCATTATTTGGGCTCGTTTTACGAGGTAGAATGGGCGTCGTCGATGAAGTAATTTATTAATTTAAATGATATTTAAATTAATGTTTTTTTAGTGAGTTCATTCTATTAATTTAAATGATATTTAAATTAAAGTTTGTTTTTTAAAGTAATTTCAATTTAATTTATCTTATTTTGAATTTATTTTTTTCCAAGTTTATTTTATTGAAAATAAAATAAATATTTGATTTGAAAAATCATTTTATGAGTATTTTTGATTTGAAAAGTCATTTATTTTAATGGATTATTTGATTTGAAAAATCGATTTGAAAAGCGAAGAAAACTCGTTTTGAACACTTGTTTTTGAGCTCGATTTTAGCTCGATTTTTGAGCCCGTTTCTTTTGCGAATTGGCACGAATCTCGAGTATGCTAACCCACCTAAGCCAATACCCATCCACCCTTGTTCGAACCCCCCATACCACAGCCCAAATCCTCGTCCCAAACCCCTCACAAGCAGCCCGCATAAACCGAGCCCCCCCTGTTTTGGCGCACCAATTCGCGAGCCCAAACCCGCTCCAAACACTACCAAGACCCGTACCCATTAACCCTAACCCATACCCTAGTATCCTACCCATATTATCCTAGCTTAATCACCAAGAAAACCCCTCTCAAACCCTCCCAAAAACCGATGGACAGCAGCCATCCGTGAGCAAGCCCGATTGCTCCTCCCTCTCTTTTAACCTACTTTAACTCCTTATAAATACCACCCCTTCACCATACATTCATTCCTCTAAGTTCTCCATACATCCAACCATCACTCACAAGCTTTAAACCTCAGAAACAAACCCTAAACATCCTTCAAAAACCCTAAACCAAACCGACACACAAACTGAAACTGTTTGTGTGTCCTCTTCGAAAACCCATTCGTTCCTCCATCAAATCTCCATCAAAACTCGATTTTCTTGTTCCTAATTAACCACATAACATCCATATACACATTAGACAAAGATTTACGAGCCAAATTGCCCTTGAGAGTACACGAAATCCCTCGAAAAACAGAGTGAAATAACACTCTGTTTTCGCGGTTTATTCTTGTCTGTCCAGTTCTGTTTGTGCTCGTTTTTCGTGCCCAATAACCAAAAACGAGCAGGGGTTGCTTTAAGATTCCTGTTCTCCTTTCTTTCTAGTTTTCAAAACATCTTTTAGATCGAATTTTCGTCGTGAAACGAGGGAGATATCATCGTTTGAAAATCGCTGTCCAGAAAGTTTCCAAAACGCGTGTTTGCTTTGCTCTTCGTCGACGACGGCCTCTCGAGATAAAATCTACCATCGATTACGACCCAAGACGGTGTCAACGATACATGTAGGTTGAGGGTGCATCAAATCCTCTTCTTTTCCCTTTTATTTCGTTTGTTTTATGCTTTTTATTTGTCTTGTTTTTGTTTGTTTTTTCGTTTTAATTATCGTTTGTTTTAATTAATTATGAAACTAGTTAGTCCGAGTATGAGTTAAAGTACCACCATGAACACCCGCGTTGACTTGAGATGGGAAAAGAAACCGCTCCTTCTGTCGGTCGTACACCCCCGTCTCATTTACATATCCTCGTGTTCAAGGTAGGGCATAAATAAAACGAGTTTCTAACTTCGCTCTTCGCTTTTGACCCCTTTGTTATTTCGGCCAATTCGACATACCCTAGGACCCGTTGTATGTTAGTTTAACCTCTGATTGTTAACCTATGACGTATTTAGATGACATTAAATTAATTTAATAACCTAATTAGACACATTAGGGTGCATCGACATAGCTTTAAAAATCAATTAACAATTCTGTAAATAATTGAACGCACCTTTCTCTTTCACCTAATTTCTCGCTAGTATAAGAGTGCGTGATTAGCACCTTCTTATTAACACTCGATGAGTTAACTTAATTTGCAAACTTGACCTAATTCAACCCCTTTGGGCCGCGTGGAACACTCGATCTTAAGCGAAGCTTTCTGACCTTTTTTTATCATCGTTTTCTAATGTATCTCCCGTATCGCTTTGCAAATCCATCTAACTAATGAACCCGACCTAGGAACTAGGGTAGCCGTGTCTGTGGCCGTGGCTTTAGGCCGTGGGGTTGGTCATGCTTCTCTTTGTCTCGTTTGTTTTAAGTCTTTTGTTCTTTGTCGTTTGATAGCTTGTAATTTATCGTTTGTTTATCGAGTTGTAATCTTTCGAGTTAGTTTTTCTTTTATTGAGTCAAAACCTTTTCAAAAAACCTTAGTCTTATTTGGTTAGACGGTTGTTCCTCAATGCTTGTAGGAGCGTAGTAAACCGCATGTTGTTTAAAGCAACATGGCCCGGTTTATGCTAATGCATGCTTTGGTGCGTAGCCCTATGTCTAATTCGATGAGATTAAGTGAAAGCACGCATTACGAGGAGTGACTCAAGGCCGTGTGTCATGTAGGCCGTGAGTCGCCCCCTTTGTGCACGGTTTTCTAGGCCAAGTGGCCGTGTTTTGTGTCGTGTATTGCGTCGTGTGTATAGCTTTGTATTTAGATCGAGTTGTATCTTTAATTTGTTGTTGTGTCGGCATGAAATGCCTGGTTTGTAATAGGTAGATCCCAACGGCTCCCCCATTCCCCATCAAGCCTTGTTTGTTTCGTTTGAATGTTGCTAGATCAATCAACCCACATGCTAAATTACAACTTTGACAAAGTTAGTTTAGTTGCATCTAAAACGACATAGAAATTGTTGTCACATGATAGGGTTAAAACAACGTTTGCATATCACATATCGTAGTAGCTATGACCTTGTTTGAAATCCGACACTTGACTTAGTAGAGACCGTTATTGACGGGCGGGGTTGGGTGTCCTTATGGGCTTCCCAACACGTACCATCACCCCTTACTCAAGATCTATGGTTTGTGGATCCGTATAAATACCATTGGATTACGAGAGTCATTCAAATCGAGTGATATAGGGTACAAGCCTTTATCTTTAATCACTCGTAGTCGATTGGCTTTATGCTTTTCGATGAAAGGTGTAAAGTTGACTTGAACGGTTCCAAGTTCCCAAAAAACTTGGTGGCGACTCTAATTGGTCTTAATTCGATTCGAAAGAACCTCGAGTTGATTATGCCTAAAGTGGATCCCGCGGACGCAGTTCCCGAGGGCCTTGTCCACAGTTTGGCGACTCCGCTGGGGAAAAGAGGACTAGTTACACTGTGTTTCTAGGGTCTTTTCCTCCGAGGTGAAACTTGAAACGAAAGTGTTGGAAAGTAAAACATTACTCATAGTGCTACGATTCATGCATAAACCCTTAAGGACTTACCCGGGCCGTCCCAGCGTTTCTTCGTGATGCGTGGGGGGCGACGTCCCACTATGCCAGGAACCTGCACATTGCTCGCTTCCACTTCGCCTCGCGTGGTTCTTGATGGTGGGGACGATCTTCTAGGTACTTTACCTTAAGACACCTTGCTCTATAAGACCGCAAAAGGATGGAGGGCATAGACCTTCTTATAGAAGACTTGCCGAGACTTAGAGATGTCTAGGAGCATACATCCTTATAACATGAGAATGACAATGTGCAATGTGTTTTCCCGAGTCTTTATTTTCAAAAATTACCATGTCCTTTTCAAAACCGAACTTTTGAACAACTTATTTTCAAAATAGCATGGTTTTAAAAACGCGGAACGCTGCCTAAATAGGACTAGAAATTTCGGCCCAAAATGAGCTTTTATAGCCGGCATGCTGCCCATTTCAAATCTCATTTTTTCAAATCAATCCTTCATTTTTCAAAATCAATCCAAAATGTTTCTCGAACCTCAACCAAGCTTGAAATGCGTCGAGTCGCGTCCGGGTCATGGCCGTGTTAGGAAGGTTATGTTTCGTTCCAAGAGTCTAGAACACGACCCTGTTGGGTCACCCAAGCTCACCTCTTGGGCTTTGAGTCATGTTGGTCGACCATTTGGTCTAGGATAGTCCACACAAATGTCCAAGCTAGGCCCTTTAGGACGTTTCATATGAACCCATGGGCTATGTTAGCCCAATCACGGGTTTAGTCACACCAAGTCCAGTTTAGAATCGAGTTATGACAGTTTGAATCATATTGTTTTGTCGGGTCTAAAATGAATCGAGGTCTAAATCCAACCGTGAGTCGAACCTTTGGTTAGTCAGTCTCCAGTCGAGTCTTTGTTTGAGTCAAGTTGGGGTCGTGTCCTTAAGTGTGCAGGGGCTCTTACTTTAAATATTGACTCAGTACGGGATTTTCTTGTAGAAAGGCCGCCAAAAACCCGACGTCAAGCAATGGAAGATGCTGTTAACAAGCTTACTGAGGCCGTGAGCCTCATGATGACCCGAATGGATGCAATTGAATCTAAGTTGGGTGAAGATTCCCCTCCACCTCTGACTGATCTGGAGAAACGGTTCAAGTTCATCGAAGACCGTTTGAAACTCTCCCAGGGGAAGAACATTCACTATGAGAATGCTAGGACCTATGCCCCGGTGCAGGATAAGTTGCCCACGAACATGGTACTCACTGACATCCCAAAGTTTAAGGGCACAGAAGATCCAGTCCACCATGTTAAGGCCTATAAAGGGTACTTGGCACTGAAGGGAGTACCTGCTGATATGCTCTCTGAAATTTTCGCCCAATCTCTGGGTGAACACCCAAAGGCGTGGTTCTATAATCTTGACCTCAAGAACTTCCCCACTTTCGAAGATATTACGGTGGAGTTCTGTAAGCACTATGCTGACAATGTTGAGATTCAAACCAACGTAAGAACATTGGAGGTGATGACACAGAAGGAAAAAGAGGGCTTTACTGAATTCCTTGCAAGATGGCGCGCTGAAAGCGTGAAATTAGCCAAGAAGCCTGATGAAGTTGAAATGGTAGATAAGTTCGTAAAGAATCTACGACCTATTTACCGCAATGCTCTGAAATACCAGAATTTTGGCTCTTTCAAAGAATTGATAAGAATCGGGATAAAGGTAGAAGATGATGTCCTAAGGGCAGAGGCTGAAAAGCCGAAAGGGTACCAAGGGGCCTCATCGTCTAAGACAAAAACCCCAGCAACGACCCATATAGATGAAGCCATCAATCTCTTAGAAGGGCAATCGAAGAAGTCGCAGCGCCAAACACCTAGGGCATTCACCGATATCGGATGCACTTATACATACGCTCTCCAAAGGCTCATAGCCCAAGGAAAGCTGAAGCCTATTGGTCCAACTCCGGACCCTCCCGCTGATCAACAAGGTAAATGGTATAAACCAAATGCCTACTGTGCCTTTCATCAAGGGAAAGGCCATGATACTGAAAGATGTTATCGACTGAAGCACGAAATTCAAGACATGATTGAGAGTGGAACACTCCCGATCCCAACTGTTAAACCCAATAACATCACCAATCCATTTGCCGATCACGCTAACTTTGTTTCTGTCGAAGACAATGTCGATTATTCCCATCTTATCCGCCCATGTCACTTGAAAGGGGTGTTTATCGGGAAAATATTTGTGGATTGCTTTGAATTCTTGTCAAACCCGAAGAATGAAATTCAAGTCGCGAGTCTCGCTTTAGAATGTACTCCTCTCGTTAACGAAGTTAATAAAGTACAATTCGATTCACCAACCTTCATCACTGGCGTAGATCCTCAGAGGACTACCTCGGGATGAAGGCAGACCATCAAAGGGATCAAGGATCAGAACCGAGCATCTAAGCTGACAGCTGAACAAGAGAAAGCTCAAGACCAGATTTGAAAATTATGAGTCGGGATCTGTTTTCTTATCTTAGTCGAGTCGAGTCTAGGACTTTCGTTTCTTGAATTTGAGTCGTTTGTCCCGCGATGACCTAGGGTGTGTCCTAGGAATCGTTCCTTCGAGTCTGTTAAGCATTTGTCTTTCCAATAAAAAGTTGCAGTTTCGTTTCCAAATATATGTCTTGTTTTCAATCCTCAATCATTCTGAAAACATGATAAAATGCACAACACACTCAAAGGCATCCCTGGGGTAGAAATATGTCCCGTTTCAAAATGTAAGGTACACTAGGATCCCGTGTTTGATTCCTTTACCTATTCCATGTCTGGCGGTAGAAAACCTCCATCAGAACCAGTGCTTTTGACAAGCTTTTAGATGATTCTATGACGAACCCGAACTAGCACCTTGTTTCCCCTATCGATGACGGAAGGCAAGCATTTTCCCCTCAAAAACATCCCATCTCGAAGAGAGAAGAGACCAACCCATTTTAACAAGGAATTGTTAATTCTAACCCAATTTAGTTGGCGAAGCCCAGTTTTTAAGGTGTATCCATTTCTGACCAGGAGAATGAGTAGAAGACCGTTTTCAAAAAAAAAAAAAAAAAAAAAAAAAAAAAAAAAAAAAAAGAGACGAAAAAAAAAGAAAGAAGAAAAAAGAAAAATGATGAGAGAAAAAGAAAAAAGAAAAAAAGATGTTGAAGTTGAAGTTATTGCATGACGCTTTTGGTTGAATGTCGAAGTTACGGAAGCCAGAAGTCAGGTCAAGTACCCATAGTTGAAGTTCAATGGGCGAAGCCCAAAAGCTTAAGTAGTAACCTCTTTACCCCTAAGTCCTTCCTGAGACGATTCTGGGGATAGTCGGGAATTTTGAGAATCATTCCGCTTGTGTTGTTATACCTAGCCTTTAGGGTCCAGACATGGAAATTTGAACCCACATCATTTTCCAACCCATTTGTACTCGGGTTTCATCAAATCTGAGACACCATTTCCAACCACGTTATAAGCCATAGCCATTGGCCTTAGCACCACAAAACGAACCTTCAGAATGATGGTTTACCTTGCGAACCTATTTTTACCAAGCTCTACACCCCAAAGAACCACAACCTTTTGTACCAACCCTAGACACGGGATTTAACGGTACCTTACAGGCTAGAATGGGATACGACATGATACCTTAGGTGAAACCTTCGAGTGTGTACACACAATCAATATGCCAAGTTTATGCACCATGATCGAACTACGTCGGATTTGATTTCGCTCCACGCGAATACGTAGGCAGTCCTTCAGAATAAGGGATTCAATCCACTCATCAACCAAGTTGCCATCTTGTCGGTTTCTTACGGGTCTTAACCAAGTCCAAATGAAGCCACCTTTGTTTGAGTCGGTCTTAGCACTCGATGTAGGCTGGGATGAGGATATAGGTTCAGATGAATAGTATCAAGTCTCGGAATGAGCTTTATCTAACGGTTTAGGCAAAGATGCTGAGTCACATAGATGTGGGTTTGTGTTGGGAATAAAAAATATGAAAAACCCGCTGAAAAGAAAGAAGGCGTGGAAGAAAAAATAGTAAAAGCCCGCTGAAAAGAAAGAAGGCGGTGGCAAGAAATGATGAAACTCGCTGAAAAGAAAGGAGGCGAGGAGAGGAGTGACAGAATGTTCCCAACAAGAGTGATGTGTGATGTCTAAGTGTTCTCATAAAATGAGTCCGTGTTTAGTGTCTGGGCGAAGCCAACGTTGTTGCTCCGTAAGTTTAATCCACCTTGTCAATGTTAAGTGATCTTGATTCCCATGTGCCCTCGGGAGCACGCCCATGCCGTACGATATCTCCATCCCAAGTTCGACGACCTTGTGATTCCCATTTGCCATCTTTTGGCGCCGGAACGGCCAATTTACATTTTTACCCCCAACAAGTCAATAATTGAATTAAAACCCGTGCACACTTGCGGTTTTATTTTCCTTTTTTTTTTACGGTAGCGGGCTACGCCCACGTTGTTTACGGGTCATACAGAGTGTCTGAGTCGTATTTCATGCTCACCCATCAAGGTTCGATTTCAAAAAAAAAAAAAAAAAAAAAAAAAAAAAAAAAACTTCAAAATTTCAAAATTCCAAAAACTTTTTGCGAATTGTGGATAGATTAAGTGGTGGACGCTTTGTGGGTCGATGACCCAATCCTTCATTCAAAATTCAATTTTTTTGAAGGGCCGATGGCCCAACATTCCAAGTGATGTCAAATTCAAAATTCGGGTCGATGACCCAATCATTCAAAATCTTCAAATTCAATTTCCGGGTCGATAACCCAGTATTTCAAATGATCCAATTTCAAGATCGATGATCCAAATGTGCTTATGTGATGATTATTGCAAGTGCGTTTTTGTGTTTCAAATGTAGCAGGATATGCTTCAACTGGGGGCTCTAAAGTCTTCGACTTTAGAGCCATTCAAATCAGGGGCTACGAAGCGTTGGCTTCGAGAGACCATTATCAAGATGTAAAGGATGACATCCACCAAGAATTCAATTCAATACAAGAGTATGAAATGGAGGAATTCCTTAGCTGAAAGCAAATGATGAAAGCGGCGGCAACCTCCTCGGAAAGTCCCGTCCCATTCGGACAAGCGCCAGCAGATGATAAATTTTGGGCCAATGTCGAGATGATGAATTTTGGACATACGCCGTGAGATGATAAACTTTGGGCATGTGTCAGCAGATGCCGAACTACGACGCGGGTTTGATTCCGTCAGAAACGGATACGTAGGCGCCTAAGGATAAGGCTCAATCCACCATTTATGCAATTTATGGGTCGATGACCGACGATGATAATTTGACACAACAGAAGCAAGAATCAACCCCAACGAAGTTTCAGGTATGATCTCTTCTTATGGCTGGCGAGCTTATATACGCAAGTCTAATGGACTATAAACGACCGAAGAATCCTCGGTCGAGAGGGACTGGGGTGTACTTTGACTTTCGCCTTGTCCAAGCCTCAGTCAAAGTGGGGGCTCTGTAGATACCCGTATCCGTCGATATTGGAATTTATAGAGAACCCGACAAACACCCGATGATGATAGGACACATGTATTCTTTAGTTGTCATTGTCATTATTTGGGCTCGTTTTACGAGGTAGAATGGGCGTCGTCGATGAAATAATTTATTAATTTAAATGATATTTAAATTAATGTTTTTTTAGTGAGTTCATTCTATTAATTTAAATGATATTTAAATTAAAGTTTGTTTTTTAAAGTAATTTCAATTTAATTTATCTTATTTTGAATTTATTTTTTTCCAAGTTTATTTTATTGAAAATAAAATAAATATTTGATTTGAAAAATCATTTTATGAGTATTTTTGATTTCAAAAGTCATTTATTTTAATGGATTATTTGATTTGAAAAATCGATTTGAAAAGCGAAGAAAACTCGTTTTGAACACTTGTTTTTGAGCTCGATTTTAGCTCGATTTTTGAGCCCGTTTCTTTTGCGAATTGGCACGAATCTCGAGTATGCTAACCCACCTAAGCCAATACCCATCCACCCTTGTTCGAACCCCCCATACCACAGCCCAAATCCTCGTCCCAAACCCCTCACAAGCAGCCCGCATAAACCGAGCCCCCCCTGTTTTGGCAGCCAATTCGCGAGCCCAAACCCGCTCCAAACACTACCAAGACCCGTACCCATTAACCCTAACCCATACCCTAGTATCCTACCCATATTATCCTAGCTTAATCACCAAGAAAACCCCTCTCAAACCCTCCCAAAAACCGATGGACAGCAGCCATCCGTGAGCAAGCCCGATTGCTCCTCCCTCTCTTTTAACCTACTTTAACTCCTTATAAATACCACCCCTTCACCATACATTCATTCCTCTAAGTTCTCCATACATCCAACCATCACTCACAAGCTTTAAACCTCAGAAACAAACCCTAAACATCCTTCAAAAACCCTAAACCAAACCGACACACAAACTGAAACTGTTTGTGTGTCCTCTTCGAAAACCCATTCGTTCCTCCATCAAATCTCCATCAAAACTCGATTTTCTTGTTCCTAATTAACCACATAACATCCATATACACATTAGACAAAGATTTACGAGCCAAATTGCCCTTGAGAGTACACGAAATCCCTCGAAAAACAGAGTGAAATAACACTGTTTTCGCGGTTTCTTCTTGTCTGTCCAGTTCTGTTTGTGCTCGTTTTTCGTGCCCAATAACCAAAAACGAGCAGGGGTTGCTTTAAGATTCCTGTTCTCCTTTCTTTCTAGTTTTCAAAACATCTTTTAGATCGAATTTTCGTCGTGAAACGAGGGAGATATCATCGTTTGAAAATCGCTGTCCAGAAAGTTTCCAAAACGCGTGTTTGCTTTGCTCTTCATCGACGACGGCCTCTCGAGATAAAATCTACCATCGATTACGACCCAAGACGGTGTCAACGATACATGTAGGTTGAGGGTGCATCAAATCCTCTTCTTTTCCCTTTTATTTCGTTTGTTTTATGCTTTTTATTTGTCTTGTTTTTGTTTGTTTTTTCGTTTTAATTATCGTTTGTTTTAATTAATTATGAAACTAGTTAGTCCGAGTATGAGTTAAAGTACCACCATGAACACCCGCGTTGACTTGAGATGGGAAAAGAAACCGCTCCTTCTGTCGGTCGTACACCCCCGTCTCATTTACATATCCTCGTGTTCAAGGTAGGGCATAAATAAAACGAGTTTCTAACTTCGCTCTTCGCTTTTGACCCCTTTGTTATTTCGGCCAATTCGACATACCCTAGGACCCGTTGTATGTTAGTTTAACCTCTGATTGTTAACCTATGACGTATTTAGATGACATTAAATTAATTTAATAACCTAATTAGACACATTAGGGTGCATCGACATAGCTTTAAAAATCAATTAACAATTTCGTAAATAATTGAACGCACCTTTCTCTTTCACCTAATTTCTCGCTAGTATAAGAGTGCGTGATTAGCACCTTCTTATTAACACTCGATGAGTTAACTTAATTTGCAAACTTGACCTAATTCAACCCCTTTGGGCCGCGTGGAACACTCGATCTTAAGCGAAGCTTTCTGACCTTTTTTTATCATCGTTTTCTAATGTATCTCCCGTATCGCTTTGCAAATCCATCTAACTAATGAACCCGACCTAGGAACTAGGGTAGCCGTGTCTGTGGCCGTGGCTTTAGGCCGTGGGGTTGGTCATGCTTCTCTTTGTCTCGTTTGTTTTAAGTCTTTTGTTCTTTGTCGTTTGATAGCTTGTAATTTATCGTTTGTTTATCGAGTTGTAATCTTTCGAGTTAGTTTTTCTTTTATTGAGTCAAAACCTTTTCAAAAAACCTTAGTCTTATTTGGTTAGACGGTTGTTCCTCAATGCTTGTAGGAGCGTAGTAAACCGCATGTTGTTTAAAGCAACATGGCCCGGTTTATGCTAATGCATGCTTTGGTGCGTAGCCCTATGTCTAATTCGATGAGATTAAGTGAAAGCACGCATTACGAGGAGTGACTCAAGGCCGTGTGTCATGTAGGCCGTGAGTCGCCCCCTTTGTGCACGGTTTTCTAGGCCAAGTGGCCGTGTTTTGTGTCGTGTATTGCGTCGTGTGTATAGCTTTGTATTTAGATCGAGTTGTATCTTTAATTTGTTGTTGTGTCGGCATGAAATGCCTGGTTTGTAATAGGTAGATCCCAACGGCTCCCCCATTCCCCATCAAGCCTTGTTTGTTTCGTTTGAATGTTGCTAGATCAATCAACCCACATGCTAAATTACAACTTTGACAAAGTTAGTTTAGTTGCATCTAAAACGACATAGAAATTGTTGTCACATGATAGGGTTAAAACAACGTTTGCATATCACATATCGTAGTAGCTATGACCTTGTTTGAAATCCGACACATGACTTAGTAGAGGCCGTTATTGACGGGCGGGGTTGGGTGTCCTTATGGGCTTCCCAACACGTACCATCACCCCTTACTCAAGATCTATGGTTTGTGGATCCGTATAAATACCATTGGATTACGAGAGTCATTCAAATCGAGTGATATAGGGTACAAGTCTTTATCTTTAATCACTCGTAGTCGATTGGCTTTATGCTTTTCGATGAAAGGTGTAAAGTTGACTTGAACGGTTCCAAGTTCCCAAAAAACTTGGTGACGACTCTAATTGGTCTTAATTCGATTCGAAAGAACCTCGAGTCGATTATGCCTAGTGTGGATCCCGCGGACGCAGTTCCCGAGGGCCTTGTCCACAAATAGCGTTGAAAAATAATACTCTATTCTCTTAATATATAAAACAATTTACTGCTTATTTTAGCAAATGAGTAAAAGTGGCTCAATGGATGAGACTTAAAAGTAAGATGTTAATTTACTATGAGGTCTAGGGTTTAACTCCATTTCCAAGCAATTTTTTACAATTAAATGATAAACTACAGCAATTTAATGATAAAGGCCCAGCCCAAATCACTTAAAAATCATATCAAAAAATAGTCCAACAAGGACATTAGAACTTGGTACCTCATGGTTGTTCATATGAATTTCTACCAACTATGCTAACATAGACTACTTGTTTATTATGTACACTCATAATAAGTATTAATATTTCTGAAGTCGTGGGGTGCACCTGCCCCTCGGGACCCCCTAGGTCCGCCCATGCTCTCAATCTCCCACCCTCCACTGCTACAATTGAACTTCGCGTCGATATTGACGGGGACTTGATACTTAGGAGGGGAGTATTAAATTATCCCGATAACCACTACCAGTGTAATGTCCACTTTACATTACCCCAGAAAAAACTGAAAATTCACCTGGTACCCCTGTTAAGATTCAATGTTGCTGTTAGTTCTGTCGTCGTCATTAGCCTTAACACACCTATTGTCTTAACCTTCAAAGGCCCCACACTATGCAGCGAATCCCTGATATGGAGATAGACCTTAGACCCAACCCGAAAGTTTTACATCACCACAGGTGGTGTGTCTACCTTGCCAATCCCTGAACCTTTTTTCATTACTAAGAGGATAAGTCCTTATAACCTATGTATGAGTTACAGTTTTCGCCTACACCTTGGGGAGAGGAGAGGTTTAATGTTGGAATACATAAGGATGGACTTTTAGGTATTACTGAGCATCCTACTACCGTGTACTTTAAGAAAGCTTTCAATGTTCTCGAGTTACCTACCTCTTAAAGTTGTCTTACAATGTGAGATAATCCTCTTAAATTGAAAATAAGTTAATAATAATGATTTAGTAAAATCGTCTTGTAGTGTGAGACGACAGTCCTTTTGAATATAAAAACACTCAATTGTTTATATATGTAATGAATGAGGGTTTAACTAATAAAGAGGATTGTTTCATTTTAAAGGATAAGACGATGTTATTTTATAATTTGTGTTAAGTCAAACGTGGGTTGTTATTATCCATGGTGTCAATGTAATGTTTATGCAAGTACCTTGTTGGCTAGTTGTATCAAACCATCAATAACTAAGTTCATTTTCGAGTTATGTACTTATGTGTTATGTGTACTACATACGTCGGTACGTACATCTGTTGAGTAAGGTTCGATGCTAAATAACTTCGCAGTGTGTAATGTTTGGCTTTATATCGAGCATAGATCCTCTCTATTTCCTTTTCTCTCCATTTCCTTTCAATTTCTCTAATACAATAATATTAAATCATTATTCATTCTCCACTATACCAAATAATTAACCGTTAGATTGTTTGGAAATAAAATTTGGGCCATTGAGAGGTAATGAAAAGAAATAGAGAGGCAAAAAAATGGAGAGGATCTCAATTGCTTTATATCAGGATGATCGAAATGATCCAGATAGCTAGCAAATTAGTCAGTCAAATAAGTGGCGGAGCCAGGATTTGAGCTGGGGGGAGGGATAATAATATAAGGCACACTCGAAAAAAAATCAAAAAAACTAACTAAAAATTTCGAAAAACTCAACCGCCGAGGGGGGGGGACCGCCTCTGCTAGCCCCCCTAGCTCCACCACTGAGTCAAATTGTAAGGAATATTACTCATACATAACCTCCACATTATATTTATTTTAGATCAAAGGTGGCCGGTAATCGGGTCCCTCGGGTCGGTCACGTGTCAGGTTAAAGTGACCGGATCATATTAGGTTAAGGTTAGGCCGAGCCAATAGGTCATGTCGGGTCATTAACAGGTGATAATAAGTCAGGTTCGGTTTGGTTCAGGGATTGGAGGGAGTATATTTTATTTTGGATATATAATTTCATATTAGGTGTACTTATTTTAATTTTAAGTTCCAAGAAATCGATATAAATGTCAATTTTAGCTTATATGGAGCTAATTTGTCATTGGGCCATCCGTCTATAATTGAGTCAATATCAGGTCACATGTCGGGTTTGGGTTACGAAAAAGAAACTGTTATCAGTTACTGGTTCAATCTTAGATCTAGTCGGATCAGTTTCGGCTCACCAATTTTCATGTTTTATTGGTGGGGTTTCGAATGATTTGGTTCAGGTTTTTTGGATCGTGCGTGTAAGCTTTTGACAGCTCTAATATTCGCCCTCATGTCAAGGCCATGTCAAGGGTTTCAAAGCTTTGAACGAAAACTAATTTGATAGCCTAATTACTATAACTAGTTTCTCTGTATTACTTATTATTTTTCTATTGATTTGGGATACAAAGTCATGTACTTTGTATTTAGGTTTTTAAATCTAACAGTCCAACATTTCACTCTCAATAATTATTGTGATTATTAGTCCACTAGTGTAGATCTCACACATTTACGGTATATATAAAGATTTTGTTTTTAGTTATTATTTAAATATTTTAAATTGATACGGAGTACATCATTAATTTGTCATATACATACCTCACTGTATTTCGATATGAGAAAAGAAATGAACTACGAACTAATCAAGAGAATTTAGTAAAGTTATAAAATGTGTGTAATAAATTTTTTACTTTAACATAAAACTAAGGTTACAAATAATAATTTTTCTCGAATTATGTTAATGACTTTTTTCTAAGCTAATAATATCAGTTTAATGTTTTGGTTTATACAAAATGTGTCAAGTCATTCTCTAGTATAATTTATAAATTTACAATTTACAATTTAGAAATTATAGTGAATTTATCTTATTTTAATTAATTATAATTTATATTTTGAATAAAATATTATTATTTGATTAAAAGATTATATTTTGATGAAATTATAGTGAATTTACCTTATTTAGTTAATGCTTTTTGGAGGGAAAACTTTGAAGAGAATTATAGGGGAAAGTATATCTCATTTATGAAAAGCACTACAACAAATTATAATTACAATTATTCTATGTTTCGGTCAATTCTTTGCATTTTCTTTTGTTATCTCAATCATTTCGTCAAATACACCGTGTTAGTTTATTTCTTAGACTGAGCATATATTATTTTTTTTCGTCTCTTAATTCATTAAAATTGCCTCTTTTTTAAAAATCTGTGACAAATACTTTACGCAAATGTAATAATTTCTAAGAATCGAGATAACTCATTACATGTTAGTATTGCATATTTTTAATTTCTTATTGGCTGAGCATATACTCTTATCTTCGTCTCTTGATTTTTATGCTAAAAACAAATTTAAAAGACGTACTAGCTTGGCTAATGTAGACGCAACGGATCGAAGACAAAAGGCAGAAGGCCTAAGAAGAGTGTAAGACTAGATACAAGACCACATATAACATTTTTTTTTGAGGGACTGACCACATATAACATATCAAAGCACATTTTTCATACCACATATATTTGAGTCCACTCAATAGTAATCTCTTTGCACATTAGTTGTCCCACAAGTCTTTATCAAGAGAGGGTAGTTTTGTCAATTTGATACAATACTTTCCGAGAAATAAAACACAAATTTTTCAATATAAGGTACATACTCGTCTTAAATAATAAAACGAGTTAAATTAGTAGATGAGATAAAAAGCAGGATGCATAAGGAATGTCCCATCTATCCTTCCTATATAAGGACGTATTTGATTCGTTTCATACTTAAAACGGATATAACCATCTTAAAAAAGATATTAAAATAGAAATATATAACAATTAACTGTTACACCCTAAATATAAATAGATAATTACTAACCATAACTTGGCATGGGTACAAATAGATAATGACCACTTTTATTGATGACCCCTTTGACTTGACATGGGTACAAGTGGGATTAGCCCATATCAAAGGGGTACAAGTCGGAATTTCCCATTTTTTAGACATGAACAAACTTTAGAGTACATATTTATTGGAGTATTAAACCTAATACTCCAATAATGTACTATGTATAATGAGCTATAATATGAACAAACTTTAGAATATATATTTACATTTTCTTCAAGGCTAAGCATGAAAGTTACTCTTTGCAATTTACTATGTTACTCTTTCATAGAGTCAATTAACAATGGCTCCATTTTACATACTAGTTTTCTAAAATAACTCTATTTCACAATTTTTTTAAAATTACTCCCTTAAGATACATTTTATTAAAAATTGCTTCAAAACTCCAAATTAGGTGACTTGTTCGTCTGTTTTTGAATTTATTATCCATTGTTATACCTTTCAAAGTATGAATTGACTTAGCCACAAACATAATAAATTCATAAACTGAACTTATATGAGCTAAACTGAACTTAAAAATATTACATATCTTAGTCTCCTTTCATATTCTAATTTAAATCTAATAATAAATTTGTATCATTTCTAATAATGAGGGAAATATTGATATGTTGATAAATACGCATTTTTAGAAATTTTTGGATAACAAAAATTAATAATTATAAGGGTTTTGATATTTACAACCCATTATTGGGTTGTATTTAATCATTTAATATCTTCCATATTTGGTATTAAGTTAGAAATTCAAGACTAAATTATACACAACCCAATGCAATTAGTGTATGGACCTATTTCATTTAATCAGCAGTGTGGGGATAAATTTATGTCGACGACCCGACAATCGAAGATAATAATGATAAGACCGTTTGATTGTTTCAGAGTAAAATAGCCAGTCTAAAAGGAGATCTACTCAACTTCAAAAAATGTTTTGCAGTCACTTGATAAGCTAAGATTATAGACCTGGCAAACAGATCGGGTCGTGTCGTGTTCGTGTCGGTGTAAACTTTAAATGGGTCACAACTACCTCAACCCTAACCCGACCCAATTACATAAACGGGTCACTTGCCTCAACCCTAACCCAACCCATTTAATTTTTCTATAACCCAACCCGACTTGTTTAACCCATTTATCTTTTAGCAGGTCATTTTTAACCCAATTAACCCGTTTAACCCAATAAACTAATAAAATAAACTAAGCTTTATATCCCTATTATCCCAAAAATGATGAATGAAAATGCTTATTTTTAAGTTTTTTAGTAGAGTTATTGATTCAACCCAAATATATTATCACACTTTTAAATAAATGGGTTATTCGTGTCGGGTTCGTGTCAAAAGAGCTCAACCCTAACCTGGCCCACTTATGTTTCGTGTCGTGTCCGTGTCAACCCAATTACTTAAATGGGTCACAACGTCTTAACCCTAACCCGTTAATTTCGTGTCGGGTTCGTGTCGTGTTTTCGGGTCGTGTCAATAATTGCCACCTCTAGCTAAGAATGCTACTCTATCTCGTTTATAACATTAGACTTAGGCTAAGACTTTCTTCATCTATGATCGTCCTTGCATCATCCTTGAGGAATAATTGAGAGTTTCAAATGTTACAAATAATACCAATAAATAACAATGAAACTTAGCATCATCAAGTGGTTCTAACAGTTTTAAAATTTAATAGTCAAACATTTCCCTCTTTATACGGAGTAATTAGTTTGATTAGTCCATTTCACTATTATTTCATTTACCAGTGTAGATCCCGCGCGATTATCCGATTTTTTAGATTGGGATGTTAGAGAATTTAATAATTATAATATTGATATTTAACTTCCCTTGAAATTTAGTTACAAAATTTAATATTAGTAATGTTTTGTATTAAGAGGTACAAAAGAAAAAATAAGATATGTGTTGTAATAAATATACTTATGTATATGTTAAATTGAAAAATTAACCAAATTTCAATGGTTACATAGTATGTAGTATAAGTAGATATTATTAAGATAAAGTGTAAGAAAAAAATAGATTATACGTGAATTTTTCGTTTTTAGAAGTAAACAATCTATCAATACTCTTAACTTATAGTACATTTGTATCAAAAGATAGAATTATGGGAATTAATTAGAAAGTGTTTGTTATATAGTATTCGTGGCCATCATGTTTATTTTTAAAATAATAGTAGTAAATATTTTAATCACATCATACATCTAATTAGTGCAATTTTATTTATGTACTAAAATAATAATATTCTATTAATATGTCTATGCAAGTTGAATAAATATAATCATCTTTTTAAATGTCATAAAATTATTTATTGTATGAAATTAATTAGTGTGACCAGGTTATAGATAAAATATAATGGAGCCTAAAATCCAATATAGAGTAATTCATTTAGGCGGAAAAACTTTATTATCTCAGACATTTCGCCACGTACTCCCTATTAGTTTATTTCTTAAACATAGCATATAGTTTATTACCCCATTTTTAAAAATCTTACTATAAAGTATTTTATTCAAATATAATAACTTATAAGAATCGAAGAGATTAGTTTTTCATATATTTAATTTCTTATTGGTTGAGCATATACTCTTATCTTCGTCTTTTGATTTTTATGCTAAAAAAACAAATTTAAAAGACGTATTACCTTGGCTATTAACGTAAACGGATCGGATCGATGACAAAAGGCATAGGACCTAAGAAGAGTGTACGACTAGATACAAGACCACATATTGCCCGTTAGATGTCCTACAAGTCTTTACCAAGAGAGGGTAGTTTTGTCATTTTGTTACAATACCTCGGAAAATAGAAATATACTTCGTATAACACTCTAAATAGAAACACAAATTCTCATTATAGACGGACAATATCCGTCTATACGTATAGACGGATACCATTTCACCTCACAAAATACCCATTTGCCATAAAGTGAGAAGCACATGAGGGTGCCCCACCTTGTCCCCCCTACCCATTTTATTAGAGGTCTTTACCCGTCTGTTCGCCCCATCCGTCTATACCAAGACCTATTGAAATAGAAAATAGATAATTATGACCCTCGTTCATTTTCGCTATACTATAATGTTGATTTTCCGTGGTTTTTGAGGTTACATTTCATCTACGGAGAATGTCGTTTGTTTTTTCTAACCCTTCATGCATGCAAAGGTTTTGAGGCGACTCCACTTTAAAAACACCAATTCTCATCGAAGACGGACACTTTTTGTCACAAGCTGAAGATGGGCTAAATGTCGCCATTTTAACGGCAAAATGTGACCATTTTAATGACAAATTATTATAGCTTAGGAAATTGTTCTGACAACTTTTTAGGTAAAATAGTTACATTTTCGTCTTAAATGGGTCACATTTTACCCCGTCTTCAGCTTGTGACGAAATATACCCGTCACAAGCAAGAAGCTTTGCTATAAAAACCCTACTATTCCTTCCTAATTCTCACACACTATACTCTACTACTCAAAATGTCTTCCTTCATTATTTTCACAGCATCAATCACTCTAGTCCTAATCTCAATCCTCCCACTCTCCACTGCTTATCTTGTCGATATCGACGGTGACTTTATAATTAATGAGGCGGAGTACTACATTATCCCGATTAACACTACAAGTGGTTTTACCTACACCCAAAAACGCGAGGTATGTCCGCTCTACATTACCCCAGAAAAAACCGAAAATTCACCTGGTACCCCAGTTAAGATCTATATTCCCTTAATTAGCACTATCGTCATTGCCCTTGACATACCAATTGTCTTAACCTTCAAAGGCCCTACGCCGTGTAACGAATACCTGATATGGAGACAGACCCTGGACCCATTGTCCCGAAAGTTGTACTTTACCACCGGCGGTGTGTCAACCCTGCCGATCCCTCAGCCTTTCTTCATCACTAAGACGGATAAGTCTCTCAAACGTATGTATGAGTTAAAGTTTTCGCCTACACCTTGGGCAGAAGATATATTTAATGTTGGAATACATGAGGATGGACTTTTAGGTATCACCGAGTATCCTACTACCGTGTACTTCAAGAAAGCTTTTGATGTTCCTAGGGTATCAACCTCTTAAAAAATAAATCGACCATAATTATTGGGTAAGGTCATCTTATAATGAGTGACTGTGCTTACCAATAAGAGGATCGTTTACACTTTGTAAGACGTTCTTATTTTATAATTTGTGTTTAACGTAAGTTGTTACCTATATGTTCATGGTGTCTTTATAATGTTTTGATATAGGACCATTTTGCACCCTTTTTCCCTTTATTTTCATGCATATTCGACTCCATTTGAGGCGGTTTTGTACCCCCTTTCCTCTTGTTTCTTGTCCCGGTTCCCTTTACTATGACACTATGGCCCCCTTGCAGAAATTGAAGCGGGAACGGGTGAAACGAAGCTAGAAAGACGGGAAGACTAAGCCACGCATGAAAGATGAAGGAAATAATGCTGAGGAGTACTCTCACTGTAGTAGGTGAGCCCGGAATGGCCATTTACCGGGAGCACATGTATACATGAAATGAAGGAGGAGGCAAGGAAGAAGTATCCCCCGGTGGTGGGCGGCCGGCTAGCCATTACCGGGGAAAACACATGAGCTGAAAAACAAAGAAAAGTGAAGGAAGTTACAGGAATCTCCCGGCCGGTCAAATGACCGGCGGCCGGCTAGCCGGCTGGGAGTTCACCCAAGGCAGAAAAAGTCAAGTCCAAAGTCAAGATGTCCCAGCCGGTCAGGGACCGGCAGCCGGTCGACCGGCCGTGCACACCTGATGACTTCCAAAACGTGTTCAAACTTCCAGAGATATCCCAGTAGCCGCCAAAGCACCGGTTGGTTGATTTACCGGGAGTGCGTATGCGTGTTTCAAGGCCCATTTCAATTTCTGTCCTAATCCTTGTGGAACCTATAAATACCCCCTCTTAAACCCCTTTTGTACACACAACCCTAGATCCAGAATAATTACCCTTTCAAGCTTAAAACTTTGTTAATCTCTTTGTTAATCCTTCCTTAATTAGAGAAATTCTTCAATCAATTAGTGATTGAATTTGGGTTTGTAAGAAGATTGAAGGATTTCCTTCTTTATTATTTCTATCCAAATTCCTCTTTCACTATTATTGTTGGTATTAATTCTCTCCCTATTTTCATTTGTTTACATTTTGTTCTTCTTTTATGTTTGTTTGATTTTTTATGTTAAAATTGTTTGTGTTGTTTGTTTGTTGTTGTTATTTTCATCATTGCTCATCTTTTTATTGTTCATCTTTCCTTTGTTTCTCTTTCATTTGTTCATCCTTGGGTAGTTGTCCTCAAAGACTTAATCTTTGAGTTGATTTGGTTAAAGATTGTGTCTTTTAGTTTAATCAACCTTGTTATAAGATTAAATCATCTTTCCTTACACCTATTGTTAGATTGTTGCATGTTTAGTAGTAAATTTCATCTTCCCACCATGTTTGTGACCAAAGTTTCCATCTTTATTGTTTATTTTGCAATTAGGACCATGATTAGCGAGTAGTCCTCCACTAGGGCTCGGTTTGACCCAACATGAGTAATTTCACTAATTGAATTTCATAAAGGCTAATTATTTGGGGAAATTGGTGAGGGTAGGTTAGAGAAATGACTTGGTTTATGGGTTGACTTTTGGGTAGTGTTGACTTACGACCCTTGACCACCAACGAGAGTTGGTTAGGTTGTGATTTGGATACCCGAGATTTGACCCTATTGTTGACCTTGGTTGAGACCGAAAGGGAGAACCAGGGTAGGACACCTCTAATCTAGCGTTTGAAATCGACCCTCGAGAGAGGGAGTGGGATGACCCGGGAATTGATGGGGCTTAATGACCTTAGCAAATAACCGGACTACCTTGGGAAAATGCATGTTTTTGGGGTAGTTGGGTATTGGGTTAAGGATTCCGACCTTCGAACCCGAGAGGGGGGTTGGTGGGTAGTACTAGTGTCCTATTTCGAACCCGAGAGGGGGGTCTTAGGCGAATTAGAGTCGTCACCTCCTCACCTAACTACCCTTGTGATTAGCCAAGAGATTTGATTGTGTGGAATTACGAATTGTTTGGGAAGAACCGAGTCTTAGGTTTTTAATCATTTGATTTACATCCTTTTAGTCTATCTTGCTTTTTCTCCTATTTCTTTATTTAGTTGTTTTACCTTGTTGTTGGTAGTTCTAGTATAACCTTCTCCCATTATTGTCGACTTAGCTAAACCATAGAGTTAAAACGATTAGTAGTCTTCCTTGCTCCTTGTGGGATCGACCCTTAATAGTGTACAACGATAAAATCGTGCACTTGCGAGGTATAGCTTGATACCATCAAGTTTTTGGCGCCGTTGCCGGGGAGTTCGGCTAGATATTAATTGTTTTCGTTCTTGTTTAGACTAAGTCTTTTGTTTCTAATCCCTCTCTTGAGTGTGTAGGATTTCTTGCATGGTTAGGAGAGCTCGAAGAGGTCAACCAATACGCCCGATTGACCACGAGATCGAAGCAACCGCGAGAAGACTAAATTCACTCCGTAGAAGAGGACTTATAGAAACACCGATTCCTCAAGAAAATCCAGTAATTGAGAACCTTCAAGAAGAACCACGGGTCTTTGAAACTTTCGAAAATCCTTTTGCAACACCGGAAACGGAAGTAACAATGGCCGCGGTTCCTATGAGAGATAACTTGGCTCCGAAAAGGGTGGTGAATCCGAGTATTGTGAAGCCACCTATTCAAGCCAACAATTTTGATGTGAAAGCCACCTTGCTACAACTTGTCCAAGGGAACCAATTCGGAGGGGGAGCCACCGAAAACCCCAACGAGCATCTCAACGAGTTCTTGGATAGTTGTGACATGTTCAAGGCCAATGGAGTCACGGAAGATGCCGTACGCCTTAGGCTTTTCCCTTACTCTTTGAGGGGAAGTGCCAAGGAACGGCTTAAAAGTTGTGAACCCAACTCTCTTCGGACATGGGACGATGTCTCTAAGGCTTTTCTCAACAAGTATTTCCCACCCCAACGAACCGCAAGAATCAAGAGTGAACTCCAAGGGTTCACCCAACAAGAAGATGAGACCCTTTATGAAGCATGGGAGAGGTACAAGGGCCTCCAAAGGCTATGTCCTCACCACGGTATTGGGGATGATGAGCTCATCAACAATTTCTATGAAGGGTTAAACAACGAGATGAAGATGAACCTTGATTCCGGCTCGGAGAAGGGAGCTTTGGATAAGATAGATCACAAGACGGCGAAAGAGCTTATTGAAGAAATGGCTTCTCGTACCTTTCATTGGAACAATGATAGGCACAAGAGGAAAGGGAAGTCAACGGTCGAATCGGCCAACAATGTGGAAGTGAAAGAGATGATAGAAGAGCTTAAGCAACAAGTTGCTTTGATGAGCTCAAGCAAAACATCTAGCAATTCTTCTATGAGGAACCAAGTCTATAGTTGTGAGCTTTGTGGAGACCAAGGACACCCACCCAATGAGTGTCCTTTGGTGGTTGGAGATGGAAGTTGTATGGAGCAAGTGAACGGGATATGGGAGTCTAGTCCGGCCAAGCAAGCATTTAACAACAACCAATATCACCCCGGATTGAGAGCCCACCCAAACTTCTCCTATGGCTCTCAAAACGTCCAAAACCCAACCTTCCAACAAAAATCACAACAACCAAACTTCCAAACTCAAAAACAAAACACAACATTCAATCAAGGTCCACCGGGTTTCCAAGGAAGAACCTTCCAACCTAGACAACAATTTCAATCACTAAACCCACCAACCACCCAACCTTTCCAACAACCCACCCAACCTTTCCAATAAACCACCCAACCTTTCCAACAAAATACCCAACCAAAGTCAAGCTTGGAACTCATGATGGAACAATTGATGACTTCCCAAAACCAACTTGTCAATACTCAAACACAATTCATCAACCATTCCACTCAAAAACATGACGAGACAACCTCATCCATCAACCAACTTAGGACCCAAATGAAAGCTTCTCAACGGATGACGGATAACCAAATCTCCCAATTGGCTACCCAAATGAGCCAACTACAAGCCTCCCAAGGGAAATTCCCGGGTAAAACCGAGGAAAATCCGAAAACCATGAATGCTATCCACTTGAGGAGTGGTAGGGATTTGGAAGACCGGGAATTTGTCAAGAAGAGGAAGAGTAGTAGACCGGCCAATGTCATTGAACCTCAAGTTGTGGTTGAACCTCCTAAGGTAATTGAAGAAAAGGAGGGAGAAGATGAACTCGTGGAAATTGTTGTGGAAACTCCAAGAGTGATTGATGAACCAACAAAGGTGGTTGAAGAGCCTCAACAACAAGTTGTAAGAACTTATGTGCCACCAATTCCTTTTCCACAAAGGTTGGCAAGAGCCAAACTTGAACAAAAGTATGGGAAGTTCATGGACATGATGAAGGGTATCAACATTACCATGCCTTTCATTGATGCCGTAAAGGAGATTCCAAGCTATGGAAAGTTCTTGAAGGAGCTTATCTCAAACAAAAACTCCTTGAGCCCGACAACCACGGTGAACTTATCCAAGGAGTGTAGTGCAATTCTCATGAATGAGGCTCCTCAAAAGCTTGAAGACCCGGGGAGCTTCTCCATACCTTGTAAGATTGGGACCGTGCACATTGAGAGGGCTTTGTGTGATTTGGGGGCTAGCATTAGCCTTATGCCCCTCAAAAGTTTCAAGAAGTTGAAAGGTTATGAGCTTTCACCAACAAGGGTTTCTCTCCAACTTGCGGATAGGTCGGTAAGATACTCGATTGGTCTTGTGGAGGATGTCCCGCTCAAGGTGGGAAAACTTGCATTTCCATGTGATTTCTATGTTATGGACATCCCCGAAGACTCAAATATTCCCATCATATTGGGGCGCCCTTGCCTTGCTACGGGGGGTGCCATGATTGATGTGAAGAATGGAAAGCTTTCTTTGCAAGTGGGTGAAGATAAGGTTGAATTCTCCTTGAACAAGGCTATGAAAGAGCCTTCGGAAGAAAAGTCTTGTTATATGATTGATGTGGTAGAAGAATGGGTTGATATGAAGAAGTTTGATGAAGACAAGGGTTTACAAGGGTTCCTTGAGGGCAAGGTAAAGGATTGCAAGGAACACCGGGAGTATGCTTTAGCTATGGAAGCAACAATTGAAGAAGACCCGGACAAAGAATTTGAAAGCTTGAGAGGAGACGGTAAAAAGGAGGAGAGATCTACGCCTCCTCAAGTGGAGTTGAAACCTCTTCCCTCTACTCTTAAACATGCTTTCCTTGGTCCTAATGACACTTACCCTATTATTGTCAATAGTGCACTCAATGACACCGAACTTCAAAAGTTACTTGATGTTGTGAGAAAGTACAAGGATGTCATTGGGTACTCAATTGATGATATTAAGGGGATTAGCCCTTCTTTTTGCACCCATCGCATTCATTTGGAGGATGAGAGTGCATCTTCCATTGAGCCTCAACGCCGCCTTAACCCCGCTATGAAAGAAGTGGTTAGGAAGGAGGTGTTGAAGCTCTATGATGCAAGCATAATTTACCCTATCTCCGATAGTGCATGGGTGAGCCCGGTGCATGTTGTGCCAAAGAAGGGCGGGGTCACGGTAGTCACCAATGATAAGAATGAACTAATTCCAACAAGAGTCACAACCGGGTGGAGAATGTGTATAGACTATAGGCGCCTCAACAAGGCAACTAGGAAAGACCATTTCCCCCTCCCTTTCCTTGACCAAATGTTGGAAAGACTTGCCCAACATTCTCATTTTTGCTACCTTGATGGGTTTTCGGGGTTTTTCCAAATCCCGATTCACCCTAATGACCAAGAAAAGACCACATTCACGTGCCCATTTGGCACCTTTGCTTATAGGCGCATGCCCTTTGGGCTTTGCAATGCGCCGGCCACATTTCAAAGATGCATGCTAGCTATATTTTCCGAATATGTTGAGAATATCATGGAGGTGTTTATGGACGATTTCTCCGTCGTAGGCACCTCATTTGATGGGTGTCTAGCTAATTTGGGTAAGGTCTTGAAAAGATGTCAAGAGAGTGGTCTAGTCTTGAATTGGGAGAAATGTCACTTCATGGTGACATCCGGGGTTGTTTTGGGTCATGTAGTGTCAAGTAAAGGCTTGGAAGTTGATCAAGCCAAGATAGAAGTAATCAAAACTTTACCCCCTCCCACTAATGTTAAAGGAGTTAGGAGTTTTCTTGGGCATGCCGGTTTTTACCGGAGGTTCATTAAGGATTTTTCTTTGATTGCCCGACCCTTAACATTGTTGCTTGGAAAAGATGTGCCATTTGAATTTACTAATGAGTGTTTGGATGCATTCAATAGGTTGAAGGAAGCTCTCATCACCGCTCCAATCATGCAACCTCCCACTTGGGGAGAACCTTTCGAGTTGATGTGCGATGCTAGTGATGTGGCGGTGGGAGCGGTGCTAGGACAAAAGAAGAATGGTAAACTCCATGCCATATATTATGCAAGCAAGACTTTGGATGAAGCTCAATCACATTACACTACCACCGAAAAGGAGCTTTTGGCGGTCATATATGCAATGAACAAGTTTCGTTCCTATTTGGTGGGCTCTAAAGTAATTGTGCACACCGATCACACGGCATTGCGGCACTTGCTAATCAAGAAGGAGTCGAAACCACGCTTGATTCGGTGGATACTATTATTACAAGAGTTCGATATCGAAATTAGGGACAAGAAGGGTGTGGAAAATGTGGTAGCCGATCATCTTTCTCGGCTACTCCATGTCAAGGGGAAGGATGGATTGCCAATTGATGATTCCTTGCCGGATGATCAACTATTCGCACTTGCTTTGATGGATGTCCCTTGGTACGCGGACTATGTAAATTATTTGGTATCCGGGGTCATCCCACACGGTTATGACTCCCATAAAAGGAAGAAATTCTTTCATGACCTTAAGCAATATTTTTGGGAAGAACCGTGCCTCTACAAAGCTTGTGCGGATGGCATAATTAGAAGATGCATCCCGAACGAAGAAGTCCAACCCATAATCTCTCATTGCCATGACATGCCAAGTGGAGGGCATGGTAGTTCACGAAAAACCACCGCAAGGGTGCTCCAATGTGGATTCTTTTGGCCTTCCCTATTTCATGATGTGGCCACCTACGTCAAGAAGTGTGACAAATGCCAAAGAAGTGGTAACATTTCAAAGAGGCATGAAATGCCAATGAACTACATACTTGAAGTGGAGGTATTCGATGTATGGGGCATTGACTATCAAGGCCCTTTTCCCTCATCAAATGGGAATGAGTATATCCTTGTAGCGGTGGACTACGTGAGCAAATGGGTTGAAGCAATCCCAACAAAGACTTGTGACGCAAAATCGGTGACCAAACTCATGGAGACAATCATATTCCCACGGTTTGGAGTTCCACGAATTGTGATTAGTGACCGTGGAACTCATTTCCGGGAAAGGATTCTTGATGCTCTACTCAAGAAACATGGGGTGCAACATAGGCGGAGTCTTGCCTATCACCCACAAGCTAACTGTAGATACCCGTATCCGTCGATATTGGAATTTATAGAGAACCCGACAAACACCCGATGATGATAGGACACATGTATTCTTTAGTTGTCATTGTCATTATTTAGAGCTCGTTTTACGATGTAGAATGGGCGTCGTCGATGAAGTATTTTCTTAATTTAAATGATATTTAAATTAATGTTTTTTTAAGTGAGTTCATTTTATTAATTTAAATGATATTTAAATTAATGCTTTTTTAAGGTAAATTCAATTTATTCTATTTTATTTTGAATTTATTTTCACAAGTTTATTTTATTGAAAATAAAATAAATATTTGATTTGAAAAATCATTTTGTGAGTATATTTGGTTTGAAAAATCATTTATTTTAATGTGTTAATTGATTTGAAAAATCGATTTGAAAATTGAAAAGAACTCGTTTTGAACATGTGTTTTTGAGCTCGATTTTAGCTCGGTTTTTGAGCCCGTTTCCTTTACGAGTTGGCACGAATCTCGAGTACACTAACCAACCTAAGCCTCTACCCATCCAACCCAGTTCGAACCCCCTTAACCACGGCCCAAACCATGCCCCAAATCACCCCCAACCAGCCCGCAAAACACGAAACAGCCCCCCTGTTTTGCAGCTCAATCCCGAGCCCAAAACCCGCTCCAAATACCACCAAAACCCGTACCCATTAACCCTAACCCATACCCTAGTATCCTACCCATATTACCCTAGCTTAATCACCAAGAAAACCCCTCTCAAACCCTCACAAAAGCTGCTGGACAGCAGCTATGCGTGAGCAGGCCCGACTGCCTCTCCCTCTCTTTTACCCTACTTTAACTCCTTATAAATACCACCCCTTCACCATACATTTATTCCTCTAAGTTCTACATACATCCTACCTTCACTCACAAGCTTTAAACCTCAGAAACAAACCCTAATTGCCTCTCAAAAACCCTCCACAAAATCGACATACAAACTGAAACTGTTTGTGTGTCCTCCTCGAAAAACAATTCGTTCCTCCCTCAAACCTCCATCAAAACTCGATTTTCTTATTCCTAATTAACCACATAACATCCATATACACATTAGACAAAGATTTACGAGCCAAATTGCCCTTGAGAGTACACGAAATCCCTCGAAAAACAGAGTGTTATACACTCTGTTTTCGCGGTTTGTTCCTGTCTGTCCAGTTCTTTTTGTGCTCGTTTTTCGTGACCAATATCTCAAAACGAGCAGGGGTTGCTTTAAGATCTCTGTTCTTCTCTCTTTCTAGTTTTCAAAACATCTTTTAAATCGAATTTTCATCGTGAAACGAGGGAGAAATCATTGTTTGAAAGTTGCTGTCCAGATTTGCCAAAAACGCGTGTTTGCTTTGTTTCTTCGTCGACGACGGCCTCTCGAGATAAAATCTACCATCGATTACGACCCAAGACGGTGTCAACGATACATGTAGGTTGAGGGTGCATCAAATCCTCCTCTTTCTCCCTTTTTATTTCGTTTTTATGTTTGTTCTTTTATAGTTTGTTTTTGTTTGTTTATCGCTTTTTATTTATCGTTTAAATTAACTATGAAACTAGTTTAGTCCGAGTATGAGTTAAAGTACCACCATGAACACCCGCGTTGACTTGATATGGGAAAATAAACCGCTACATCAGTCGGTCGTACACCCCCGTCTCATTTACATATCCTCGTGTTCAAGGTAGGGCATAAATAAAACGAATTTCTAACTTCCGTTCCTCGCTTTTGACCCTTGGTTTGTCTCGGCCAATTCGACCCACCTTAGGACCCGTTGCATGTTAGTATGACCTCTGATTGTTAACATATGATTCGTTTAGATGACATTAGATCAATTTAATAACCTAATTAGACACGATAGGTGGCTTCGACATAAGCTTTAAAATCAACTAACAATTCTGTAACTTAATTGAATGCATCTCTCTCTCTTTCACCTAATTTCTCGCTAGTATAAGAGTGCGTGATTAGCACCTTCTTATTAACACTCGATGAGTTAAATTAATTAGCAAACTTGACCTAATTGGACCCCTTTAGGCCGTGTAGAATGCGCGTTTGCAAGGTATCTTTTCAAATCGATCAACGTCGTTTCTAACTTGTTTTCTAGCCCGCTTTCGAACTTGTTTCGCAATCAATCGATCTAACTAATGAACCCGACCTAGGACTTAGGGTTGGACGTGGCTTTAGGCCGTGAGGCTTGGACGTGGCCTTTGGCCTTTCTTATTTCGTTTGTTTTTGCATCGTTCGTTCCTTATTTGTTTTGTCGCTTGTAATTTATCGTTTGTTATCGAGTTGTAATTTTCGAGTTAGCTTTCTTTTATCGAGTCAAAACCTCTTTTAAAAACCTTAGTCTTGTTTGGTTAGATGGTTGTGCCCCAATGCAAGTAAGAGCGTAGTAAATCGCATGTTGTTTAAAGCAACATGGCCCGATTTATGCTAATGCATGCTTTGGTGTGTGACCCAATGTCTAATTCGATAAGACCAAGTGAAAGCACACATCACGAGGAGTGACCCAAGGCCGTGAGTCATGTGAGCCGTGGGCCACCCCTTCGTGCACGTTTTCCTAGGCCGAATTGGCCATGTGTCGTGTATGGTATCGTATGTAGCAATTGTATTTAGATCGAGTTGTATCTTTAATTTATCGTTGTGTCGGCATGAAATGCCTGGTTTGTAATAGGTAGATCCCACGGCTCCCCCATTCTCCCTTAAGCCTTGTTTGCTTTGTTTTGTATGTTGTTAGATTAATCAACCCACATGCTAAATTACAACTTTGACAAAGTTAGTTTAGTTGCATCTAAATCGACATAGAAACTTCACATGTTAGGGTTTTAAAACGATGTTTGCATATCATATATCGTAGTAGCTATGACCTTGTTTGAAATCCGACACTTGACTTAGTAGAGGCCGTTATTGACGGGCGGGGTTGGGTGTTCTTATGGGCTTCCCAACACGTACCCTCACCCCTTACTCAAGATCTATGGTTTGTGGATCCGTCTAAATACCATTGGATTACGAGAGTCATTCAAATCGAGTGATATAGGGTACAAGTCTTTATCTTTAATCACTCGTAGTCGATTGGCTTTATGCTTTTCGATGAAAGGTGTAAAGTTGACTTGAACGGTTCCAAGTTCCCAAAAAACTTGGTGGCGACTCTAATATGTCTTAATTCGATTCGAAAGAACCTCGAGTCGATTATGCCTAGTGTGGATCCGCGGATGCGATCCCGAGGGCCTTGTCCACGGTTTGGCGACTCATTTGGGAAAAGAGGACTAGTTACACTTTGTTTCTAGGGTCTTTTCCTCCGAGGTGAAACTTTAAAAGAAAGTGTTGGAAAGTAAAACATTACTCATAGTGCTACGATTCATGCATAAACCCTTAAGGATTTTTCCGGGCCGTCCCAGCGTTTCTTTGTGAAGCGTGGGGGGCGACGTCCCACTATGCTAAGAAGCTGCACATTGCTCGCTTCCACTTCACCTCGCGTGGTTCTTGATGGTGGGGACGATCTTCTAGGTACTCTACCTTAAGACACCTTGCTCTATAAGACCGCAAAAGGATGGAGGGCATAAACCTTCTTGTAGAAGACTTGCCGAGACTTAGAGATGTCTAGGAGCATACATCCTTGTAACATGAGAATGACAATGTGCAAATTGTTTTCCCGAGTCTTTTCGAAATTTCCCATGTCCTTTTCAAAACCGAACTTTTGAACAACTTACTTTCAAAATAGCATGGTTTTAAAAACGCGGAATGCTGCCCAAATAGGACTAGAATTTTCGGCCCAAAATGAGCTTTTATAGCCGGCATGCTGCCCATTTCAAATCTCATTTTCGAATCAATCTTTCGTTTTTTTTTCAAAACCAATACAAAATGCCTCTCGAACCTCAACCAAGCATGAAATGCGTCAAGTCGTGTCCAGGTCATGGCCGTGTTAGGCCGGGTGTGTTTCGTTCTAAGAGTCTAGAACACGGCCGTGTTGGGTCACCCAAGCTCACCTCTTGGGCCTTGAGTCATGTTGGTCGACCATTTGGTCTAGGATAGTCCACAAAAACGCCCAAGCTAAGCCATTTAGGGCGTTTCACCCGAACCTATGGGCTATGTTAGTCCAATCACGGGTTTAGTCACACCGAGTCCAGTTTAGAATCGTGCTATGACAGTTTGAGTCATGTCGTTTTGCCGAGTCTAAAATGAACCAAGGTCTAAATCCAACCGTGAGTCGAACCTTTGGTTAGTCAGTCTCAAGTCGAGTCTTTGTTTGAGTCAAGTTGGGGTCGTGTCCTTAAGTGTGCAGGGGCTCTTACTTTAAATATTGACTCGATTCAGGGTTTTCTTGTAGAAAGGCCGCCAAAAACCCGACGTCAAGCCATGGAAGATGCTGTTAACAAGCTCACGGAGGCCGTGAACCTCATGATGACCCGAATGGATGCAATCGAATCTAAGCTGGGTGAATATTCCGCTTCATCTACCCCACCTCTGACTGATCTGGAGAAACGGTTCAAGTTCATTGAGGACCGTTTGAAACTCTCCCAGGGGAAGAACATTCACTATGAGAATGCTAGGGCCTATGCCCCGATTCAGATAAGTTTCCCACGAACATGGTACTCACTTTGACATCCCAAAGTTCAAGGGCACCGAAAATCCAGTCCACCATGTTAAGGCCTATAAAGGGTACTTAACACTGAAGGGAGTACCTGCTGACATGCTCTCTGAAATTTTTGCCCAATCTCTGGGAGAACACCCGAAGGCGTGGTTCTACAATCTGGACCTTAAGAACTTCCCTACTTTCGAAGATATCACGGTGGAGTTTTGTAAGCACTATGCTGACAATGTCGAGATACAAACCAACATAAGAACATTGGAGGTGATGACACAGAAAGACAAAGAAGGCTTTACTGAATTCCTTGCAAGATGGCGCGCTGAAAGCGTGAAATTAGCCAAGAAGCCTGGCGAAGTTGAAATGGTAGATAAGTTCGTAAAGAATCTACGACCTATTTACCGCAATGCTCTGAAATACCAGAATTTTGGCTCTTTCAAAGAATTGATAAGAATTGGGATAAAGGTAGAAGATGATGTCATAAGGGCAGAGGCTGAAAGGCCGAAAGGGTACCAAGGGGCCTTATCGTCTAAGGGCAAGGCCCCAGCAACGGCCCATATTGATGAAGCTATCAATCTCTTAGAAGGGCAATCGAAAAAGTCGCAGCGCCAAACACCTAGGGCATTCACCGATATCGGATGCACTTATACATACGCTCTCCAAAGGCTCATGGCCCAAGGAAAGTTGAAGCCCATTGGTCCAACTCCGGACCCTCCCGCTGATCAACAAGGCAAATGGTATAAACCAAATGCCTATTGTGCCTTTCATCAAGGGAAAGGCCATGATACTGAAAGGTGCTATCGACTGAAGCACGAAATCCAAGACATGATTGAGAATGGAACACTCTCGATCCCAACTGTTAAACCCAATAACATCACCAATCCATTTGGCGATCACGCCAACTTTGTTTCTGTCGAAGACAATGTCGATTATTCCCCTCTTATCCGCCCATGTCACTTGAAAGGGGTGTTTATCGGGAAGATATTTGTGGATTGCTTTGAATTCTTGCCAAACCCGAAGAATGAAATTCAAATTGGGAGTCTTGCTCTAGAATGTACTCCTCTCGTTAACGAAGTTAATAAAGGACAATTCGATTCACCAACCTTCATCACTGGCGTAGATCCTCAGAGGACTACCTCAGGATGGAGGCAGACCATCAAAGGGATCAAGGACTAGAACCAAGCATCTAAGCTGACAGCTGAACAAGGGAAAGCTCAAAACTAGATTTGAAAATTATGAGTCGGGATCTGTTTTCTTATCTTAGTCAAGTCGAGTCTAGGACTTTATTTTCTTGAAGTTGAGTCGTTTGTTCCGCGATGACCTAGGGTGTGTCCTAGGAATCGTTCTTTCGAGTCTGTTAAGCTTTTGCCATTCCAATAAAAGGTCGCAGTTTCGTTTCCCAATATGTCTTGTTTCCCATCCTCAATCATTCCGAAATATAATAAAACGCACAACACACTCAAAGGCATCCCAGGGGTAGAAATATGTCCCGTTTCAAAATGGAAGGTACACTAGGATCCCGTGTTTGATTCCTTTACCTATTCCATGTCTGGCGGTAGAAAACCTCCATCAGAACCAGTGCTTATGACAAGCTTTTAGATGATTCTATAACGAACTCGGACTAGCTCCTTGTTTCCAATATCGATGACGGAAGGCAAGCCTTTTCCCCAACAAAATCATCCCATCTCGAAGAGAGAAGATATCAACCCGTTCTAACAAGGAATTGTTAGTTCTTACCCAAATTAGTTGGCGAAGCCCAGTTTTCAAGGTGTATCCATTTATGATTAAGAGAATGAATAGAAGATCATTTTCAAAGAGAGAAAAAAGATGAACAAGAATGAAAAAATGAGAAAAAGAGAAAAAGAGAAAAATTGGAAAAATGAAAAAAAATGAAAAAAGAAAAGTGATGAAAGAAAAAGAAAAAAGAAAAAAAAGATGTTGAAGTCATTGCAGAACGCTTTTGGTTGAATGTCGAAGTTACGGAAGCCAGAAGTCAAGTCAAGTACCCATAGTTGAAGTTCAATGGGCGAAGCCCAAAAGCTTAGGTAGTAACCTCTTTACC
Organism: Silene latifolia; assembly: GCF_048544455.1. Taxonomy (NCBI): domain Eukaryota; kingdom Viridiplantae; phylum Streptophyta; class Magnoliopsida; order Caryophyllales; family Caryophyllaceae; genus Silene; species Silene latifolia. The sequence continues at coordinate 1,333,828 of NC_133536.1, forward strand.
CTCTAAGTCCTTCCTGAGACAGTTACAAGGGGATAGTAGGGATTCTGAGAATCAGTCTGCTTGTGTTAGTACACCCAAGCCTTTAGGATCCAGACATGGAAATTTGAACCCACATCGATTTCCAACCCATTTGCACTCGTGGTTCATCAAACCCGAGACACCCATTCCAACCACATCAGCAGCCATACCCCTTGGCCTTAGCACCACAAAACAAACCTTCAGAATGATGGTTAACCATTCCAACTTGTTATTACCAAACTCCACATCCCAAAGAACCACAACCTTTTGTACCAACCCTAGACACGGGATTTAACGGTACTTTACAGGCTAGAATGGGATACGACATGATACCTTAGGTGAAACCTTTGAGTGTGTACACACAATCAAAATGCCATGTTTATGCACCTTGATCGAACTACGTCGGATTTGATTTCGCTCCACGCGAATACGAGGCGATCCTTCGAATAAGGGATTCAATCCACTCATCAACCAAGTTGTCATCTTGTCGGTTTCTTACGGGTCTTAACCAGGTCCAAATGAAGCCACCTTTGTTTGAGTCGGCCTTAGCACTCGATGTAGGCTAGGATAAGGATATAGGTTCGGATGAATAGTATCAAGTCTCAGAATGAGCTTTATCTAACGGTTTAGGCAAAGATGTTGAGTCATATAGATGTGGGTTTTTGTTGGGAACAGAAAATATGAAAAACCCGCTGAAAAGAAAGAAGGCGTGGAAGAAAAATAGTAAAAGCCCGCTGAAAAGAAAGAAGGCGGTGGCAAGAAATGATGAATACTCGCTGAAAAGAAAGGAGGCAAGGAGAAGAGTGGCAGAATGTTCCCAACAAGAGTGATGTGTGATGTCTAAGTGTTCTCATAAAATCAGTCTGTGTTTAGTGTCTAGGCGAAGCTAACGTTGTTGCTCTGTGAGTTTAATCCACCTTGTCAATGACAAGTGATCTTGATTCCCATGTGCCCTCGGGAGCACGCCCATGACATACGATATCTCCGTCCTAAGTCCGACGACCTTGTGATTCCCATTTGCCATATTTTGGTGCCAGAATGGCCAATTTACATTTCTACCCCTAACAAGTCAATAATTGAATTTAAACTCGTGCACACTTACGGTTTTATTTTCTTTTTTTGTTTTACGGTAGCGGGCTACGCCCACGTGGTTTACGAGTCATACAGAGTGTCTGAGTCGCATTTCATGCTCACCCATCAAGGTTCGATTTCAAAAAATTTCAAAATTTCAAAATTCCAAAAACTTCGATTTCAAAAAATTTCAAAATTTCAAAATTCCAAAAACTTTTTGCGAATTGTGGATAGATGATCCAAGTAGTGGAATCTTTGTGGGTCGATGATCCAATCCTTCGAAATTCAAAAATTTCAAAATTCAATTTTTGAAGGGCCGATGGCCCAATATTCTAAATGATGACAAATTCGAAATTCGGGTCGATGACCCAATCATTCAACATTTTCAAATTCAATTTTCGGGTCGATGACCCAATCATTCAACATTTTCAAATTCAATTTTTGGGTCGATGACCCAATCATTCAAAATTTTCAAATTCAATTTTCGGGTCGATGACCCAATCATTCAAAATTTTCAAATTCAATTTTCGGGTCGATGACCCAGTATTTCAAATGATCCAATTTCAAGATCGATGATCCAAATGTGCTTATGTGATGATTATTGCTAGTACGTTTTTGTGTTTCAAATATAGCAGGATTTGCTTCAATTGGGGGCTCTAAAGTCTTCGACTTTGGAGCCATTGCAAACTGGGGGCTCTGAAGCCGTTGGCTTCAGAGACCATCATCAAGATGAAATGGATGACATCCACTCAGAATTCAATTCAATACAAGAGTATGAAATGGAAGAATTCCGTAGCTGAAAGCAAATAATGAAAGTGGCGGCAACCTCCTCGGAAAGTCCCGTCCCATTTAGACACCTGCCAGCAGATGATAAGCTTTGGGCAAGTGTCAACAGATGAATTTCGGACAAGCGCCAGCAGATGATAAATTTTGGGCAAATGTCAGCAGATGATGAATTTTGGACAAATGCCAGCAGATGATAAACTTTGGGCATGTGTCAGCAGTTGCCGAACTACGACGCGGGTTTGATTCCGTCAGAAACGGATACGTAGGCGCCTAAGGATAAGGCTCAATCCACCATATATGCAATTTATGACACAACAGAAGCAAGAGTCAATCCCCAACGAAGTTTCAGGTATGATCTCTTCTTATGGTCAAGTAGCTTATATACGCAAGTCTAATGGACTATAAACGACCAAGAATCCTCAGGTCGAAAGGGACCTGGGGTATACTTTGACTTTCGCCTTGTCCAAGCCTCAGTCAAAGTGGGGGCTCTGTAGATACCCGTATCCGTCGATATTGGAATTTATAGAAAACCCGACAAACACCCGATGATGATAGGACACATGTATTCTTTAGTTGTCATTGTCATTATTTGGAGCTCGTTTTACGATGTAGAATGGGCGTCGTCGATGAAGTATTTTCTTAATTTAAATGATATTTAAATTAATGTTTTTTTAAGTGAGTTCATTTTATTAATTTAAATGATATTTAAATTAATGCTTTTTTAAGGTAAATTCAATTTATTCTATTTTATTTTGAATTTATTTTCCCAAGTTTATTTTATTGAAAATAAAATAAATATTTGATTTGAAAAATCATTTTGTGAGTATATTTGGTTTGAAAAATCATTTATTTTAATGTGTTAATTGATTTGAAAAATCGATTTGAAAATTGAAAAGAACTCGTTTTGAACATGTGTTTTTGAGCTCGATTTTAGCTCGGTTTTTGAGCCCGTTTCCTTTACGAGTTGGCACGAATCTCGAGTACACTAACCAACCTAAGCCTCTACCCATCCAACCCAGTTCGAACCCCCTTAACCACGGCCCAAACCATGCCCCAAATCACCCCCAACCAGCCCGCAAAACACGAAACAGCCCCCCTGTTTTGCAGCTCAATCCCGAGCCCAAAACCCGCTCCAAATACCACCAAAACCCGTACCCATTAACCCTAACCCATACCCTAGTATCCTACCCATATTACCCTAGCTTAATCACCAAGAAAACCCCTCTCAAACCCTCACAAAAGCTGCTGGACAGCAGCTATGCGTGAGCAGGCCCGACTGCCTCTCCCTCTCTTTTACCCTACTTTAACTCCTTATAAATACCACCCCTTCACCATACATTCATTCCTCTAAGTTCTACATACATCCTACCTTCACTCACAAGCTTTAAACCTCAGAAACAAACCCTAATTGCCTCTCAAAAACCCTCCACAAAATCGACATACAAACTGAAACTGTTTGTGTGTCCTCCTCGAAAAACAATTCGTTCCTCCCTCAAACCTCCATCAAAACTCGATTTTCTTGTTCCTAATTAACCACATAACATCCATATACACATTAGACAAAGATTTACGAGCCAAATTGCCCTTGAGAGTACACGAAATCCCTCGAAAAACAGAGTGTTATACACTCTGTTTTCGCGGTTTGTTCCTGTCTGTCCAGTTCTTTTTGTGCTCGTTTTTCGTGACCAATATCTCAAAACGAGCAGGGGTTGCTTTAAGATCTCTGTTCTTCTCTCTTTCTAGTTTTCAAAACATCTTTTAAATCGAATTTTCATCGTGAAACGAGGGAGAAATCATTGTTTGAAAGTTGCTGTCCAGATTTGCCAAAAACGCGTGTTTGCTTTGTTTCTTCGTCGACGACGGCCTCTCGAGATAAAATCTACCATCGATTACGACCCAAGATGGTGTCAAAGATACATGTAGGTTGAGGGTGCATCAAATCCTCCTCTTTCTCCCTTTTTTATTTCGTTTTTATGTTTGTTCTTTTATAGTTTGTTTTTGTTTGTTTATCGCTTTTTATTTATCGTTTAAATTAACTATGAAACTAGTTTAGTCCGAGTATGAGTTAAAGTACCACCATGAACACCCGCGTTGACTTGATATGGGAAAATAAACCGCTACATCAGTCGGTCGTACACCCCCGTCTCATTTACATATCCTCGTGTTCAAGGTAGGGCATAAATAAAACGAATTTCTAACTTCCGTTCCTCGCTTTTGACCCTTGGTTTGTCTCGGCCAATTCGACCCACCTTAGGACCCGTTGCATGTTAGTATGACCTCTGATTGTTAACATATGATTCGTTTAGATGACATTAGATCAATTTAATAACCTAATTAGACACGATAGGTGGCTTCGACATAAGCTTTAAAATCAACTAACAATTCTGTAACTTAATTGAATGCATCTCTCTCTCTTTCACCTAATTTCTCGCTAGTATAAGAGTGCGTGATTAGCACCTTCTTATTAACACTCGATGAGTTAAATTAATTAGCAAACTTGACCTAATTGGACCCCTTTAGGCCGTGTAGAATGCGCGTTTGCAAGGTATCTTTTCAAATCGATCAACGTCGTTTCTAACTTGTTTTCTAGCCCGCTTTCGAACTTGTTTCGCAATCAATCGATCTAACTAATGAACCCGACCTAGGACTTAGGGTTGGACGTGGCTTTAGGCCGTGAGGCTTGGACGTGGCCTTTGGCCTTTCTTATTTCGTTTGTTTTTGCATCGTTCGTTCCTTATTTGTTTTGTCGCTTGTAATTTATCGTTTGTTATCGAGTTGTAATTTTCGAGTTAGCTTTCTTTTATCGAGTCAAAACCTCTTTTAAAAACCTTAGTCTTGTTTGGTTAGATGGTTGTGCCCCAATGCAAGTAAGAGCGTGGTAAATCGCATGTTGTTTAAAGCAACATGGCCCGATTTATGCTAATGCATGCTTTGGTGTGTGACCCAATGTCTAATTCGATAAGACCAAGTGAAAGCACACATCACGAGGAGTGACCCAAGGCCGTGAGTCATGTGAGCCGTGGGCCACCCCTTCGTGCACGTTTTCCTAGGCCGAATTGGCCATGTGTCGTGTATGGTATCGTATGTAGCAATTGTATTTAGATCGAGTTGTATCTTTAATTTATCGTTGTGTCGGCATGAAATGCCTGGTTTGTAATAGGTAGATCCCACGGCTCCCCCATTCTCCCTTAAGCCTTGTTTGCTTTGTTTTGTATGTTGTTAGATTAATCAACCCACATGCTAAATTACAACTTTGACAAAGTTAGTTTAGTTGCATCTAAATCGACATAGAAACTTCACATGTTAGGGTTTTAAAACGATGTTTGCATATCATATATCGTAGTAGCTATGACCTTGTTTGAAATCCGACACTTGACTTAGTAGAGGCCGTTATTGACGGGCGGGGTTGGGTGTCCTTATGGGCTTCCCAACACGTACCCTCACCCCTTACTCAAGATCTATGGTTTGTGGATCCGTCTAAATACCATTGGATTACGAGAGTCATTCAAATCGAGTGATATAGGGTACAAGTCTTTATCTTTAATCACTCGTAGTCGATTGGCTTTATGCTTTTCGATGAAAGGTGTAAAGTTGACTTGAACGGTTCCAAGTTCCCAAAAAACTTGGTGGCGACTCTAATATGTCTTAATTCGATTCGAAAGAACCTCGAGTCGATTATGCCTAGTGTGGATCCCGCGGACGCAGTTCCCGAGGGCCTTGTCCACACTAACGGCCAAGCCGAAATCTCTAACCGCGAAATCAAGATGATCCTTGAAAAGACCGTGAGCCGGTCAAGGAAAGATTGGTCTACCAAGCTCAATGATGCATTGTGGGCTTACCGGACCGCTTTCAAAACACCAATAGGAACTTCACCGTTCCGGTTGGTGTACGGGAAGCCTTGTCATTTACCGGTTGAGTTGGAGCACAAAGCGCATTGGGCCATCCGACTCCTTAACTTTGATTTGAAGAGTGCCGGAGAGAAGCGGCTACTTGACCTCAATGAGCTTGAAGAATTTAGACTAGAGGCTTATGAGAGCTCTAGATTGTATAAGGAGAGGACCAAAAGATTCCATGACAAGGCCATCATTCGGAGAGAGTTCAAGGAGGGAGAGTTGGTTCTCCTCTTTAACTCAAGGTTCAAGTTGTTTGCGGGGAAGCTCAAGTCTAAGTGGTCGGGACCCTTCACCGTGGTCCGAGTCTTTCCACATGGAGCTATTGAAATATCCGATGGGGATCAATCCTTCAAGGTGAACGGGCAAAGGCTCAAGCACTACGTTGCCGGAACCCCTATCATCAAGAATGTGAGCTCCATCGCCACCTATCTTCTACATTATTGATTGTGATTCTTAACTCCGTCGAGCCTACGACATTAAACAAGGGCGCTACATGGGAGGCAACCCATGCATCTTTGTATATATCATGCATTTAGGTAGAATTTGAGGAATTTTGGATGGATACTACTTGTCAATTCGATTGTTGTCGGTCACGATTGTTGGAGATTTGGGGTTTTTGTATGATGAACAAGCGTTTGACCATTTATTGGCCTTTATCCGACGTCCCGAGTCGGGTTTGAAAGTCGAAAACACGAGAATCGAGGCCAATAGATGATGGGAATTGGAATAAGGGTATATTGGAGAAAACATGATGAAGTGTATTCCCAGCCGGGTGACCGGCGGCCGGTCTCCTGACCGGCTGGGAAGTTTCTGTAAAATCATAGGAATTTTGGAGAATCTACAAGGAAGGGGAGTCCCAGCCGGCTGGCCGGCAGCCGGTCCACCGGCTGGGAGTACGTGTATTTGGTTTTTTTGTCAAATTTCACCCTTGAGAGAAGTCCCAGCCGGCAGGCCGGCAGCCGGCCCACCGGCTGGGAATGCATATATGAAGAAAATGGGGATTGGGTGAACTCCCAGCCGGGTGACCGGCGGCCGGTCTTTTGACCGGCTGGGAGTCTTCTGATACTTTTTTTGAAAATTTTGAAAATTACTCGAACTCCCAGCCGGGCGACCGGCGGCCGGTCTCATGACCGGCTGGGAGTACTCTGATCGTGATTTTTACACGAAAATCACCCAAAACTTTCATTTTTTTCGACTCACCTCCTCTCTCTTCTCTCACTCTAACCCTAACCTCCCTCCTTCATACCCACCAACAACCACTCCCACCACCCCCTACCACCACCCAACCACCCAACTACCACCCACAAAACCCCAAACACCCCTTTCCTACATTTACCCTCCATCAAACCACACAAACATGGCCCCAAAGAAAAGAGTGAGAAGGGGAGATTTGGCACTTCAACAAGCGGAGGCGGTAGCAGCGGCGGCGTCCGACATGAGCACCGATCCCGACTTCCCGGATGTCCAATTCGTTTCCATCACAATGAAAGGTAAATTTGTTTTATTCAAAAGACGCCCCATTGCCCCCACCCGATTTATTGATAGACAATCTATGCGGGAGTTAGGGCTAGACCAAGTTACTCTTGACTTATTTGATGGGGTGGGCATGAAAATGATGTACGGGATACATGAGAAAACCTATGCCCGTCTCACTTGGGAGTTTTTGAGTTCCCTTCGTCTTGACAAGCATCGCCAAAACCAAAAGGTTGCCTTTTTGCATTTCCGGTTGATGAACAAGGACTACTCCTTGACCCTTGCGACCTTTGCTTCCCATTTCGGGCTTGACACTAGCCCTCCTCACAAGGCACCCGAGACCTTTGACCATGGGGCCTTATGGAAGGCTATTACGGGTTTAGATGATGTTCCGGGGGTCAAGAGAGCCGCCAACACTGTCCATAATGCGGCTATACGGGTTTGGCATAGGTTCATGGGGTGGACTATTTTCGGCCGTGAGGAAAATCACAATTTCCGAACGGAAGAGTTGGAAATTCTCGGCTCTTATCTTCGTTCCAACCCCACTACTTTCAAAATTGACATTGCCCACCACTTGGCCCTTACATTACAAAGGCTTAGCAATTCTCCGGCCTCTAATACGGCCGTTGTCGTGGGTGGACTCATCACCCATTTGGTAAAGAGGCTCAATCGGAGGGTCAACTTGAGTGGGATGCGCTACATGATTGGTGATACAATGTTGTTCAAGAATTATATCCACCACAACCTCGGTTGGTTGAAGACCAACCCGAATGATGGCCTTGACTATTGGCAAATTCAGGTGGATGGAGTTGACCGAAATTCTATCCCTCTTCCCAATCCCGACAAGATGAAAGTAGTGCCTAACTCGGAGTATTATTTGCTTGAACTTGAAAATCTTGAAGACCCCTCTATTCCCCAACAAATCAACCCGAATCTTCGGTATACTCGTGGCCGACCCATCATTCCCGCAAGGTCTACCTTGCGGTATGCCACACCATCTACCCCTTTTGTCCCCGGGCCCTTCCAACAAGGAGAGGGGTCCTCCAGTCAACAACAACAACAATCGCCCCCTCTCCACGCCGACCTCATTTCCTTCATGGAGGAGATGAAACTTAATATGGCAAACGCCGCCGGTGAGCGGCTTGGGCTTCAACAACGACTTGACCGGATTTACTATGACTATTCTATTGGTCAATTCCCGGTCTATGATGACTATATGAGGAACCAATACAAGCACCCCTCCAAACTTCACCCCTCTTACTATTTATTCACGGATGGCGGACATCCGGAAGATGGGACCTTCCGCTACGGAGATATTAACTTGCGGCCCGACTACTTTAGCGCCCCGGTCTTTCCCACCCCGCCTACCACCCTAGGGGAGGGACATGACGCGAGGTGGTTCGGGGGTGCCCCTTCAATCTTCCAAGAGGGCGGGTCTAGTGGTGCCGGAGGGCACCCGGAGATGTTTGTTGGTATGAGCTCGGCCATGGAGAATTTTAGCTCGGATGTCCACTTGAACACGGACGATTTCATCCGTGAGTCCGAGTTCGGGGCAATTCAAGGTGATGGTGATGGTAATGATGATGATGGAGATGATGATGGAAACGGTGATGGTGATGACGACTTTGAGTAGAGCCTAGTAATGAGGGCTCCACTTCTTCTTCCCTTTTCAATCCAAAGCCTTTGGTATGCTCCTCATAATCAATCCAAATGACAAGTACGATCTCTCCCTTTTATCCAAATTCTCTCCTTCACGTTTAATTTTCGCATGCATTTAGTTGATAATTCATTTAGTTGCATCATATAGGATTGCATTAGATTTCAATTTTGTAATATATTGTCACATTTAGTAATTGCATTCACTTAGCATAACTTGCATTGTCATTTAAATTTTGCATATAGAATAGAGCATGCATTGCATTTTCAAACAGAAAAAAACCAACTAAAAAAATTGAAAAATAACAAAAACCACCAAAAACATGTTATCTTCTTTCACTAAATTGCCCTCCCATGTCCATAAATAAGTGTGGGGAGGGCCTAAAAAAAAACAAAAACATGTCTTTTAATTTGTACTCCCTCCATACATTTATTTCCATTTGGAAGTAATGTAAATAACTAAGTGTGGGGAGGGAGTTCTCATATCAAAAACCCAAAAATATGTCTTTTTAATTCTTCAAAACCAAAAATCACAAAAATATGTTATTTTCCCTTTGAAAAATCAAAAAAAATCAAAAATATGTTCCTTTCTTTTTCTTATTCACTCCCTATGCTTTTGTCCATTGAGGACAATGTACATCTCAAGTGTGGGGAGGAAAATATCACTCTTGTGAATATTTGTTTATAATTGTAAATATTTATAAATTAGATAAAATGCCTAAAAATTGAAAAATTTCTGAAAAATTCAAAAAAATTGCATTGTATATATATGTTTTGTCTAACCTTTTGGCTTGGCGCACCGACCACTTGAGGCAAAAGGGAGCTAGAAGACCGCTTGGTATAATCCTTCCTATCTCTTGCTCCTTTTACTATTCTTTCTTTTTGGTATCTTGCATATTTTGAAGGAGAATGAGAATTTTGTTGCTTTGGGTGTCTCCTTGGGAGACCGTTTGGAATTTTGGTGTTGATGTGCTGCTAGGTTTAGCCAATTTGTTGCACGTTTTATTTCATGTTTGTTTAAATTTCCGCATGCATTTGTTCACATGTAAATACTTGTTGCATTTCTTTCTTTTTGCATTGAGTTGATAAATATGTTTTTAAGGAAAAGCATGGTCAAAGGAAGGGAACCAAGTACCCCCATGATGAACTAATGTGCCCAACTATGCCTTTCCCCTCCTCGTGACTCGCGCCCGTGGCCTCTTAGTTAGCCGAGGAAGGAGGGCTTGACCAATGAGTTTGGACCGATCTTGTGAGACCTAGGGCCGTAGGCTAGACCTTTGGCTCGACTTAGCTACTCAAAGGTAAGGGTAGAGCCTCCTAGGGCGGGTACATTCATACCCCGCCCTCATCTAGGTTCGAGAGTAGGTCTCCTCGCGAGGCGTGTCACATCATTACGCATAAGTGTGTCGCATCGTCCTTAGATCATGAAATTGCATTACATTTTTGTGCATATGATTTGAAGCAAAAATCAGTTTATATGAACCTCACATAGCCAAATAGCCTTGTTTTATTCCCTACATTGTTTCCCTTTTTGATTCACCCCCTTGAGCTTAGCCCTTTTCATTTGGCAAACCCACCTAAATAGCTACATTCCCATAACCACCCTTCCTTAATCAAGAATTGGTCGGTTTTGTAGTTGTGTTGTAGGAGATGATTTGGGGCATAGTGATGGATAGTACACATATCCATTTGGGTCGGAACTTGGTATGATTTGGCATTATATATGTAAATAAGAGGTTTAGAAAAAAAAAAAAAAAAAAAAAACGAAAAAACAAAATAGAAAAGTGAAAAAGTCATGAAAAGTCAAAAAAAAAAATGAGTTGTGTTGTATATATTTGTTTGTTGTCAAGAAAAAGAAAAAAAGGCAAGCAACACCCCTACTCATCATTTAAAGGGGTAGAAAAAGCCGTTGCTAAATAAAAAGGGGCAAATTGATGTTTTTCCAAAGATGAGTCGGGTTTGCACATTTTTTGCATGGCTTGGGAAACCGAGTCGTTGTTACGGTGTAGACGTTACCGTTTGTTGAAATAAAAGGAGTTTTATCAAATTTTTCCTACTTGAGTTGGGTTTATGCAATTTTTGCATAGTTTTGGTCATCATTGCTATGTTAGGGCATAGACGTGTCTCATGTGTTGCAATAAGAGATGGGATGTGATGTTTCGACGATTCTTGATTCGAGCCCCACATGTCCAAACGGTGCTTGCACCAATCCCGTTTCGACCTACTCCTTAGCCCCGTTGTAACCCTTGCTTCATTTCTGTGTGCATTTTACCCTTGTTTGCATTTCATTGGACATAGGACGGTTTTACACATTAGATTGCGGGCACGTTTTCGCTAGTTGAGTTAGTTGAGTGATTTTGGTTACTTTTTGTCACAAAAATCACCTTGTTCTTTCATTGAGTGACGAGTGAAAACCGTGAGGATGTTGTTGCCTTGGTCCCCTTAGTCATGGGTCTCTTGGTTGAATCTTGTGTCGGTCTTGTAATTCTCGGCGGACTTGCCCTTTCTTCCCTTTCCCCGCTCTTGAATTTGTTTCTTGAGCATTTGTCACACATGGGTTGCTTTTGTCACATTTAGGGGGTTGGCACCTCAATTGGCACTTCTGAGACGGTACTCCCGACCTAGACCGTGTTTTTGCTATTTGAAAATTCGGCCACTTAGATGAGGAAAGTGGACCATTTTGTTAGATGCATTCTATTTGTTGTTTACGTGCTTTCATGAAGAATGTGTCGAAAGTTTTGTAGCAAGACCCAACTTGCCTTGCAATAGGGCACTCTCCCCTCATGAGTGTCAAATTGTGAGTTGAAGGGGCGTTGAGTGCGCTAATACTCAATCGGCTTAAGTAGTAGTTTAGTTGAGTGATGCTTATATTGTGCATCCACTCTCCATATCTATCCTTACAATGCTTTGTACATTTGGTTTTGGGACTTACTCGGGGACGAGTAAGGCTCAAGTGTGGGGAGGTTGATATAGGACCATTTTGCACCCTTTTTCCCTTTATTGTCATGCATATTCGACTCCATTTGAGGCGGTTTTGTACCCCCTTTCCTCTTGTTTCTTGTCCCGGTTCCCTTTACTATGACACTGTGGCCCCCTTGCAGAAATTGAAGCGGGAACGGGTGAAACGAAGCTAGAAAGACGGGAAGACTAAGCCACGCATGAAAGATGAAGGAAATAATGCTGAGGAGTACTCTCAGCCGGTAGGCCGGCAGCCGGCCAGCCGGCTGGGAGCACATGTATACATGAAATGAAGGAGGAGGCAAGGAAGAAGTATCCCCAGCCGGTGGCCCGGCGGCCGGCTAGCCGGCTGGGAAAACACATGAGCTGAAAAACAAAGAAAAGTGAAGGAAGTTACAGGAATCTCCCGGCCGGTCAAATGACCGGCGGCCGGCTAGCCGGCTGGGAGTTCACCCAAGGCAGAAAAAGTCAAGTCCAAAGTCAAGATGTCCCAGCCGGTCAGGGACCGGCAGCCGGTCGACCGGCCGTGCACACCTGATGACTTCCAAAACGTGTTCAAACTTCCAGAGATCTCCCAGCCGGCCAAAGCACCGGCGGCCGGTTCACCGGCTGGGAGTGCGTATGCGTGTTTCAAGGCCCATTTCAATTTCTGTCCTAATCCTTGTGGAACCTATAAATACCCCCTCTTAAACCCCTTTTGTACACACAACCCTAGATCCAGAATAATTACCCTTTCAAGCTTAAAACTTTGTTAATCTCTTTGTTAATCCTTCCTTAATTAGAGAAATTCTTCAATCAATTAGTGATTGAATTTGGGTTTGTAAGAAGATTGAAGGATTTCCTTCTTTATTATTTCTATCCAAATTCCTCTTTCACTATTATTGTTGGTATTAATTCTCTCCCTATTTTCATTTGTTTACATTTTGTTCTTCTTTTATGTTTGTTTGATTGTTTATGTTAAAATTGTTATTGTTGTTTGTTTGTTGTTGTTATTTTCATCATTGCTCATCTTTTTATTGTTCATCTTTCCTTTGTTTCTCTTTCATTTGTTCATCCTTGGGTAGTTGTCCTCAAAGACTTAATCTTTGAGTTGATTTGGTTAAAGATTGTGTCTTTTAGTTTAATCAACCTTGTTATAAGATTAAATCATCTTTCCTTACACCTATTGTTAGATTGTTGCATGTTTAGTAGTAAATTTCATCTTCCCACCATGTTTGTGACCAAAGTTTCCATCTTTATTGTTTATTTTGCAATTAGGACCATGATTAGTGAGTAGTCCTCCACTAGGGCTCGGTTTGACTCAACATGAGTAATTTCACTAATTGAATTTCATAAAGGCTAATTATTTGGGGAAATTGGTGAGGGTAGGTTAGAGGAATGACTTGGTTTATTGGTTGACTTTTGGGTAGTGTTGACTTACGACCCTTGACCACCAACGAGAGTTGGTTAGGTTGTGATTTGGATACCCGAGATTTGACCCTATTGTTGACCTTGGTTGAGACCGAAAGGGAGAACCGGGGTAGGACACCTCTAATCTAGCGTTTGAAATCGACCCTCTAGAGAGGGAGTGGGATGACCCGGGAATTGATGGGGCTTAATGACCTTAGCAAATAACCGGACTACCTTGGGAAAATGCATGTTTTTGGGGTAGTTGGGTATTGGGTTAAGGATTCCGACCTTCGAACCCGAGAGGGGGGTTGGTGGGTAGTACTAGTGTCCTATTTCGAACCCGAGAGGGGGGTCTTAGGCGAATTAGAGTCGTCACCTCCTCACCTAACTACCCTTGTGATTAGCCAAGAGATTTGATTGTGTGGAATTACGAATTGTTTGGGAAGAACCGAGTCTTAGGTTTTTAATCATTTGATTTACATCCTTTTAGTCTATCCTGCTTTTTCTCCTATTTCTTTATTTAGTTGTTTTACCTTGTTGTTGGTAGTTCTAGTATAACCTTCTCCCATTATTGTCGACTTAGCTAAACCATAGAGTTAAAACGATTAGTAGTCTTCCTTGCTCCTTGTGGGATCGACCCTTAATAGTGTACAACGATAAAATCGTGCACTTGCGAGGTATAGCTTGATACCATCATGTTTATCCAAGTAACTAGTTATTGTATCAATTTATTCATCCTCGAGTTATGAAAGATGTTTATTACTTTTGTAACGTTTCTCATTATTTTATTTGAGTTGAGAAATAAATTAAAACAACAAATTAATCAAGAGATTTATGTAGTGACATGAAATGTGTATTTTAATGAAAATATTTTTTTAAGCGAAATTAGTGATATCATTTTATACTCCATTTTTTTTATATTTTCTCATTTATCAAAATCTCTTTTCTTTCACAAAATATCATTTTCAAACAAAAAACAAGTTATATATGTATGTCGAAAAGAGCGGTCAAAATATTATCTAGCAGATTAAGTGAAAATAAATGGGAAGACTAAAAATGGAGGGGGGATTTTTTTTAATAACATATATTTTAACTATGACTTATCTTACAAAGTCAACCAAATTTTTATCACAAAACCTATAAACAAATCCTCTATACGACAAATCTTTGTAGATAGGAAATTATATCAAAATAGGAAAGTAAATAAGAGTTAATTATATCAAAATAGAAAAGGTGTTTTTAGGCGGGAAAATGTGAAGCTTTTCCTATTCATTTAGTATATAGGGGGATGTACTTGGCCATTCTGCATATCAATATCAATTTTGGGTAGTCCAAGATCCACTGGTTCACTGCAAAATACAACTAAGATGTAGTTACGACTTACGTGGCTCACGTACATTTACAGGAAAACAACCACCAAAGACGTGGGCCTATATACTCTCTCCATTCAACTCCACAAGGCCATTATCTCTTTTGCACACTATTCACAAGCGGACATTCAACTTCAATTTTCTCTCGATATATAAGTGAAAATATATTCATGTGAGATCTTATTTGATTCGTCTTTAAGAGTACATTACAAATATCTAACTTTTATAATTTTTGCAAATATGTAACTAAAGATATTTGCCGAGTAAAAGCTGCGTTGGCAAACGTGATAAAGTATAATGGCCTTGTGGAGTTGAATGGAGGGAGTATCATTTAATCAGTAGTGTGGCGATAAAGTTATGGCCCGACGACCCGACCATCGAAGATAATGATAAGACGTCACTGTTATTGTATATTTGTATGGTACCCAAGCTCGGTGCCATATTCTCACATAGCTTTAGATAAGCCTATTATTCTTGTAGCGGTTTTGCGGTTATTGTATCTGAGAGCGTGGTATTGATTGAGATTATATTGGATGTCTATCTAGTGATGCCAGTGGCGGAGCCAGGATTTGAACTTAGGGGGGCGAACGACTAATGTCATAAGGTACATTCGAAAAAAATTCGGAAATTTAACTAAAAAACTTCGAAAATTTCATCCGTCAGGGGAGGCGACCGCCTCTGCTAGCCCCCCTAACTCCACCACTGAGTGATGCCATTCCATCATTTCCATTTTCTATAAATAAATGATTGAGACAGAATGAATAGTTGGTGAATTGGGTTTTAAATAACTTTTAAATAGCCGAAAAATGGTGTTTAGTTAATTTTGCATACAAAAAAGAAGACATAAGAGAAATTACAAGTTCTACATTTTCAAAACAGATCTAGAAATTTTAGTAATTTGTTTTCTTGTAGATATTGTTAAGGAGCCAATTAAGAAAAGAATTACATCATTAATTTCTAAGTGTGGTAATTATGAGTTTATAATTCAAAATCTTATGAGATATTGTTGTAATTCTTTCCTTAATTGACTGTTTAACATGTGCCAAAAAACCTTATTTAATATACACATTTTGTTATATCATACATATGAGATGTATTGTACCGAAGATATCTTAGCCTAGTGATTAAGACGGAGGTATTATGAACAATAGGTTCGAGGTTCGAATCTCTCCTCCTTTTTATTGTAATGCGACTATCTGCGTGAGACCAAAAAAAAAAAAGAGATGTATTGTCTTAACAAGAGGGAAAAATTACTTGTGTTATGTGACTTAAGATTGTGGAGTTTTTTCTTTGACTGAATAGGTCATTTAATTTCATGGAAAATTAATACTTGTGTTATGTTCTCTCAATTTAGGTTTTTAGAATGATAAAAAGATTTAAGAAAAGTACGCAAAAACTACTTACTCGACAGAATAGAGTACCCATAGACTCATAAAACCGTAGTATTACACTCCCCCCTCACATGTGAGGCCCATTTAAATCGGTCTGGGGGCAATAATTCATCATGCAACGGGCCTGGGCCGCACCCAAATGGAGGAGAGAGAGTCCGCTTCATAAGATCATGGAGGTTCAACTCTAAAACCAATTGGCAATAGAGGGAGTAGCTCCTTGCTTTATAAAGTGGTAACTCCTCCCCTCTTTTATCAATGTGGGACACTCACATATGGGAATATATGGGTGGTTTTGCATTTTCTTTTGTTATGTCAATCATTTCATCACATACTCCGTGTTAGTTTATTTCTTAGACTGAGCATATATTCTTTTTTTTTCGTCTCTTAATTCATTAAAATTGCCTCTTTTTATAAAATCTGTGAAATACTTTACGCAAATGTAATAATTTCTAAGAATTGAAGACATTACTCACTACATGTTAGTATTGCATATTTTTAATTTCTTATTGGCTGAGCATATACTCTTATCTTCGTCTCTTGATTTTTATGCTAAAAACAAATTTAAAAGACGTACTAGCTTGGCTAATGTAGACACAGTGGATCGAAGACAAAAGGCTTAAGGCCTAAGAAGAGTGTAAGACTAGATACAGGACCACATATAACATTTTTTTTTTGAGGGACTGACCACATATAACATATCAAAGCACATTTTTCATACCACATATATTTGAGTCCACTCAATAGTAATCTCTTTGCACATTAGTTGTCCCACAAGTCTTTATCAAGAGAGGGTAGTTTTGTCAATTTGATACAATACTTTCCGAGAAATAAAACACAAATTTTTCAATATAAGGTACATACTCGTCTTAAATAATAAAACGAGTTAAATTAATAGATGAGATAAAAAGCAGGACGCGTAAGGAACGTCCCATCTATTCTGCGTATACAACTATACAAGGTAGTATTTGATTCATTTCATACTTAAAAAAACCATCTTAAAAAAGATTAATTGAAATAGAAATATATAACAATTAACTGTTACATCTTAAATATAAATAGATAATTCTTGACCGTAACTAGGGAAGTATGAAATATGATCTACTCATTCATTTTCGCTATACTATAATGCTTTTGCTGGATATTTCTTGGTTTTTGAGATTACATTTTCATATAATTTATTTTACATTCATCGATAATCATTTTTTTATATAAATGTAAATTTATAGGAAGACATTTTATAATAATAATAATAATAATAATAATAATAATAATAATAATAATAATAATAATAATAATAATAATAATAATAATAATAATAATTTTTGTATCATAATAATATTTGAACTTTTTTTATTATATTTTTTTCCTTTGTTTAATGTGAGATTGTGAATCTTTTGGGCATATCCATTTTTCTAACACTTACTTTATGCACAAGGGAGAATTGCTGTGTGATGAGGGCACTCCACTATAAAAACCCTACTATTCCTTCCTAATTCTCACACACTATACTCTACTACTCAAAATGTCTTCCTTCATTATTTTCACAGCATCAATCACTCTAGTCCTAATTTCAATCCTCCCACTCTCCACTGCTTGGCCATGGACTGTCGATATCGACGGTGACTTAATAATTAATGAGGAGGAGTACTACATTATCCCGATTAACACTACAAGTGGTCTTACCTACACCCAAAAACGCAAGGTATGTCCACTCTACATTACCCCAGAAAAAACCGAAAATTCACCTGGTACCCCAGTTAAGATGTATATTCCCGTAATTGAAACTATCGTCATTCCCCTTTACATACCAATTGTCTTAACCTTCAAAGGCCCTACGCCGTGTAACGAATCCCTGATATGGAGACTGACCCTGGACCCATTGGCCAAAAAGTTGTACTTTACCACCGGCGGTGTGTCAACCCTGCCGATCCCTCAGCCTTTCTTCATCACTAAGACGGATAAGTCTCTCAAACGTATGTATGAGTTAAAGTTTTCGGCTACACCTTGGGCAAAAGAGATATTTAATGTTGGAATACTGGAGGATGGACTTTTAGGTATCACCGAGTATCCTACTACCGTGTACTTCAAGAAAGCTTTTGATGTTCCTAGGGTATCAACCTCTTAAAAAATAAATCGACCATAATTATTGGGTAAGGTCGTCTTATAATGAGTGACTGTGCTTACCAATAAGAGGATCGTTTACACTTTGTAAGACGTTCTTATTTTATAATTTGTGTTTAACGTAAGTTGTTACCTATATGTTCATGGTGTCTTTATAATGTTTATCCAAGTAACTAGTTATTGTATCAATTTATTCATCCTCGAGTTATGAAAGATGTTGAATTATGAAGGTAATAATTATTGTGAATTTCGTACTACGGTTGCTGAATCACTCATGCACATATTGTGTTGTGGGTTTATATCAAGATGAAATGATAACTTTTTTTTATTGGCTTTAATTATTTTAGCAACTTAGCCACAAAATGATTCATTACGATCAATAATAATTATTGTGTAAAATGTTCTATAATATAATTTGATCATATAAAAACACTTATTCATTCATGATACTCCGTAAAAAAAAAAAATCGAGATTGGCAAAATTAACGATACTTGTATAGTTGTATACTTGTATTCCCTCGGTCCGAGATAAATTTGTACAGTTTTGGCACAAAGACCAAGAAAAGTGGAGGGGACCATGCATTTATAAATAGTGTCATTGTATAAGTGGACAAGGAAGCTTGTGAGTGAATGAGACACCCTAAAAAAATAGGTAAAAAAAATTGGACGGAGGCATTGTAGGGCCGTAAACGATCTGAGCCGGCTCGATAAGCCCTCGGAATCGGCTCGGTCAAAGCTCGGGTCGAACTCAGTCAAAATGGACTCGAGCTTCAATTTTGTAGGCTCGACGAGCTTCGAGCCAAGACCAAGCTCAAGCTAAAAAATTCGAGCCGAGCTCGAGCTTCAATTTTGTAGGCTCGACGAGCTTCGAGCCGAGACCGAGCTCAAGCTAAAAAATTCGAGTCGAGCCCGAGCCCACCCAAACTCGAGCTCAAATCGGCTCATTTACACCCCTAGGAGGGAGTACATTTGAGTAATGTCTAATGAGTATACATCTTCATGCCCTAGTCTTCTCTAAGTCAATTATAACTCTCCTAGATACAGTTGTATAGCTTTATAAATAATTGACCTTTGTGCATAATCAGTGACCGAACACCAAAAAACGAATTTCATATCTATTTTTACAATTTTTTAGGTCAAAATAAGTAATATACACACTTTTTTAAGCAAAAGTAACCTTTATATTTTTGTAAGGATCCTTAAAAAATTCTAAATCCCTAACTATTCATAATAATACATGCAATTTTTAGAGATTTTTCAATAACTAAATTAAATAATTTTAACTATTTTTTTTAAATATATTTTTGCTAATATAGCACCCTTAGCTTGCATGCAATTCTTGAAACATCTATATCAATAAATAAGGGAAAACAGTGTATTAGAGAGAATATTATGATTATATTGTTAGAGTAATATTAGGAAAGGATAGATTACGAAATATTATGAGTATCATAATATCTCGGAATATTCTAGAATATTAGCCAAGTCATTGTACTATAAATACGGTGACATATTCATTAATAAGATCACGTCATTCAGTTCATTATATCATCTTACACAGTGATTTTTTATATTGCACAAATTCTCACTTTAGACGGACACTCTAACCATCTAAAGTTGTAGACGGATAGTGTCCCTCTCACAAAAGCAAGTGGATGTGAATAGTGCAAGTGGGTGGGAAATGGATATCCCACTTATCCTACCACTTTCATTTTGGGAGAGAGACACTATCCGTCTACAGCTTTAGACGGATAGTATCCGTCTACAATGAGACGGATTATATTGTGTGATGGATAACTAGTGTAGATCCCGTACATTGCATGCACGGTATTTATAGAGTTCTAATTTTTAGTATATTATTTAATGATTAAAAATTGATAATTTATTACTTTTGTAACGTTTCTCATTATTTTATTTGAGTTGAGAAATAAATTAAAACAACAAAATTAATCAAGAGATTTATGTAGTGACATGAAATGTGTATTTTAATGAAAATATTTTTTTTAAGTGAAATTAGTGATATCATTTTATACTCCAATTTTTTTTATATTTTCTCATTTATCAAAATCTCTTTTCTTTCACAAAATATCATTTTCAAACAAAAAACAAGTTATATATGTATGTCGAAAAGAGCGGTCAAAATATTATCTAGCAGATTAAGGGAAAATAAATGGGAAGACTACAAATGGATGGGAGATTTTTTTTAATAACATATATTTTAACTATGACTTATCTTACAAAGTCAACCAAATTTTTATCACAAAACCTATAAACAAATCCTCTATACGACAAATCTTTGTAGATAGGAAATTATATCAAAATAAGAAAGTAAATAAGAGTTAATTATATCAAAATAGAAAAGGTGTTTTTAGGCGGGAAAATGTGAAGCTTTTCCTATTCATTTAGTATATAGGGGATGTACTTGGCCATTCTGCATATCAATATCAATTTTGGGTAGTCCAAGGTCCACTGATTCACTGCAAAATACAACTAAGATGTAGTTACGTGGCTCACGTACAATTACAGGAAAACAACCACCAAAGACGTGATAAAGTATAATGGCCTTGTGGAGTTGAATGGAGGGAGTATCATTTAATCAGTAGTGTGGCGATAAAGTTATGGCCCGACGACCCGACCATCGAAGATAATGATAAGACGTCACTGTTATTGTATATTTGTATGGTACCAAGCTCGGTGCCATATTCTCACATAGCTTTAGATAAGCCTATTATTCTTGTAGCGGTTTTGCGGTTATTGTATCTGAGAGCGTGGTATTGATTGAGATTATATTGAATGTCTATCAAGTGATGCCAGTGGCGGAGCCAAGATTTGAACTTAGGGGGGCGAACGACTAATGTCATAAGGTACATTCGAAAAAAATTCGGAAATTTAACTAAAAACTTCAAAAATTTCATCCGCCAGGGCAGGCGACCGCCTCTGCTAGCCCCCCTAACTCCACCACTGAGTGATGCCATTCCATCATTTCTATTTTCTATAAATAAATGATTGAGACAGAATGAATAGTTGGTGAATTGGGTTTTAAATAACTTTTAAATAGCCGAAAAAGGGTGTTTAGTTAATTTTGCTTACAAAAAAGAAGACATAAGAGAAATGACAAGTTCTACATTTTCAAAACAGATCTAGAAATTTTAGTAATTTGTTTTCTTGTAGATATTGTTAAGGAGCCAATTAAGAAAAGAATTACATCATTAATTTCTATGTGTGGTAATTATGAGTTTATAATTCAAAATCTTATGAGATATTGTTGTAATTCTTTCCTTAATTGACTGTTTAACATGTGCCAAAAAACCTTATTTAATATACACATTTTGTTATATCATACATATGAGATGTATTGTACCGAAGATATCTTAGCCTAGTGATTAAGACGGAGGTATTATGAACAATAGGTTCGAGGTTCGAATCTCTCCTCCTTTTTATTGTAACGCGACTATCTGCGTGAGACCAAAAAAAAGAGATGTATTGTCTTAACAAGTGTAACACCCCATACTCCAAGTGCCTTACCAGGACCACTTAAGGCATGGAAATGCTACCATCTCGGTTACCCGAGGCAATGATTATCATAAGACAATAAAGAAACATATTTAAATAATAATTAACGTTTAAAGTGATTACATGCCAAAAACCAAAACTGATAAAGATATACAAGTTCTCCAAAACTATCTACTATCAAAAGACTATAAAACTATCAAACACAGCGGAAGACTTCTAAACTGCATCGTGGTGACTCCTCCCAGTTATCCCATACGCATCAGCTCATACCTGCTCAATAACTGCTCACCACCCCCGAATGGATCACCACAGTTTTTAAAACATTTAACGTGGTCAGTTCTAATCACACAATTCAATATATCAACAATAAGATAAACAGACAGCTTAACCGTCACACACACACACAACCACACCAATCCCAACAATAATCTCAATCACCGACTGTCCACTGGACCAGCCCTGCCAGTGGGGGACCGCAGCCGTTCCCACCTAAGCCCCGCTCATCATACCGAGCGATAACCCTGTCCCATTAATGTGCACATCCCCTTTCGTGGCGGGTTCCACGAAGGGCGAAACTAGGGCGTGAGATCACTCCCGCAAGTGACCCCACTCACCGAGAACGCATCATCTCGAGAACCATCAACAACAATCACAACCACAAACACAATACAATCATCACATCAAACAACTAACTACAAAGACATCACCAATATCCCATTATGGGACTAATGCGAGTAGGAAATCCTACCGGAAAGCACAACACGAGACGGTATCTACAATTTGTATCAAAACGGCTCCTCTACGAATTCTCCTCCTACCATACAACACATAGATGCTACCATTCAATTACTATTCATAAAAACCCCCAATTCCCAAATTAGGGTTTCATCAATCTTAACAAAACATTATAGAAATTATATTAAAAGCTTACCCTCGACGCAAGGAATCCAACGACACGAACTACGATACGAACCGACCGTCTGAACTCCGGGAATTGTCAAGAACGCGATTAGGAAGAAGAACTAGTTGCTTTCTCTCTTAAACAGGTTTTAGGTTTTGTAAAAAGTGATTTAAAACAATTACGAATATGTTTAAATACCTTAATCGCGTAATTAACAAAACCCGAGAAAACTCCCCCGTAAAACCGGACACTCGATCGAGTACCCAAGGTACTCGATCGAGTACCCCCCTACTCGATCGAGTGCCCCAGCTACTCGATCGAGTGCCCCAGCTACTCGATCGAGTGCCCCAGCTACTCGATCGAGTGCCCAACAGGTCAGAAACTATTTCTAAAACGCAACTTACCCTTACTCGACAGAGTAAGGCCTACTCAATAGAGTACCCCAAGACTTATAAATACGGAGTATTACAGTCTTCCCTCCTTAAAAAGAACTTCGTCCCCGAAGTTCAACCCATACATAAAAACAACCATACTAACTCGACCAAGACACAACAACATAACTAAGAACTCAAGAACTCGACCAAACATAAAACATGAACTTTTAACACCCACTCCACCAACTATGTTTACTTCCCTAACATGATTCACGATATCGTATCCACCACAGATATATCTCTCACGACACCAACTCCATACATAACCAACTACCATCCTCTAATGCTGCTAGCTCCATAATATCATCCACTATCAAATCCAAAATCAAGACACTCATAGACATCAAACGGAATGTTACATTCTACCACCCTTAAAAGGAACTTCGTCCTTGAAGTTTACTCACACTCATAATCTCATCATCCAACTGTCAACACTATCGAAGTATTCTCGCATTCCTAACATCAAACTACTACAAGCACGTCCGTGACCTTTTAACACTATCAACCACAACATATACAAATCCATATCTTATGCTACACCAACACTCTACTTCCAAATATACTACCATATGAACAACCATCAAAATCTCTTTTATCACATCCTACTCCTCTTAAGATAAATGTTACGTCCTCGTAACTCACTAATACTAAATCCTAGATATATCTTTCCCTTTTCTCATCACCACCGCATGTCAAAGATAATCACCTATAACCTAAACACTCGCCATGCACATATCCAAGGCTTTCTTACTTAAACATTTTTCATACCTCAACTCATACGGCACACCACCTAATCTATACCATAAAACACGTGGCAAAAAATACCATACTAACTCTCCATTCTTACTGCAAAACAACATACCTCTCTATGTAAGGCACCTATCTCCCAAAAGCATAACTCACGATCTACGCTCACACTAGATCCTCAAGTTCTTTCCTTCATTACCGCAAAACTCATACACAACTTAACATGACACTATTTCCTCCAACACCCTACACTCATTGCCTCAACAAAGGATTATGAACCACCTGCATCTATCAGGTCATTACCACACATGTTTTACGAATCATTTGCCATTACCATGTCCACTAAAGCCTTATCTAGAACAAGATCAAATTTACTGTAACAACCTCTCACAACCGCGTCTCATCAACATGATATCACTATACCATGACAACAACGAAAACATATACAACTCTATTTCATACCATACTCTACCCTGATTCTCAAACTTAAATCGGTAAAGAAAATATCAATAACAAAACAAATTGTCTATCCGTACAAACCGAAACTCACAGGGAGCAACATCAAACAAAACAACAATCTATGTATTACTGGTATGCACTTTCGAAAACTCATATCATAATCATCCCGCCTACTCCACCACAACCGGTGACGGCATCACAACACCGCCACCAACAGCCACACCGTAGTGCGAAAATACCCGCATCACAACACTAAATATCGTGCCCGGATCACCACCCGAGGCACAACAACCACATCGATAGACATCACAATCGTATACAACTCCCATAAACACCGACTCAGAATAACTTTTCGACAAGAAAAACTTACTCAAATCCACTTTACTAAATCATAACACAACATATTTTATGAATTAAACAGATAATAACCTCGTGAATATCATCCCCTTACCATATCACAGATTGACATGTATCATGAATATAGACAAGCATAACTAGTCATGCCAAATCAGTCAAATTATTACCCTTTTTAAACATCGTTCCATTATGTTCTCGTATCCAACATGTATTACAGAAAATTCAGACAACAACATTATAACTATCACACCACACCGCTTCTTGTGAGGTCACAACCTCACACAAACATTTATACACATCATAGACCCGTAATCACATCCAATGGTCAGTCCCGATCACGTAAGTTACCACTCAACATAGGTTACCTACCGCCCGAGCTTAACTCATATGCCCCTCACAATATTTTCCCCTATTCGCACAACCATCACTTCTTGTCAAGTATAACCATACCATTACTATTCAACTATTAGCATCCGCCTCATCTAACCACATCTTATACCTTCTCACAACTATACACAATAATCAGGTCCCTACCAAATCAACCTCTTTTGAATTGCTACCTTTCTAATATCCCATCACTCTTAACCCTTAGTCACAAACCATAACACCACCACTGTCCGGACATCAAACCTCTTTCACTCATCTCCAAACATCACGATTTCTTTCCTATCTTCGGTTAACATTCCAAATAACTATCATCAAATTCACCAACAAAGTTTACATCAACATCATTCCCAATACTGTCTTATTTGTATTGTCATCCAACTCTCCACCAAATATCTCGTATCCTGCCAATACTCCACCAACTTATTACTCCCTTAATTCCTCGAAACTCATTATCAATCATATTGTCCTGAAACTTCTATATAATCATTAGCTAATATCCTCATGATAATATCATAAATCTCGACGATTCCTTACTTCTATATCACATAACTCTGGTCAACATTTTTCCTCAACTTACTTTTATCCTTCTTTTCTCTTTACACTCAACAATAACAATTAATAGTTCAACTCCTTATTCCTTCTAGCTAACTCTTTAGAAATCCAGTTACCCCTTCGTTGCTCCAAAACTCAAATTCCATTATTTTCTACCGACATCATCTCACTTTCTTACCATGGATCTTCTCTTATTACGCTATCACTCACACTTGCCACTAATCTATCCATAAAATCCACGTTCATTCTCCCTTTTTACATCTCTAGAAATCAAAATTCTCTTTTTATACCGTTAATTGCCCAAGGAAATCACACATTAGTTTCGTCTCTCGGTGACACAAATTTCCAAACTCGGTCACTATATCGCAAATCCACGTCGCGACATATCCCATTAAGTTCACTATATACCACTCGTCTCAATTCCTCTAAAACGACCTTTCATTACATATATTCTTACTCAACACTATTTCTAACCATCTCCCTCCATAATCCGTTATACATCTCAAGTTGCTACTATCCACATCCTTTCTTTCAATACTTTCATTCTCACGTTCCTTAGACTCACATCATCCATTGCCCACATTCACATACTTTTACGTTACTCAACACACACTCGTATCACTCATCTCATTTCATCTCAGAAAACATGCTCTATGTCTTAATTAAGCCATAACAATCTTCCTTTTCTTTTTCCACTATCTATTACAACCACGTATAACTCATGTCCTCCCACCGAACTCATACTCAACACAGGTGCCACTCACTACACCACAAGATTGGGTAACTTACGCGTCAAGACCAACATACATGTAAAACAATGCATAAAGAAGCAAAATAATAACTTTGAATTAAACATAATATGCAACGAATTCAAAAGATAAGCATATGACCCAAAACAGGGGTCACTAGATCGAGTACAGGACACTCGATCGAGTAAGGGACTTACTCGATCGAGTAGGTGAAGATCAGAAGCACGTAAAACAAATTGCCAGGGACACTCGATCGAGTAACTGACGTACTCGATCGAGTACCCGCCTACTCGATCGAGTACCAAGGCTACTCGATCGAGTACCTACGCATTTCTCAGCACTGTCCAGGTTTCGTAAAACAGTCATAACTCACTCATTTCTTGGTCAATTTGGGCGTGTGACCTATCGTTAGAATCGTAAAAGGACAAGCTATCACCTCCAATTGGAATCACATTAAAATCATTTATGCATCTCAAGTTATAACAGTTTAAAGA
Organism: Silene latifolia; assembly: GCF_048544455.1. NCBI lineage: Eukaryota > Viridiplantae > Streptophyta > Magnoliopsida > Caryophyllales > Caryophyllaceae > Silene > Silene latifolia. The sequence continues at coordinate 1,360,547 of NC_133536.1, forward strand.
CAACTTTGCTGTAATCAGACGACATAACTATTCGATTTTCTCTTTCAAACAACTTAAACGATAACAATGGTAAACAAAACAACTCAATACTCACAAAACCAGTATCCCTAACCACATGTTACTATTTTCAAAAGTTAAGCAACAAATAACTCGATGCACATATATCATTCAACTTACCAATCACATATTACCCACATGTTTTAATTTTATAACTTTTCGCAACACAAAATATACTCATACCTTACGAATCATATTTCCATGTTACTAATGCAACAATATTACAAACCCACTTCGTCACCTAAACATATTCATAATCACAAAATTCATATTCTCATGCAATTGACACCCCATCTTTTCCAATCGGTTCATCTATTTCATCCACAAGTGCATACGATTCCACAATAGACAATTATATGAACTTATTATCTAACTTTACGCAAACAGGATTATAAAAAAAAATCATGTCACATCCTCTAACCACAAGTTACTAGTATGTACACATTATAAATCATTCATCCTGCACATCATTATTCATCACATATAATCTATTTCCTTTTTCCACCCCATCATTCGTCATTCTCACATACTTTTCCAACTATTCCAATCAACATGGTAAACCAAGTATCATCCAACATGCTTTCAACCAACCACATACAAAATCACCCTTATTCATGCCACACATCCCCATATTGGAACACAATTCACAAGATAAACACATAGCGATCCCGACTCATATCCCATGTGACCGGTTCAAAATTATAGGGCGAGTTCGCGACTTTAGGACGTCTCCCAAGTCTTTGCATTAGCTCCTACAACCTTTACCCCGGATTCATTTTAATTGACTCCCTATATTCATTGGATTCATTGGTTACAGGTTTCGGGATCGTCGCTCTGATACCATTTGTAACACCCCATACTCCAAGTGCCTTACCGGGACCACTCAAGGCATGGAAGTGCTACCATCTCGGTTACCGAGGCAATGATTATCATAAGACAATAAAGAAACATATTTAAATAATAATTAACGTTTAAAGTGATTACATGCCAAAAACCAAAACTGATAAAGAGATACAAGTTCTCCAAAACTATCTACTATCAAAAGACTATAAAACTATCAAACACAGCGGAAGACTTCTAAAGGGCATCGTGGTGACTCCTCCCGATTATCCCATACGCATCGGCTCATACCGCTCAATAATCGCTCACCACCCCGAAAGGATCACCACGTTTTTAAAACATTTAACGGGTCAAGTACTAATCACACAATTCAATATATCAACAATAAGATAAAAGACGACTTAACCGTCACACACACACACAACCACACCAATCCCAACAATAATCTCAATCACCGACCGTCCCTTTGGACCAGCCCGCCGATGGGGGACCGCAGCCGTTCCCACCTAAGCCCCGCTCATCATACCGAGCGATAACCCTGTCCCATTAATGTGCACATCCCCTTTCGTGGCGGGTTCCACGAAGGGCGAAACTAGGGCGTGAGATCACTCCCGCAAGTGACCCCACTCAGCCGAGAACGCATCTCGAGAACCATCAACAACAATCACAACCACAAACACAATACAATCATCACATCAAACAACTAACTACAGCACATCACCAATATCCCATTATGGGACTAATACTGAGTAGGAAATCCTACCTGGAAAGCACAACACGCAGACGGTATCTACAGCTGTATCAAAACGGCTCCTCTACGAATTCTCCTCCTACCATACAACACATAGATGCTACCATTCAATTACTATTCATAAAAACCCCCAATTCCCAAATTAGGGTTTCATCAATCTTAACAAAACATTATAGAAATTATATTAAAAGCTTACCCTCGACGCAAGGAATCCAACGACACGAACTACGATACGAACCGACCGTCTGAACTCCGGGAATTGTCAAGAACGCGATTAGGAAGAAGAACTAGTTGCTTTCTCTCTTAAACAGGTTTTAGGTTTTGTAAAAAGTGATTTAAAACAATTACGAATATGTTTAAATACCTTAATCGCGTAATTAACAAAACCCGAGAAAACTCCCCCGTAAAACCGGACACTCGATCGAGTACCCAAGGTACTCGATCGAGTACCCCCCTACTCGATCGAGTGCCCCAGCTACTCGATCGAGTGCCCAACAGGTCAGAAACTATTTCTAAAACGCAACTTACCCTTACTCGACAGAGTAAGGCCTACTCGATAGAGTACCCCAAGACTTATAAATACGGAGTATTACAACAAGAGGGAAAAATTACTTGTGTTACAGTGACTTAAGAGAGTCCGCTTCATAAGATCAAGGAGGTTCAACTCTTAAACCAATTGGCAATAGAGGGAGTAGCTCCTTGCTTTATAAAGTGGTAACTCCTCCCCTCTTTTATCAATGTGGGACACTCATATGTGGGAATATATGGGTGGTTTTGCATTTTCTTTTGGTATGTCAATCATTTCATCACATACTCCGTGTTAGTTTATTTCTTAGACTGAGCATATATTCTTTTTTTTCGTCTCTTAATTCATTAAATTTGCCTCTTTTTATAAAATCTGTGAAATAGTTTACGCAAATGTAATAATTTCTAAGAATTGAAGACATTACTCATTACATGTTAGTATTGCATATTTTTAATTTCTTATTGGCTGAGCATATACTCTTATCTTCGTCTCTTGATTTTTATGCTAAAAACAAATTTAAAAGACGTACTAGCTTGGCTAATGTAGACGCAGCGGATCGAAGACAAAAGGCTTAAGGCCTAAGAAGAGTGTAAGACTAGATACAAGACCACATATAACATTTTTTTTTTGAGGGACTGACCACATATAACATATCAAAGCACATTTTTCATACCACAAATATTTGAGTCCACTCATTAGTAATCTCTTTGCACATTAGTTGTCCCACAAGTCTTTATCAAGAGAGGGTAGTTTTGTCAATTTGATACAATACTTTCCGAGAAATAAAACACAAATTTTTCAATATAAGGTACATACTCGTCTTAAATAATAAAACGAGTTAAATTAGTAGATGAGATAAAAAGCAGGATGCATAAGGAATGTCCCATCTATCCTTCCTATATAAGGACGTATTTGATTCGTTTCATACTTAAAAACGGATATAACCATCTTAAAAAAGATATTAAAATAGAAATATATAACAATTAACTGTTACACCCTAAATATAAATAGATAATTACTAACCATAACTTGGCATGGGTACAAATAGATAATGACCACTTTTATTGATGACCCCTTTGACTTGGCATGGGTACAAGTGGGATTAGCCCATATCAAAGGGGTACAAGTCGGAATTTCCCATTTTTTAGACATGAACAAACTTTAGAGTACATATTTATTGGAGTATTAAACCTAATACTCCAATAATGTACTATGTATAATGAGCTATAATATGAACAAACTTTAGAATATATATTTACATTTTCTTCAAGGCTAAGCATGAAAGTTACTCTTTGCAATTTACTATGTTACTCTTTCATAGAGTCAATTAACAATGGCTCCATTTTACATACTAGTTTTCTAAAATAACTCTTGTTCCGGGTGTAATTCCGAAGCAAGTATTGTTACCACTCGTGGCTCGTAGAATGATGTCTTTGATGGAATCCTCCTCTTGGCCTCTCCTGAAACAATGAACAAACTGAGGGCTCGGCTTTGGCCGAGCGTACTCACTCCGACGCTCAAGTCAGTAAACTTAAGAGGGTTAAGTTATGTGTTACTTGGCTAAGTATATTCTAGAGATATAAGGAAGATATTACCAGATTATGAGGTGTTTAGGTTATTTTCTTCGATTCTTTCCTCAATGAGGGTTGAGGAGTATTTATAGACTTTCACCTTTTGTCACGTAGTGGCCAAGTGGCCAAGTGGCTAGCAGGTGGAAAGACTGTTCTACCCTCGGCCGATGGACCCATGGAAGGCCGACCGAGGGGTCTTGGATATGAGTACGCGGATATGTGCCCCGGCTGGCTAGTTGCCTGGCCGAGACCCAAGTGACAGGCCGACAGGTTGCGTCGGCTAGACTGTCCAAGGTGTTGACTTGCTTTGGATATCTTTGACCTTGCTCAATATGTTGACTCGGTCAGCGGGTGCAGAATATGCCCTATCAATTTTCCCCCAGCGTAGTCTATGCCGTGGTATGGGCTCCGATGTGTGTTGAGTGTATATTCTGCGCAAATAAAATTTTTCTGCCCCGGCTTCTTCTACCTCGGCTTGGTCATGTTATGGCCGTACCATATCCCCCCTCCACATGGATGTGTAAAGGGCATCCGATGTGGAAAAGAAATTGACGCTGGCCGAGATCAGGGTTGAGAGTGCCGGTTGTTTTTGATTGCCCCCGGCCGGTGCTACCTAGCTTGGTTGATCATGTGGCCGGCGGAGAACAGATATTTAGGATTTTGCTGAGGAAGATGAATAGGCAAAGAGATATGAAGGGGCGTGTTGAAGACGCTTGGTCACTGTTGCGTTGATTGACGTTCAACTGTTGCAACGATTGACATTCCGTGGTTGCATGTCTGACACGTGTCTGTTCGCTGATTGGCTGACGTTTCATGGGCTGTGTCCTGATTGGTCCTTCTTCATGGGCTTTCCTCTATAAATAGGGCAGTTAGCCCCTGAAATTGGCCACCAATTTCATTTTCTCTAAAATTTTCTTCTCTCTAAACTTTCAAGGACTTCTTTCTCTTCTAATCTTCAGAGTCGTTACTTCGGTTAGTGCTTTTCTTCAAGGTAAACAAACAAATTTTTCTCAATCTCTTATTTTGTTAAGTATTTGTTGCTACAATGTCTTCTGCTGACGCCGGACCTAGTAATCGTGCGCCGGGAGGTTCCCCGTTGCGTCTTGATGAGGAGGAGGCGGTGGCCGCCATCCCGATAAGGTCTGGGGGCCCTATGTCTCCTTCTCCCGAAGTTGATCCAAAAGCTCTGGAGGATTGGGAGGATGATGATGATGTTGATGACGACGGTGATGATGAGGAAAGGGCTCATTCCGATGACGGGAGACAGTACGTCATGGATCACGGCGAGGCCTGTAAGATCGGCCCTGACCGTGTTTGGACCCACAAGTTTGCCAGTTGTTCTGGGGAAACTTTTTTCGAGGGCCATTTTTTCTTCGGTGAGGGGTACAAAATTGTTATTCCTGAGGAGGGTCAGGCGGTCTGTTGCCCTCCTCCGGGCTGCATCGGTGTGTACATGAGACACCTGGAGTATGGGCTCCGGTTTCCTCTCAATGTATATGTTGCTAACATTTTTAAGGCCATGAACGTCGCTGTGGCGCAGCTGCATCCGTTGGCCGTTAGGACGGTCATTGGTTTCGTATGGCTATGCCAGTTCAAGGGGGAGATCCCGACGGTGAACCTATTTCGTCGGCTTCATCACCTTCGACTGAACGTCGCCGGTGGCAGGGGATGGTATAGCGTGCAGACGAAGGCGGGTTATGCCTTTGTTGATAAGCTTTCTTCCTGCAAGGAGTGGAAGGCGCGGTGGCTATACGTTGAGGTGCCGGATGACTATCCGCTGCCTCGGTCCTTCCAGCACCAAGTCAACTTGCGGTGCGAGAGTAAGGGGGAGCATGATAAATGGGTCTCCCGGAGTAAGCTTAATATGGACGCCAGCATGGTCCCTCTCAATGCGGACGAGAAGCGGGCGATGAGGCTTTTTGAGACTGAGAAGGGTGGGTTGCCGAAGAGATGGATGCCCCCGACTCAGATCATTCTTCAAGACGAGCCGCTCTGCCACGTCGGCCTCATACCGGCCCTAGCACAGGGTGAGTGGGGTCGGTGTGAGGCCTATCCCTGCTTTTAATGTTTCTGTTTCTTGAACTTTGATTTGTTTCCTTTACTTAACTCTTGTTTCGTTTCCTTTGCAGATCGTTTTGGCCCAGATCTGTCTGAGGAATTTCTCTCGAAGATGGGGCTTGACAAAGACAAGAACGTTCTTCAGCAGCATCCGAAGGCCGATAAAAATGATCGCAGACCGGCGCCAAACGACCTTATGGACCAGGAGCTGAAGGGCCTAAATACGACGGCGGCCCAGGCGAAGGTTGCCGGCAACATACCGCGCCAAACGCGAAAAACAAAGTCTTCGGGGGCGACGGCGTCGGCATCAGTTCCACCTCCACTCCCTTTAGTCCAAACGGGGACTGTGGAGGTCGTCGACATCACCGTCGAGGATGATGTCACCGTGGCAGAGGAATCCCCTCTCTTACGCAAGAGAAAAGAGGCTGCTGAGGAGGCGAGGGTGAAGAAGGAGGAAGAGGATGCCGCGGAGAAGGCGGCCCTTGCTGAGAAGGCGAAGGCGGCCAAGGAAGAAGCTGAGAGAATGAGGGCAGCTGAGGCTGCTGAGGCTGAAGCTGCTAAGACAGCTTCTAGGTCGCCTACCAACGATGATGCTGCTAACGTCGCCGATGGCGAGCAGCAGCAGCAACAGGCATAGGGAGACGGGCGGTCGTCACCAGGTTCACCCGGTATCTCGGATAGCTTCAGCTGTTCGGGGGCCAATTATTAAACCTTTCCTCCCTGCCATCTTTTGGCGATTCAAATGTCATGTCTGTAACCTTTTGCTTTTCTTTTCCTTGTTTTTTGTAAAACTTTGGTAGGTTGTGTTTTGGCTTATCCCTATGGGGACGGTCGTCGTCTGTATTCTCTTTGTAATCATTTTCAATAAAGTTTGTTTTATTTGCCCTCGGCTTGCCGGGGTTTTGATCACAGTTCTTCACTTGCCTTCTTGCGTTATTAATTGAGCGCTTTTTCATATCTCAACTGTGTTTAACGTCTTTTTTAAACATGTGAACATGTTAGCGTATCGACCGTTGTGTCCTCTGCCAGGCCTTCGGTTGGCCGAGGCGGCTAGAGGTTACGGCTCGACAGCGTTCGTATCTGTAGACATATTGATCGCTTCCTCTGCCGGGCCTTCGATTGGCCGAGGCGGCTAGATTTGCGTCTCAACTGTACTGAGTATACGTTTCTTTTAGCGTATCGGCCGCTGTGTCCCCGTCGGGGTTAACGGCGCGACAGCGTTCGTATCTGTAGACATATTGATCGCTTCCTCTGCCGGGCCTTCGGTTGGCCGAGGCGGCTAGATTTGCGTCTCAACTGTACTGAGTATACGTTTCTTTTTCTTGGGGTGCTTGCCCGGTGGCAACCGTCGGCGTCTACCTCGATATGACTATGGAGGGGATAAACACTTTGATGGAAAATTTGGATGATTCTTCATTAGATATAAACATGCTTTGGGGTGCCAACAATTGTTTTGGACACCTCCGCCGCTATACAAAGTATTTCCTGAGATTGTCGGTGTTCCAATGGCTCATCAAAGGCACACTCTCCATGTCTGTCAGCCGGTATGTACCCGACCTCATCTCTTCAACCACTTTGTAGGGACCCTCCCAGTTGGCCGTCAATTTACCATGAATATTTCCTTTGTTGGTGGCGGCCGACTTTCTTAGGACTAGATCCCCTACTTTTAAGTCCCTTTTGTGGACTCTTCGATTGTAGGCTCTTCTCATCCGGTTTTGGTATACTGCCAAGTTGAGGCGTGCTGTATCTCGGCTTTCTTCGACCAGGTCTAGGGAGGCTTTCAAGCCTTCCTCATTTTCGGCTGGGTCAAAGGTTCGCGTTCTGTATGTCGGCACCGTTGCTTCAATTGGCAGGACTGCTTCAGATCCGTAGACTAAGTGGAAAGGACTGTACCCCGTTGCTTCTTTCTCCGTGGTTCTAAGGGACCACAGGATGCCGGGTAGTTCATCGGCCCATCTTCCCTTTAGGTCTTCAACTTTCTTCTTCAAACCGTTGAGGATTGTTTTATTGGCTGCCTCCGCCTGTCCGTTGCTCTGTGGGTGGCAGACGGAGGAGTATGAAAATTTGATACCAAGGTCTTCCAACCAGCTCATTATTATGTCACTCCAGAACTCTCGGCCGTGGTCAAATACCATGACTTGGGGTAACCCAAAACGAGTTATGACATTTTCCCAGATTACCTTTCTTACGGCCGCCGTCGTCTTCGCAGGTACCGCTACAGCTTCAATCCATTTGGTGAAGTAGTCAATGGCGACGATCAGGAACTTTCTTCCTCCGGATGCCGTTGGAAATGGCCCTAGCAGATCCATCCCCCACTGTGCAAAAGGAAGGGGGTTAAGTACCGGCTGCAGGTCTCGGGAAGGTGCATGTATCACCGGAGCATGCATTTGACAGTTGTTGCATTTTTTGGTTTTGGCTCTCGAATTTTCAAGCATGGTGGGCCAGAAATAGCCGGCTCGGAGAGCTTTGTGGGCTAGTGTTCTTGCCCCCATGTGGTGTCCACAGATGCCTTCATGAATTTCTGTCAGTATTAGCTCCGCGTCGGCTGGGCCGACACATTTCAAAAGTGGTCTTATTACGGACCTTCTGTATAGTTCTCCTTCGAACACCAAGTACCTGGCGGTGATCCTTTTTATCTTGGCCGAGAGATTGCGGTCCTCCGGCAACTCATTTGTAAGTTTGTACTTCATTATAGGAGTCATCCACGTCGTCTCGGCTTCCACGTCGCCCACCGTGCCGACGGTCTCAGTGATGCTCTTCGCATTCCTGATATCTACCAGCACGGTTCGGCTGACATTCTTGATGGTTGAACTGGCAAGTTTTGAGAGGGCGTCGGCTCGGTTGTTCTCAGATCTGGGGACGCATTGGATCTGGAAAGATTTCAGTTTTGCTGTGTCAGCTTTTACCCTTTCCAGGTATCTTACCATTCCGTCGTCTCGAGCCTCATACTCTCCTTTGATTTGGTTAGTTACCAATAGAGAGTCTGTTTTCAACACAATATGTTCTGCTCCGGCGGCTCTTGCTAGCTCGACTCCTGTTATCACCGCCTCGTATTCGGATTCGTTGTTTGAGGCCGAGAAGGTAAATTTCAAGGCGTACTCAAACTCGTCCCCGTTTGGGCTGATGATAAGGATGCGGCGCTGCTTATTGTTCGTCGTGGAGGACCCGTCGGTGAATACTTCCCATACTCCGGGGTTTGGTTCTTCTTGATATGTGCACTCGGCCAGGAAGTCTGCAAGTGCCTGTCCCTTTACCGAAGGCCTCGGTTTGTACTGAATGCCGAAACCGGAGAGTTCTACTGCCCATTTGATAAGCCTACCAGATTGTTCGAATTTTTCCAATGCCTTCTCCAACGGCTGGTCGGTTAAGACCGTTACGGGGTGTGCGTCGAAGTAGGGTTTTAACTTCCTTGCGGCAACGACGACAGCAAAGGCTGCTTTCTCAATCAGCGGGTAATTTCTTTCGGCGGGCAACAATGTATGGCTGACAAAGTAGATTGGGTGTTGCTGTTTGTCTTCTTCTCTGACGATCACGACCGACCGTGGCCGAGGTAATCGCTATGTATAGATATAGCGTCTCCCCAAAGATCGGTCCGGACAAGGTCGGCGAGTGTCGGAAGGTGAGCTTTCGGTTGCACGAAAGCCGTGCTCTGTTGCTCCCCCCAGCTGAAGTCTTTATTCCCTTTTAGCACTGTAAAGAATGGAGTGCTCTTGTCGGCTGACCGAGAGATGAAACGGGCAAGAGCTGCCATCCTCCCGGTCAGCGTCATTATTTCTTTTCGGTTCCTCGGCTCTGGCAGGTCCAATATTGCCTGGACTTTCTCTGGATTGGCATCAATTCCCCTGGCACTGACAAGTACGCCGAGGAACTTGCCGGCCCGGACACCGAAGTTGCACTTCTTTGGGTTTAGCTTCATCTTGTATTTCCTTAGTGAACAAAATATCTCGTGTAGATCGGCTAGGTGCTCGCTGTCAGACTTGCTTTTTACAATAGCATCGTCAACATAAGCCTCGACGTTTCGCCCTTTCTGATTTTGGAACACTTTGTCCACCAGTCTGGTGTAAGTTGCACCGGCGTTTTTCAAACCGAACGGCATCATTTTATACATGAATGTGCCGTCTCTGGTGATAAATGCGCATTTAGGCATGTCTTCTTCGGCCATGAATACCTGATGATACCCTGAGAAGACGCCGGGGGAGCCTAGAGTGGTCGTGGTAGACCTAAGTCCTTCCCGCACTCATGGGAGGGCAGCGTCGCCGCGGCACCAACGAGGCCTACCCCAAAGGAGCCAGAGGAGTCCGACTCAGCAGAGCCGGAAAAGAAGCCCGAGCCGGAGAAGAAGCCCTTCCCGCTACGAGGAGAGGAGCCGGACTAGGAATGCGAGGAGCCGATCGCCGCGTGTCGTTCGACACGTGGTCAGACGGCGCCAATTGTTCCGGGTGTAATTCCGAAGCAAGTATTGTTACCACTCGTGGCTCGTAGAGTGATGTCTTTGATGGAATCCTCCTCTTGGCCTCTCCTGAAACAATGAACAAATTGAGGGCTCGGCTTTGGCCGAGCGTACTCACTCCGACGCTCAAGTCAGTAAACTTAAGAGGGTTAAGTTATGTGTTACTTGGCTAAGTATATTGTAGAGAGATAAGGAAGATATTACCAGATTATGAGGTGTTTAGGTTATTTTCTTCGATCCTTTCCTCAATGAGGGTTGAGGAGTATTTATAGACTTTCACCTTTTGTCACGTAGTGGCCAAGTGGCCAAGTGGCTAGCAGGTGGAAAGACTGTTCTACCCTCGGCCGATGGACCCATGGCAGGCCGACCGAGGGGTCTTGGATATGAGTACGCGGATATGTGCCCCGGCTGGCTAGTTGCCTGGCCGAGACCCAAGTGACAGGCCAACAGGTTGCGTCGGCTAGACTGTCCAAGGTGTTGACTTGCTTTGGATATCTTTGACCTTGCTCAATATGTTGACTCGGTCAGCGGGTGCAGAATATGCCCCATCAACTCTATTTCACAATTTTTTTAAAATTACTCCCTTAAGATACATTTTATTAAAAATTGCTTCAAAACTCCAAATTAGGTGACTTGTTCGTCTGTTTTTGAATTTATTATCCATTGTTATACCTTTCAAAGTATGAATTGACTTAGCCACAAACATAATAAATTCATAAACTGAACTTATATGAGCTAAACTGAACTTAAAAATATTACATATCTTAGTCTCCTTTCATATTCTAATTTAAATCTAATAATAAATTTGTATCGTTTCTAATAATGAGGGAAATATTGATATGTTGATAAATACGCATTTTTAGAAATTTTTGGATAACAAAAATTAATAATTATAAGGGTTTTGATATTTACAACCCATTGGGTTGTATTTAATCATTTAATATCTTCCATATTTGGTATTAAGTTAGAAATTCAAGACTAAATTATACACAACCCAATGCAATTAGTGTATGGACCTATTTCATTTAATCAGCAGTGTGGGGATAAATTTATGTCGACGACCCGACAATCGAAGATAATAATGATAAGACCGTTTGATTGTTTCAGAGTAAAATAGCCAGTCTGAAAGGAGATCTACTCAACTTCAAAAAATGTTTTGCAATCACTTGATAAGCTAAGAATGCTACTCTATCTCGTTTATAACATTAGACTTAGGCTAAGACTTTCTTCATCTATGATCGTCCTTGCATCATCCTTGAGGAATAATTGAGAGTTTCAAATGTTACAAATAATACCAATAAATAACAATGAAACTTAGCATCATCAAGTGGTTCTAACAGTTTTAAAATAAGATATGTGTTGTAATAAATATACTTATGTATATGTTAAATTGAAAAATTAACCAAATTTCAATGGTTACATAGTATGTAGTATAAGTAGATATTATTAAGATAAAGTGTAAGAAAAAATAGATTATACGTGAATTTTTCGTTTTTAGAAGTAAACAATCTATCAATACTCTTAACTTATAGTACATTTGTATCAAAAGATAGAATTATGGGAATTAATTAGAAAGTGTTTGTTATATAGTAATCGTGGCCATCATGTTTATTTTTAAAATAATAGTAGTAAATATTTTAATCACATCATACATCTAATTAGTGCAATTTTATTTATGTACTAAAATAATAATATTCTATTAATATGTCTATGCAAGTTGAATAAATATAATCATCTTTTTAAATGTCATAAAATTATTTATTGTATGAAATTAATTAGTGTGACCAGGTTATAGATAAAATATAATGGAGCCTAAAACCCAATATAGAGTAATTCATTTAGGGGGAAAAACTTTATTATCTCAGACATTTCGCCACGTACTCCCTATTAGTTTATTTCTTATAAGAATCGAAGAGATTAGTTTTTCATATATTTAATTTCTTATTGGTTGAGCATATACTCTTATCTTCGTCTCTTGATTTTTATGCTAAAAAAACAAATTTAAAAGACGTACTACCTTGGCTATTAACGTAAACGCATCGGATCGATGACAAAAGGCATAGGACCTAAGAAGAGTGTACGACTAGATACAAGACCACATATTGCCCGTTAGATGTCCTACAAGTCTTTACCAAGAGAGGGTAGTTTTGTCATTTTGTTACAATACCTCGGAAAATAGAAATATACGGAGTACTTCGTATAACAATCCATCTACTACAGATGGTAGCTTTCAAAAATAAATAGAAAATAGATAATTATGACCCTCGTTCATTTTCGCTATACTATAATGTTGATTTTCCGTGGTTTTTGAGATTACATTTCATCTACGGAGAATGTCGTTTGTTATTTCTAACCCTTCAGGCATGCAAAGGTTTTGAGGCGACTCCACTTTAAAAACACCAATTCTCATTGAAAACGGACACTTTTTCTCACAAGCTGAAGATGGGCTAAATGTCGCCATTTTAACGGCAAAATATGACCATTTTAATGACAAATTATTATAGCTTAGAAAATTGTTCTGACAACTTTTTAGGTAAAATAGTTACATTTTCGTCTTAAATGGGTCACATTTTACCCCGTCATCAGCTTGTGACGAAATGTACCCGTCACAAGCAAGAAGCTTTGCTATAAAAACCCTACTATTCCTTCCTAATTCTCACACACTATACTCTACTACTCAAAATGTCTTCCTTCATTATTTTCACAGCATCAATCACTCTAGTCCTAATTTCAATCCTCCCACTCTCCACTGCTTATCCATGGCCGCCTGTCGATATCGACGGTGACTATATAATTAATGAGGCGGAGTACTACATTATCCCGATTAACACTACAAGTGGTCTTACCTACACCCAAAAACGCGAGGTATGTCCACTCTACATTACCCCAGAAAAAACCGAAAATTCACCTGGTACCCCAGTTCAAATCTCTATTCCCGTAATTAGCATCGTCATTGCCCTTGACATACCAATTGTCTTAAACTTCAAAAGCCCTACGCCGTGTAACGAATCCTTGATATGGAGACAAACCCTAGACCCAGGGTCCGGAAAGTTGTACTTTACCACCGGCGGTGTGTCTACCCTGCCGATCCCTCAGCCTTTCTTCGTCACTAAGACGAATAAGTCTCTCAAACGTATGTATGAGTTAAAGTTTTCGCCTACACCTTTGGCAGAAGAGATATTTAATGTTGGAATACAGGAGGATGGACTTTTAGGTATCACCGAGTATCCTACTACCGTGTACTTCAAGAAAGCTTTTGATGTTCCTGGGGTATCAACCTCTTAAAAAATAAATCGACCATAATTATTGGGTAAGGTCGTCTTATAATGAGTGACGGTGCTTATATCAATAAGAGGATCGTTTACACTTTGTAAGACGTTCTTATTTTATAATTTGTATTGTCTTAACAAGAGGGAAAAATTACTTGTGTTACAGTGACTTAAGATTGTGGAGTTTTTTCTTTGACTGAATAGGTCATTTAATTTCATGGGAAATTAATACTTGTGTTATGTGACTTCCTTCTCTCAATTTAGGTTTTAGAATGATAAAAAGATTTAAGAAAAGTACGCAAAATTACTTACTCGACAGAATAGAGTACCCATAGACTCATAAAACCGTAGTATTATACTCCCCCTCATATGTGAGGCCCATTTAAATCGGTCTGGGGGCAACAATTCATCATACCCAGGATAATAACCGTGGGCTCTGATACCATGTTAAATCATGCAACGGGCCTGGGCCGCACCCAAATGGAGGAGAGAGAGTCCGCTTCATAAGATCAAGGAGGTTCAACTCTAAAACCAATTGGCAATAGAGGGAGTAGCTCATTGCTTTATAAAGTGGTAACTCCTTCCCTCTTTTATCAATGTGGGACACTCACATGTGGGAATATATGGGTGGTTTTGCATTTTCTTTTGTTATGTCAATCATTTCATCACATACTCCGTGTTAGTTTATTTCTTAGACTGAGCATATATTCTTTTTTTTCGTCTCTTAATTCATTAAAATTGCCTCTTTTTATAAAATCTGTGAAATACTTTACGCAAATGTAATAATTTCTAAGAATTGAAGACATTACTCACTACATGTTAGTATTGCATATTTTTAATTTCTTATTGGCTGAGCATATACTCTTATCTTCGTCTCTTGATTTTTATGCTAAAAACAAATTTAAAAGACGTACTAGCTTGGCTAATGTAGACGCAGCGGACCGAAGACAAAAGGCTTAAGGCCTAAGAAGAGTGTAAGACTAGATACAAGACCACATATAACATTTTTTTTGAGGGACTGACCACATATAACATATCAAAGCACATTTTTCATACCACATATATTTGAGTCCACTCAATAGTAATCTCTTTGCACATTAGTTGTCCCACAAGAGGGTAGTTTTGTCAATTTGATACAATACTTTCCGTGAAATAAAACACAAATTTTTCAATATAAGGTACATACTCGTCTTAAATAATAAAACGAGTTAAATTAATAGATGAGATAAAAAGCAGGACGCATAAGGAACGTCCCATCTATTCTGCGTATACAACTATACAAGGTAGTATTTGATTCATTTCATACTTAAAAAAACCATCTTAAAAAAGATTAATTGAAATAGAAATATATAACAATTAACTGTTACATTTTAAATATAAATATATAATTCTTGACCGTAACTAGGGAAGTATGAAATATGATCTACTCATTCATTTTCGCTATACTATAATGCTTTTGCTGGATATTTCTTGGTTTTTGAGATTACATTTTCATATAATTTATTTTACATTCATCGATAATCATTTTTTTATATAAATGTAAATTTAAAGGAAGACATTTTATAATAATAATAATAATAATAATTTTTGTATCATAATAATATTTGAACTTTTTTTATTATATTTTTTTCCTTTGTTTAATGTGAGATTGTGAATCTTTTGGGCATATCCATTTTTCTAACACTTACTTTATGCACAAGGGAGAATTGATGTGTGATGAGGGCACTCCACTATAAAAACCCTACTATTCCTTCCTAATTCTCACACACTATTCTCTACTACTCAAAATGTCTTCCTTCATTATTTTCACAGCATCAATCACTCTAGTCCTAATTTCAATCCTCCCACTCTCCACTGCTTGGCCATGGACTGTCGATATCGACGGTGACTTAATAATTAATCAGGAGGAGTACTACATTATCCCGATTAACACTACAAGTGGTCTTACCTACACCCAAAAACGCGAGGTATGTCCACTCTACATTACCCCAGAAAAAACCGAAAATTCACCTGGTACCCCAGTTAAGATGTATATTCCCGTAATTGAAAGTATCGTCATTCCCCTTTACATACCAATTGTCTTAACCTTCAAAGGCCCTACGCCGTGTAACGAATCCCTGATATGGAGACAGACCCTAGACCCAGGGTCCGGAAAGTTGTACTTTACCACCGGCGGTGTGTCTACCCAGCCGATCCCTCAGCCTTTCTTCGTCACTAAGACGGATAAGTCTCTCAAACGTATGTATGAGTTAAAGTTTTCGCCTACACCTTGGCCACATGAGATATTTAATGTTGGAATACATGAGGATGGACTTTTAGGTATCACCGAGTATCCTACTACCGTGTACTTCAAGAAAGCTTTTGATGTTCCTGGGGTATCAACCTCTTAAAAAATAAATCGACCATAATTATTGGGTAAGGTCGTCTTATAATGAGTGACTGTGCTTACCAATAAGAGGATCGTTTACACTTTGTAAGACGTTCTTATTTTATAATTTGTGTTTAACGTAAGTTGTTACCTATATGTTCATGGTGTCTTTATAATGTTTATCCAAGTAACTAGTTATTGTATCAATTTATTCATCCTCGAGTTATGAAAGATGTTGAATTATGAAGGTAATAAATATTGTGAATTTCGTACTACGGTTGCAGAATCACTCATGCACATATTGTGTTGTGGGTTTATATCAAGGTGAAATGATAACTTTTTTTAATGGCTTTAATTATTTTAGCAACTTAGCCACAAAATGATTCATTACAATCAATAATAATTATTGTGTAAAATGTTCTATAATATAATTTGATCATATAAAAACACTTATTCATTCATGATACTCCGTAAAAAAAAAATCGAGATCGGCAAAATTAACGATACTTGTATAGTTGTATTACCTCAATCCGATCGAGATAAATTTGTACAGTTTTGGCACAAAGACCAAGAAAAGTGGAGGGGACCATGCATTTATAAATAGTGTCATTGTATGATAAGTGGACAAGGAAGCTTGTGAGTGAATGAGACACCCTAAAAAAATAGGTAAAAAAAATTGGACGGAGGCATTGTAGGGCCGTAAACGATCTGAGCCGGCTCGATAAGCCCTCGGAATCGGCTCGGTCAAAGCTCGGGTCGAACTCAGTCAAAATGGACTCGAGCTTCAATTTTGTAGGCCCGACGAGCTTCGAGCCAAGACCAAGCTCAAGCTAAAAAATTCGAGCCGAGCTCGAGCTTCAATTTTGTAGGCTCGACGAGCTTCGAGCCGAGACCGAGCTCAAGCTAAAAAATTCGAGTCGAGCCCGAGCCCACCCAAACTCGAGCTCAGATCGGCTCATTTACACCCCTAGGAGGGAGTACATTTGAGTAATGTCTAATGAGTATACATCTTCATGCCCTAGTCTTCTCTAAGTCAATTATAACTCTCCTAGATACACTTGTATAGCTTTATAAATACTTGACCTTTGTGCATAATCAGTGACCGAACACCAAAAAACGAATTTCATATCTATTTTTACAATTTTTTAGGTTAAAATACGTAATATACACACTTTTTTAAAGCAAAAAGTAACCTTTATATTTTTGTAAGGATCCTTACAAAAATATAAATCCCTAACTATTCATAATAATACATGCAATTTTTAGAGATTTTTCAATAACTAAATTAAATAATTTTAACTATTTTTTTTAAATATATTTTTGCTAATATAGCACCCTTAGCTTGCATGCAATTCTTGAAACATCTATATCAATAAATAAGGGAAAACAGTGTATTAGAGAGAATATTATGATTATATTGTTAGAGTAATATTAGGAAAGGATAGATTACGAAATATTATGAGTATCATAATATCTCGGAATATTCTAGAATATTAGTCAAGTCATTGTACTATAAATACGGTGACATATTCATTAATAAGATCACGTCATTCAGTTCATTATATCATCTTACACAGTGATATTTTATATTGCACAAATTCTCACTTTAGACGGACACTCTAACCATCTAAAGTTGTAGACGGATAGTGTCCCTCTTACAAAAGCAAGTGGATGTGAATAGTGCAAGTGGGTGGGAAATGGATATCCCACTTATCCTTCCACTTTCATTTTGGGAGAGAGACACTATCCGTCTACAGCTTTAGACGGATAGTATCCGTCTACAATGAGACGGATTATATTGTGTGATGGATAACTAGTGTAGATCCCGTACATTGCATGCACGGTATTTATAGAGTTCTAATTTTTAGTATATTATTTAATGATTAAAAATTGATAATTTATTACTTTTGTAACGTTTCTTATTATTATATTTGAGTTGAGAAATAAATTAAAACAACAAAATTAATCAAGAGATTTATGTAGTGACATGAAATGTGTATTTTAATGAAAATATTTTTTTAAGCGAAATTAGTGATATCATTTTATACTCCAATTTTTTTCATATTTTCTCATTTATCAAAATCTCTTTTCTTTCACAAAATATCATTTTCAAACAAAAAACAAGTTATATATGTATGTCGAAAAGAGCGGTCAAAATATTATCTAGCAGATTAAGTGAAAATAAATGGGAAGACTAAAAATGGAGGGGGGATTTTTTTTTAATAACATACGGAGTATATTTTAACTATGACTTATCTTACAAAGTCAACCAAATTTTTATCACAAAACCTATAAACAAATCCTCTATACGACAAATATTTGTAGATAGGAAATTATATCAAAATAGGAAAGTAAATAAGAGTTAATTATATCAAAATAGAAAAGGTATTTTTAGGCGGGAAAATGTGAAGTTTTTCCTATTCATTTAGTATATAAGGGATGTACTTGGCCATTCTGCATATCAATATCAATTTTGGGTAGTCCAAGGTCCACTGGTTCACTGCAAAATACAACTAAGATGTAGTTACGTGGCTCACGTACATTTACAGGAAAACAACCACCAAAGACGTGGGCCTATATACTCTCTCTATTCAACTCCACAAGGCCATTATCTCTTTTGCACACTATTCACAAGCAGAAATTCAACTTCAATTTTCTCTCAATATATAAGTGAAAATATATTCATGTGAGATCTTATTTGATTCGTCTTTAAATGTTAGAGGATCGATGTTAGAATATTACGGTATTTGTTAATATACCGATATCGTAATAATATATTAGTATTATGGAAGGTATATTAAGTTGGTAATATTAGAAGATTTATGGTAGTACTATATATATGGTGCTATTGTAACGATCAGAACGACGATTCCATAATACAACGATTTATCTTTATTAGAAATCGGAAAGGGAGAACTCATAAAGATAAATCGTTGTATTATGGAATCGTCGTTCTGATCGTTACAATAGCACCATATATATAGTACTACCATAAATCTTCTAATATTACCAACTTAATATACCTTCCATAATACTAATATATTATTACGATATCGGTATATTAACAAATACCGTAATATTCTAACATCGATCCTCTAACATTAAAAGTACATTACAAATATCTAACTTTTATAATTTTTGCAAATACGTAACTAAAGATATTTGCCGAGTAAAAGCTGCGTTGGCAAACGTGATAAAGTATAATGGCCTTGTGGAGTTGAATGGAGGGAGTATCATTTAATCAGTAGTGTGGCGATAAAGTTATGGCCCGACGACCCGACCATCGAAGATAATGATAAGACGTCACTGTTATTGTATATTTGTATGGTACCCAAGCTCGGTGCCATATTCTCACATAGCTTTAGATAAGCCTATTATTCTTGTAGCGGTTTTGCGGTTATTGGATCTGAGAGCGTGGTATTGATTGAGATTATATTGAATGTCTATCTAGTGATGCCAGTGGCGGAGCCAGGATTTGAACTTAGGGGGGCGAACGACTAATGTCATAAGGTACATTCGAAAAAAATTCGGAAATTTAACAAAAAAACTTCGAAAATTTCATCCGCCAGGGGAGGCGACCGCCTCTGCTAGCCCCCCTAACTCCACCACTGAGTGATGCCATTCCATCATTTCCATTTTCTATAAATAAATGATTGAGACAGAATGAATAGTTGGTGAATTGGGTTTTAAATAACTTTTAAATAGCCGAAAAATGGTGTTTAGTTAATTTTGCATACAAAAAAGAAGACATAAGAGAAATTACAAGTTCTACATTTTCAAAACAGATCTAGAAATTTTAGTAATTTGTTTTCTTGTAGATATTGTTAAGGAGCCAATTAAGAAAAGAATTACATCATTAATTTCTAAGTGTGGTAATTATGAGTTTATAATTCAAAATCTTATGAGATATTGTTGTAATTCTTTCCTTAATTGACTGTTTAACATGTGCCAAAAAACCTTATTTAATATACACCTTTTGTTATATCATACATATGAGATGTATTGTACCGAAGATATCTTAGCCTAGTGATTAAGACGGAGGTATTATGAACAATAGGTTCGAGGTTCGAATCTCTCCTCCTTTTTATTGTAATGCGACTATCTGCGTGAGACCAAAAAAAAAAAGAGATGTATTGTCTTAACAAGAGGGAAAAATTACTTGTGTTACAGTGACTTAAGATTGTGGAGTTTTTTCTTTGACTGAATAGGTCATTTAATTTCATGGAAAATTAATACTTGTGTTATGTGACTTCCTTCTCTCAATTTAGGTTTTTAGAATGATAAAAAGATTTATGAAAAGTACGCAAAAACTACTTACTCGACAGAATAGAGTACACATAGACTCATAAAACCGTAGTATTACACTCCCCCCTCACATGTGAGGCCCATTTAAATCGGTCTGGGGGCAATAATTCATCATACCCAGGATAATAACCGTGGGCTCGGTCTGGGGGCAATAATTCATCATACCCAGGATAATAACCGTGGGCTCTGATACCATGTTAAATTATGCAACGGGCCTGGGCCGCACCCAAATGGAGGAGAGAGAGTCCGCTTCATAAGATCAAGGAGGTTCAACTCTAAAACCAATTGGCAATAGAGGGAGTAGCTCCTTGCTTTATAAAGTGGTAAGTCCTCCCCTCTTTTATCAATGTGGGACACTCACATGTGGGAATATATGGGTGGTTTTGCATTTTCTTTTGTTATGTCAATCATTTCATCACATACTCCGTGTTAGTTTATTTCTTAGACTGAGCATATATTCTTTTTTTTCGTCTCTTAATTCATTAAAATTGCCTCTTTTTATAAAATCTGTGAAATACTTTACGCAAATGTAATAATTTCTAAGAATTGAAGACATTACTCACTACATGTTAGTATTGCATATTTTTAATTTCTTATTGGCTGAGCATATACTCTTATCTTCGTCTCTTGATTTTTATGCTAAAAACAAATTTAAAAGACGTACTAGCTTGGCTAATGTAGACGCAGCGGATCGAAGACAAAAGGCTTAAGGCCTAAGAAGAGTGTAAGACTAGATACAAGACCACATATAACATTTTTTTTTGAGGGACTGACCACATATAACATATCAAAGCACATTTTTCATACCACATATATTTGAGTCCACTCAATAGTAATCTCTTTGCACATTAGTTGTCCCACAGGTCTTTATCAAGAGAGGGTAGTTTTGTCAATTTGATACAATACTTTCCGAGAAATAAAACACAAATTTTTCAATATAAGGTACATACTCGTCTTAAATAATAAAACGAGTTAAATTAATAGATGAGATAAAAAGCAGAACGCATAAGGAACGTCCCATCTATTCTGCGTATACAACTATACAAGGTAGTATTTGATTCATTTCATACTTAAAAAAACCATCTTAAAAAAGATTAATTGAAATAGAAATATATAACAATTAACTGTTACATCTTAAATATAAATAGATAATTCTTGACCGTAACTAGGGAAGTATGAAATATGATCTACTCATTTATTTTCGCTATACTATAATGCTTTTGCTGGATATTTCTTGGTTTTTGAGATTACATTTTCATATAATTTATTTTACATTCATCGATAATCATTTTTTTATATAAATGTAAATTTAAAGGAAGACATTTTATAATAATAATAATAATAATAATAATTTTTGTATCATAATAATATTTGAACTTTTTTTATTATATTTTTTTCCTTTGTTTAATGTGAGATTGTGAATCTTTTGGGCATATCCATTTTTCTAACACTTACTTTATGCACAAGGGAGAATTGCTGTGTGATGAGGGCACTCCACTATACTCTACTACTCAAAATGTCTTCCTTCATTATTTTCACAGCATCAATCACTCTAGTCCTAATTTCAATCCTCCCACTCTCCACTGCTTATATATATCCATGGGCGCCTGTCGATATCGACGGTGACTTTATAATTAATGAGGCGGAGTACTACATTATCCCGATTAACACTACAAGTGGTCTTACCTACACCCAAAAACGCGAGGTATGTCCACTCTACATTACCCCAGAAAAAACCGAAAATTCACCTGGTACCCCAGTTAAGATCTCTATTCCCGTAATTAGCATCGTCATTGCCCTTGACATACCAATTGTCTTAAACTTCAAAGGCCCTACGCCGTGTAACGAATCCCTGATATGGAGACAGACCCTAGACCCATTGTCCCGAAAGTTGTACTTTACCACCGGCGGTGTGTCTACCCTGCCGATCCCTCAGCCTTTCTTCATCACTAAGACGGATAAGTCTCTCAAACGTATGTATGAGTTAAAGTTTTCGCCTACACCTTGGGCAGAAGAGATATTTAATGTTGGAATACATGAGGATGGACTTTTAGGTATCACCGAGTATCCTACTACCGTGTACTTCAAGAAAGCTTTTGATGTTCTTGGGGTATCAACCTCTTAAAAAATAAATCGACCATAATTATTGGGTAAGGTCGTCTTATAATGAGTGACGGTGCTTATATCAATAAGAGGATCGTTTACACTTTGTAAGACGTTCTTATTTTATAATTTGTGTTTAACGTAAGTTGTTACCTATATGTTCATGGTGTCTTTATAATGTTTATCCAAGTAACTAGTTATTGTATCAATTTATTCATCCTCGAGTTATGAAAGATGTTGAATTATGAAGGTAATAATTATTGTGAATTTCGTACTACGGTTGCTGAATCACTCATGCACATATTGTGTTGTGGGTTTATATCAAGGTGAAATGATAACTTTTTTTAATGGCTTTAATTATTTTAGCAACTTAGCCACAAAATGATTCATTACGATCAATAATAATTATTGTGTAAAATGTTCTATAATATAATTTGATCATATAAAAACACTTATTCATTCATGATACTCCGTAAAAAAAAAAATCGAGATTGGCAAAATTAACGATACTTGGTATAGTTGTATACTTGTATTCCCTCGGTCCGAGATAAATTTGTACAGTTTTGGCACAAAGACCAAGAAAAGTGGAGGGGACCATGCATTTATAAATAGTGTCATTGTATGATAAGTGGACAAGGAAGCTTGTGAGTGAATGAGACACCCTAAAAAAATAGGTAAAAAAAAACCGGACAGAGGCATTGTAGGGCCGTAAACGATCTGAGCCGGCTCGACAAGCCCTCGGAATCGGCTCGGTCAAAGCTCGGGTCGAACTCAGTCAAAACGAGATCGAGCTCGATTCAAACTCGAGCTTCAATTTGGTAGGCTCGACGAGCTTCGAGCAGAGACCGAGCTCAAGCTAAAAAATTCGAGTCGAGCCCGAGCCTACCCAAGCTCGAGCTCAGATCGGCTCGTTTACACCCCTAGGAGGGAGTACATTTGAGTAATGTTTAATGAGTATACATCTTCATGCCCTAGTCTTCTCTAAGTCAATTATAACTCTCCTAGATACACTTGTATTTGTATAGCTTTAAAAATACTTGACCTTTGTGCATAATCAGTGACCTATCATTTTCGGTGTGCGCGGCTGATAGAAAAGTTGCCGAGTTTTTTTTACTGTAAGTAAATACTCCGTCATGATTTTTTTTTAAGTATATCGTACTATCTAGTTTTTAAAAATTATGCAACTTATGTAATTTATTCGCATTATATGCGATTCATTCCCGTGATTAAATGTAATTTCTTCTCGTAATTATGTAATTTTATTATTATGTAATTTTTTTTTTTTTCATTATGTAATTCATTCCGATTATTTGTAATTAATTTCATTTATTCCGATTTGTAATTCATTCCGCTTATATGCAATTAATTTCATTTATTCCGAATGTAAAATTATTTCATAGTATTTTTTCTAAGACGGAAATGGTCGCATGTTTGTATTGGCGGACGATTTGAAGAAATTAATTTTTTGCACACCAACGGGTCCCACCATAACCTGAATTTCCAAAAAAAAAAAAAAGTTGTACAAATGACGTGGCGCATCCTGCATTCAGCATTGTCTTCTGAATTAATAAAGATAAGATTTATAGTTTGGTTTTGATGACTGATTCTTTATTTGAACGTAAATAATATTAACTGTAATTTCAAATTTGTCATCAAGACTTTATGGGTCAATTAAAATTATGTTTAATTGGTCATTTTCGGGTGGGCGGGTTTGGATGAGTAAGGATCCTCTCCATTTTTCAAAAAGAAGTGGATGTACATTACTTCTCAACGATCCAGATTAAATTTGGGTTCGATCGAATGGTTGTATATTTATTTGGAAATAAAAAGTTAAATGAATAATATTTGAATATATAATATAGATAGAAATATTTTGTGAAAGAAAATGGAAATAAAAGAAATGAAGAGGATCCATATTGGTTTTGAATGGGGCAATTTCGAGATGATTTTACATCATTTCTTTCGCATTATTGAGGTGAATATAGTTGATGTCATGCTTTGTAGACGGGGTAAAATATCGTCATTTTAATGATAAACTTTACATCTTAAAAAATCGTTTCCAGTAATTTTATATCAAAAAATAGTTACAATTTATCGTTGATGTCATGCCTTCCATCTTAAGTTTATGAAGAAAAATAACCGTCTCAAAGGAGACTTATTGGATTGATAATTAGTTGATGAATATAATTGTTTTATCTGTACTACCTTAATCAACATAGGCAGGACTGGTGAAGGTGATACTACACGTAGTTTAGAAAATAGTTACAACTAATGGCAATCATCTATAGACTATTAGTACTACTGAGTACTGAAAAATACTCCACAAAAGAGTAACATAAATAAAAATAATTATTTTAAATAATGATTAAAAAGTGAAAAACTAATGCATGTAAATTTGTACACAAAGACAGTAGCAATTGAGAATTCTTTGCTCAAGATCACTACATCGAACATATAACTGCTCGAATACTATAAGTTGACATAATAAATATATACAATTGTTATGCAAATGACCGGAATGTTCACAGAAAACCATTACACCATGATTAGAATTTGACGACAAAATAGAGTAGCATAAATAAAAATCTCATGCAAGATTGAAATTGTATTCACCATCAATTTGTGCTCATCTAAACACGACAAATATAAACCAAATTACAATTCAAAACACTAACCTAAGTCCTACTAATAATAAATTAGCAGGCTTTTTTTTTTTTACCAAAATAAAACGAATAAAATATAAGATAAATTATTGAAAGTTATTATGAACAAAAAATAAAATCCTTGATTGATGAAAAATATACATGAATTCACGAAATTAGAATGAAACGGCCGGGATAAACATTAGAAAAATTATACCGATGAATCCAAGATGAAGAAAATAATTAACCTACTATCCGTATAAATCATTGCAATAAATTTTGTACCCAAGTGTTCTTGAAATACATGGAGAAACATTGAAATTGTTGGTGCTTTCTCAAGACTATTGAATGGAGTATTTTAAATATACATGAGAGAGATAATATTAGTGATTAAGGCTCAAATCGAGGATGAGGAAGAAGGCGACTACTGAGATATAGGTTAGAGTAAAATGTTTTCTTATTGAAGAGTGTTTTAGGGTTAACCTAAAGAGTAGGAGAACTTGAGAGTTAGGCGGGAAAATAAGCTCTCAATGATTGACACGTGTCTAGTTAAATATCTAGTGGTAGATAGATTCCTCCAATACAATAATATTAAATCCTTATTTATTTACTCTCCACCTTACTAAATAATTAACTATTAAATCATTTGGAAATAAATCTGGGCTATTAAAAAATAATGGAAAAAAATGGAGAGGATCTCAATTATGTCAAGATGATCGAAATGATGCAGATAGCTAGCTAATTAGTTAGTCAAGTTGTAAGGAATATTTACACATACATAACCTCGACATCGTATTCATTTTAGATCAAAGGTGGCAATCGGGTCCCTCGGGTCGGTCACGTGTCAGGTTAAAGCAGTCGGATTATCGTATCAGGTTAAGGTTAGGTAGTCGGGCCAATAAGTCATATCAGGTCAGGTTTTTTGGTTCGTGTCAGCTTTTGACAACTCTAATATTCACCCTTATAGCAAGGCCATGTCAAAGATTTCAAAGCCTTAAACGAAAACTAATTTGATGGCCTAATTGATTTGGGATATATACAAAGTCATGTACTTTGTATTTAGGTTTTTAAATCTAAAATAATAGTCCAACATTTCACATTTTCACTCTCTATAATTAGTGTGATTACTCGCTTATTAATCAACATGGATAATTTGCCTTGTGTTAAGCTAATCAATGAAGACCAATTGGTAAGCAACAATTTAAAATTTATAGTCGGAAGATGCAAGGATTTGATTCGGAACTCTACTTGGACGGTGAAGTTGGAGCATGTGTATCGCGAGGCCAACAGAGCGGCTGACAATTTAGCTAATAGAGGAATTGAGTCGAGCACGATTCCTACATATTTAGATACTCCGTTTAGTGAATTACGGTCAATCCTCCGGGAGGACGTTTTTGGGGTCGCTATTCCCCGTGTAATAGCTAACAATTAATCATTTCGGGGCTTTGCCCCTCTTTAGCACCAAAAAAAAAAAAACTATTATCTCATATAAGAAAAGCACTAAAACAAATTACAATTACAATTATTCTATGCTTCGGTCAATTCTATAGTTAGTTTATTTCTTAGACTGAGCATATATTCTTTTTTTTCGTCTCTTAATTCATTAAAATTGCCTCTTTTTTTTAAAATCTGTGAAATACTTTACGCAAATGTAATAATTTCTAAGAATAGAAGACATTACTCATTACATGTTAGTATTGCATATTTTTAATTTCTTATTGGCTGAGCATATACTCTTATCTTCGTCTCTTGATTTTTATGCTAAAAACAAATTTAAAAGACGTACTAGCTTGGCTAATGTAGACGCAGCGGATCGAAGACAAAAGGCAGAAGGCCTAAGAAGAGTGTAAGACTAGATACAAGACCACATATAACATTTTTTTTTGAGGGACTGATCACATATAACATATCAAAGCACATTTTTCATACCACATATATTTGAGTCCACTCAATAGTAATCTCTTTGCACATTAGTTGTCCCACAAGTCTTTATCAAGAGAGGGTAGTTTTGTCAATTTGATACAATACTTTCCGAGAAATAAAACACAAATTTTTCAATATAAGGTACATACTCGTCTTAAATAATAAAACGAGTTAAATTAGTAGATGAGATAAAAAGCAGGATGCATAAGGAATGTCCCATCTATCCTTCCTATGTAAGGACGTATTTGATTCGTTTCATACTTAAAAACGGATATAACCATCTTAAAAAAGATATTAAAATAGAAATATATAACAATTAACTGTTACACCCTAAATATAAATAGATAATTACTAACCATAACTGGGGGAAGTACGAAATATTATCTACTCATTCATTTTCGCTATACTATAATGCTTTTGCTGGATATTTCGTGGTTTTTGAGATTACATTTTCATATAATTTATTTTACATTTATAGATAATCATTTTTTTTGTATAAATGTAAATTTAAAGGAAGACGAGATATTTTATAATAATAATAATAATAATAATAATTAAATATATTAATATTTTTTGTATCATAATGAAAACGATGAAGTAATAATAATAATAATAATAATTAAATATATTAATATTTTTTCTATCATAATGAAAACGAGGGAGTATTACTTCATGCTTAGATTTTGAGGCCACTCCACTATAAAAACCCTACTATTCCTTCCCAATTCTCACGCCCTCAATTCCTTAAAAAATGTCATCCTTCATCTTCTCAACCTCAATCACACTAGTCCTACTCTCAATAATTCTCCCACTCTCGACTGCTTATCTCGTTGATATCGAGGGTGACCCGATACTTAATGGGAGGCTGTATTACATTATCCCGACAACCACTAAGAGTGGTCTTACCTACACCCCAAAAGACAAGGAATGTCCACTTTACATTACTGTAGCAAAAACTGAAAATTCACCTGGTACCCCTGTTATTTTCTCGAGCCCTATTCAGAGTCGTAAGATTAGCCTAGACCAACCCCTTAGTTTATCCTTTAGAGGCCCTCCTCCTTGTGGGTCATCCCTAATATGGAGGGAGAGTCTAGACCCGTTGGCTCGAAAGGTGTACATTACCACCGATGGTGGTGAGATTGGTGCTTTGCCTAATGCTCCTTTCTCCATCCATAAGACTGACAAGTCTTTGATACCTATGTATGAGTTATTGTCTACGCCTCCAGGCGGGATAACGAGTTATGTTGGATTATATGAGGATGACGGACTTTTAGGTATTACGGAGAACCCTACTATGGTGTACTTTAAGAAAGCTTTCAATGTTCTTGGGTTATCTACCTCGTAAAATATAAGTTTACAATAATTATTATGTAAGATCGTCTTTATTTAGTAAAAACACTGATTTTATATAGTAATAATCGAGTGTTTAGTCAATAAAAGAATCGTCATGTTGTATCAATAAGTCAAATCTCGAGTTATGAAAGGCGTTGGATTTTGGATTAATTAAGACGAAATGATAAGTAGCTTTTATTGGTTTTAATTATTTTAGCAAGTTCACCGATTTTATGACGATAAAAAATTAATGTATAGACTGATTTTTAATACATAAGATGAACATTTTACATAATAACATTCATTTATTGATAATAATAAATTAGTGGTTAACTAATACGGAGTAAATTGTTATCTCACGTTGTCAGACAGTCTTATTATATAACTGCATCACGGTTAGAGTTAAACAAATACAATCGATTATCTATTTATACTGCTTGCTAATCATCTAAGGTAGTCCAAGTTAACTCTTTTGAATAGTTGTTAGTTAGGAGATATCTTGGTATAAAGAAACAAGAATAATTATAGGTTTGAAAATATATGGTGGTCCAGTGTATCTTGAGATGGAACTCGGCTTTTAATTATGCACAAATTAAATTCTTATTTTAGATGACAAATTTCGTCTGAAGATTTCAAATAAGCCTTATGTGACCACTTCTATGTCAAATGTGACCACTTTTAATAGAGACTACGTGTGCTTTTATAATCATTGCTCAAGCTTGCCTTGGCATGGGTCTACTCTGGTTCGAGTTTAGTCCAAGTACATATTTATTGTTAAACATGAACAAACTTTAGAGTACATAATTATTGGAGTTAATATTATTCCAATAATGTATTATGTATAATGAGGGCTAAACTACCAAATTGGTAAAAGAAATAGAGGGTGTTGGATAAATTGGTTAAGAAAAGTAGCATATCGGACAAGTTGGTAACAAAGGTTGACTAAGTTTATGAGGGGAATTGTTAATTTATAACAATAAACCCATTTGTGTTAGGTCATATTGGTTCAGATCTATTCGGGTAACTGGTCAGCGTTAATTTGATTAGATCCTTCGAGTCAGTTCAGTCGGTTCGAGTCAATTTTACCCCATCTAGGTTGAATAAAACCTACTCCGTATTTATTGTCAATGTTGACTGAGCTTTATAATTTTATACGGATCAATTTAGAATATAAAATTTATGATAATAGACCCGAAGATGATCCGACCCGACCTGAATTTTTTCGAGTTTTAGTAAACCTGAAAATGACCCCACCCCAACTCGACCTAATGGACCCAAATCAATCGTAAATGTAATTTCAAGTCACCATAAATTCAAGTCATGAATATATTTAGGGTCAAAAATATTGTCCGCATATATACTTTTACTATTTGTTCATTAATAAACATACTTTTGTAATATTATTTATATACTTTGGCCTAAATATCACTTAATTAATCAATTTCTACCCAATTGTCACCAATTCACACTTTTTTTTTTTACTAATTCGTCCAATGTACTACTCTTTTTTTTTTTTTTTTTTTTTTTGTGTGTGTGTGTGTACCAATTTGTACCTAATATGCTTCTTCTTTTTTCCAATTTGTCCAAAACCCTCATTTTTTTAATCAATTTGGTAGTTTGACCGTATAATGAGCTATAATATGAACAAACTTTGGCGTATAAATTTACATTTTCTTCGAGGCTAAGCATGAAAGTACTTTTTGTGTTGCAATCAGCAATTTACATGTTACTTTTTCGTATTTTTAATTTCTTAGACGCTATAACATATTCCGTATTATGAATTCTATGACTATCACAATATTTAATACTTTCTTCATTCCATTGTATTCTTTACATTTACTTATACACGTATATTAATATTCGTTTTTTTTTCATTCATATTTTTAGTTACATATTACTAAAAATTATAAAAAATATTTTATTTTATATCTTATAAGTCGTAAGATTATTCTCATTTATAAATAGTACCCAAAAAGCAAATGTAAAGAATTCAATAGAATAGGAAAGGTACAACAATACAATTTACAATATTGTGAATTTTACTATTATAATAAGGGTTTTTCTAAAATGTCTGTATTTCTTATAGCATATACTCTCCCCTTCGGTCTCTCGATATTTATGCTAAAAACAAACCTAAAGAATCGATCACGACATCAACGGAGAAGAATAATCGTATTATCAATAACCAAATTGCCGACCTGCAAGTCACGAGAGTAGTCTGAATCGAACGAATGTCCCTACAAAATTGTAATAAAGACGTTCTATCTTGGCTCACGTACACGCAGCGGATCGAGAACGAAAGGCCTGGGACCTATTTGATACAAGACCACATATATTGATGCACGTTTTGCATACGACATGAATAGTACCACATTGGTTGTCCCACAAGTTTTTATCAAGAGAAGTAACGTCTAATTAACTCTTAATAATAAAACGGGATAAATAACTTGTCATTTGATTGGCTAAGAAATTCTTTTTGCTGATACCTAAGCATTTTTTTGTCTTAAGTTGAAGACTTGTGAAAATCGAAATATATAACGATTTACTGTTACATTTTAAATAGAAATAAACAATTACTGTCATGAAGACCAGAATCGGAAAAGTACGAGATATGATTGTCCAATTTTCGCTATACTATAATGCTTTTATTGGATTTTTCATGGACTCTGAGACAACATTTTTACCTTTTTATTTTAAAAAAAAAGTTATATATAACTATTTTCTTTCAGAAAAATATATTTAACGAAAGATATTTTTAGAACAATAATTAAATATGTTTGTATAAAATATTAAACAAAAATATTGATAATGAAAACGATGTTTCTTGTTGCCTTTTTTTTTTCTTTTTTTGATAACCTAAATAAACTAGGTTGATTGAAAATCAACCTATATCATCCTTGCGGATGAGAACGGTAAAAGAAAATCAACGATTTCAAATTACCAGGAAGCAAACATAAATGAAAGGACATCAAATGGAAACTCTCGTAAGAAAGAATGTCACTTGCTATCAATTTGAATTTTGAATTCTTATAAAAATATGATACGGCGCCACTCGGTGGCGCCCAATCTCAGCGTCACTCTCTCATATGCGCCCCTTAGTATTGTGGTTTTCACTTATTGTATGTGATGCGCTTATTTTTATTGAGGCTCCTACTTATTACATATGAGAGACCGGGTGACACTAACTCATTTTCCATCTTGTAATTATTTTTTTCTTTGTTTATCATGTGAGATTGTAAATATTTGGGAATATCCATTTTTCTAACATTTGCTTCCCCTATAAAAACCCTCCTATACCTTCCTAATTCTCACATCCCCTATAAAAACCCTCCTATACCTTCCTAATTCTCACATCCTCAACACCTCAAAATGTCTTCCTTCCTCTTCTCAGCATCAGTCACTTTAGTCCTACTCTCAATCCTCCCACTCTCCACGGCTCGTGGTCATCCCGTTGATATCGATGGTGACCCGATAATGAACGGGAAGGAGTATTACATTATCCCGATAACCACTACAAGTGGTCTTACCTACACCCAAAAACACAAGGAATGTCCCCTTTACATTACCCCTGAAAAAACTGAAAATTCACCTGGTACCCCCGTTAAGATAAATGTTGCCATTAGCGCCGCAATCATTGGCCTTGACATACCCATTGTCTTAACCTTCAAAGGCCCCACACCGTGCAACGAATCCCTGATATGGAAACAGACCCTGGACCCAACCCGAAAGTTTTACTTCACCACCGGTGGTGTGTCTACCCTGCCGATCCCTCAACCTTTTTTCATTACTAAGAGGGATAAGTCCTTAAAGCCTATGTATGAGTTACAATTTTCGCCTACACCTTGGGGAGAAGAGAGATTTAATGTTGGAATACATAAGGATGGACTTTTAGGTATCACCGAGCATCCTACTACCGTGTACTTCAAGAAAGCTTTCAATGTTCTCGAGTTATCTACCTCTTAAAATCGTCCTACAATGTGAGATAATCCTCTTGAATAGAAAACTACTCAAATATTTTTAATAATAAATGAGTAGTCTTTTTTTTTTTTTGGATCAAAAGAACATTAAATAAAAAGGAATCCAGTTCAAGAAAGATACATCAAGGGGGCGGGTCGGGGGGAAGCGGCTCAATGGCCGAAACAAAGTCTTTAGTACACAAATTGCTAACAAAAGAGGGGGCTAGGTCCCAAATAAAACAACCATTACAAGAGGTGGTATCATTTAGAGAGAACTTGGCAAGAGAATCCGCAACTTCATTAGCCGATCTCTTCTCAAATAATAGCTTCAAATGGGGAGAGCCTTCCAAAAGATCCCTACACTCAAGGACAATGTTAGTAAAAGGACCACACGGAGGGGCAATACTCAAGATGTTAGTGACCGCAATAAGACAATCAGAGGCGATAATACACTTATCCAAAGATTGAGCGCAAAACCAGAGTCCCTCCCGAATGGCAAGGATCTCACAAACAAAGGGGTTAGGGCCAAACAAACGAGACGACCAACCCTTAACCCAAGACCCAACATCATTCCTAACAACACACCCAATACCAGCTAAGGAAGAGGAAGGGGAGAAAGCCGCATCCACGTTGACCTTAAGCCAACTATGCGGAGGGAGAGCCCAGCTACACGGGTAGCAGAAGGCGGAAGGAGGGGCACAAACAGGGGCAGGCGGGCCAGAGTTAGCCGCAGTCCAGGCAGCAGAAAGGGCGGAAGAGGATCCACAGAACACGTGGC
The DNA here is from genome assembly GCF_048544455.1 of Silene latifolia. Classification (NCBI taxonomy): domain Eukaryota; kingdom Viridiplantae; phylum Streptophyta; class Magnoliopsida; order Caryophyllales; family Caryophyllaceae; genus Silene; species Silene latifolia. The sequence continues at coordinate 1,393,476 of NC_133536.1, forward strand.
AAGGGGTGGGCGAGGGGGTCGAGAACAGGAAATCACATCTTCTGGTCCAAAGACGCCAAAGAAGGAAAGAAAAGTTTGTGGGCCAGGAGGGGTTAGAAGAAGTACAGTTCGAATGAATCCAAGGCTGGAGGTCAAGAGAGAAAAAAGAGGGTAAGACATCAAACTGAGCCCAAACTGACGAGGCAAAACTACAATCGCGAAGGAGATGGAGAGTAGATTCCTCAAGAGAAGGGCTAGGGCAGATGGAGCAGGAATGGGAGAGAATAATACCGCGTTTAAAGAGGTTAAGGTTATGGGGTAGTTTATCCCACCAGGTAAGCCAGAGGAAGAACTTGATTTTTGGGAGAGTTGGGAGATCCCAGAGCCATCCCAGATCAGGGGTGACAGAGGGCGGGCAAGGGGTTTGGCTGCAGAGGGAGGAGTACGTGGAACCGATGGAAAATTTATTCTTGGGGGCAAGAGAGGTAGTTAAGATGTCCAATCGACCGGGAGAGGGGAGGGGGATGGCTAAAATGGAATTAATGATATCACAAGGAAGGACGAAATCTAGGCTCTCAAAGCTCCACGACCCATTAGAGATAATGGAACAAAGTCTGGCCTTGCTAGAACTTTCATTAAGGGGGCCATGGATGACACCCCTTAAAGGGCCAAGAGGAGACCACCTATCGGTCCAGAGGGAAATAGAAGTCCCATCTCCAATGGACCACATGAGATGGCTTTGGAGAATAGGAGCACCAATGCCCACATTTTTCCAAATGTGGGACCCAGTCCTAAAGGAGGTCAGGCGGGGGAAATTGTATTTACTACACAAGGCTCTAGAGGCGAGGGAAGTTTTTCATAAAGGATTTTCCAAGTCAGCTTGGCGGAGTAAGCATCATTAAGGGGGCGGGACGCTTTAATTCCAAGGCCACCCAGAATCAAAGGTTTGGTAACCAGATCCCAATTAGAGAGGTGAAGCTTACGGGAGGAAGTGCCCGACCAGAGGAAGGTGCGAACACACTTATCAATTTCAGTGAGGGTGAGGGCGGGGAGGCGGATACATTGTATGATATGAGAGGGGATAGCATTTAGAATAGATTTAATAAGGCAAAGTCTGCCCGCCTTGGAAAGGAAGCGGGTTTTCCAATTTGCCAACTTGGAATGGATATTATCTAAGATGAACCGAAGATCAGCCTTCTTGGGTTTGGTTCCTTTAAGGGGAAAGCCAAGGTAGGTACCGAGGTTGGAGGTAGTCTTAATTCCAAGGGAAGTCTCAAACATGTTAATATTCTCCACAGAAGTGTATTTAGAAAAGATGAGCTTGCTTTTAGAACAGTTAATTTTCTGTCCCGAGGAGGAGCAGAAGCTCAGGAGAGTGTCTTGGAGGGCGCAAAGGTTGTTCTCAGAAGCACTCCCAAACAGCAGAATGTCATCCGCAAAAAGGAGATGAGAGAACGAAGCACCTCCCTTACCAAGGGGAAACGGGGTCCAATCAAGATCCGAGCAGGACTGATGGATGAGGGTTGAAAGAGCCTCCATACAGATAATAAAGAGGTAAGGAGAGAGGGGGTCACCTTGTCTAATGCCTCTAGAGGGGGAAAACCTAGGCAGAAGCGATCCATTGAAGGAGACTTGGGTGGAGGGGGAGGAGATACAGCTCATGATAAGGGAGATCGTGTCTCTATCAATCTGAGCCTGAGTGAGGCAGGAGAGGATAAAGTCCCATTCAAGACGATCAAAGGCCTTTTCCAGGTCAAGTTTGAGAGCGAACCAACCTAATTTATTTTTAGAAGTGTGCATAGAATGAAGAATTTCAGTAGCAACGATATAGTTAGTATCCGTTCCTCTTCCAGGGATTGAACTACCTTGGTTGGGGGAAATAATCTTGTGCATCAAAGGTTTCAGGCGGTTGACAATGATTTTGGTCACGGTTTTATAGGTGGTGTTACAAAGGTTGATGGGCCGGAAGTTAGTAATGGTTTGGGGGGAGGGGATTTTAGGGATGAGAGAAATGGCAGTTTTGTTAATGGCTCCTGGCATACACTTGGTGCGGAAAATGGTTTGAATAAAAAGGATAAGGTCGCCTTTAATGATGTGCCAGCAGTTTTTGAAAAAACCCGCATGAAACCCATCAGGCCCTGGGGCTTTCTTAGAGCCAAGGGAAAAGAGAGCAACGCGGATCTCATCTTCAGAAGGAACAAAGAAGGAAGTAAGGGGGGGATGGTGGTTAGGCAAAACACGAGTGACAAAGGATTTTTCAGAGGTGTAGAGTTTGGCAAAGAAATTTGTGATGTGAGTAGAGAGGTTGTCATGACCGGAGATGGTGAGGCCGACATCATCAACTAAGGAAAGGATCCTATTGAAGCTGCGACGTAAAGTTACAGATTTCTGGAAAAAGGACGTGTTTCTATCACCATCCACCAACCAATTTATGCGGGAGCGATCTTTCCAGAAGGAATGTTCCAAATCAAGAATGTGGTTCAAATCATTGAGGAGAGAATCATTGAGATTGTTAAGGAAAGTCGAGTTGGGGTAGCGGCAGAGGTCACGTTGAACACCAAGAAGGCGCCCATTAAGAGATTTCTTGCTTTGGAAAATGTTACCAAAGGCACTGGCCGCCCAGTCCCCAAGGACCACACTAAGGGAGAAAAGTTTGGTAGGTACACAGTCGGAGGAGGAGGACCATGTGAGGTCAACGAGTGGGAGAAAGTTAGGGTCAGTGGCCCAAAAGGATTCAAATTTGAAGGCTTTGGGTTGATGGCAATCAGTCAGAGAAGACCTAAGGATAATTGGGCAGTGGTCAGAGGAGAGGCGGGTGAGATGGGAATTTAATTATCGTTAAAAGGATGGTCTATACTTTGTAAGGCGTTCTTATTTTATAATTTGTATCGTTATCTGTTTATGCATGGTTATACATTGCATGATGTCATTGTAGTTTTTAAATAAGTCGTTAATTGTATGATTAATAAGTTCATCCCCGAGTTATAACGGGTGTTAATTAAGGTAACAATTTTAGCGTGTACATCTTGTTACTAAGTACGTGTAACGTGGGGTGGATGTGGTGGGTATAATCAGTCCGAAGCCCTAATTTATAATCCGTATTTAGTGGGACGGAATATATAAACCGGGGTAAATGAGCAATGTCATAACTCATAAGGTACCTTTGATAAAAGACCCTTTATATTTTTATAAGGACCGTACTAAAACTTCTGAATCCCTAAATACTCCCTCCGTCCCGGTTATTTGTTATCCTGGTTTTGGCACAAAAAATAAGAAAAGAGGAGGGACTCAATTACTAAATAACATGTGGACCAAATTGAGTGTGAATGATCAAATTGTTCATTAAATGCATTCCCAATATAGAAAAAACAACAAATGACTGAGACACCCAAAAATAGAAAAGAACAACAAATGACCGGGACGGGGGGAGTATGCAAAATATGATAAACGGAAAATTCACGTGGTACCCTTGAAATTTGTCACTTCGCACATGATACCCAACATTTTATGTTTATGTATATAATATTTTCTATGTTTCATATTCATGCACAATATATAATTATATATACTTTCTGTCGTTTTTTAAACTTCAAATGATCATAAATCCTAAAGCAGAATTCAGAATCGTCTAATTTTTATTTCTAAAATGATTATCTCGTCATAATCTACGATTTGAGAAAAAAAATCCGACTAATAGTTTTTATGTTTTTTTTTTCTTTCGAAAGCCTCAAATCAACCATAAATTCAATCTTCAATTTACATTATTTTTATCAAAATATAGATCTCAAAAACATAATTAATTTAGAAAAAATTTTGGGTAAATTCTGATTTATGGTCTACAATTTATTCTCTATTGAAGATTTTAAGAACCATAAAATTTGTACATTGTACTTAGGATGTCATGTGCACAAACTTACAAAAATGGATACCATGTGAAAAATAGCAAAGTTTAGAGGTATCACGGAAATTTTCCGTATAATAAATGCAAACTTAGGAGCATAGACAAAAACAAAATTTTGAGTAGTTTTTTTGTAATTTAGTATCATTAATTATTGTGTAAAACGGTGTCACATTATGGAACGATCCCTTTATATAAAAAATACTCAGTTTTTAACAATAATAAATGAATGTTATTCTTACACAAAAGGTCCTCTTATCCGAGAGACCGTTTTATTCTAAAATTTTGCCATTTAGTATACCCGGTTAATCTTAGCTTAAAATTCTAGTCTTTCCCTAAGTCTATTACTAAATCTGTCTATATCTACTTACTATAAAAGCTAAATCATTTCACGCCTCCCTATTAGTCCTTCGATTTTTAGGAATTGAGAAAAAATTATTTAGGTGGGATCCTCCACTCTCCCACTTACTTGGTAATTAATTAATTACTCTCTCACATGCTTTCATTAATTACTTTCGGGGGTGTTTGGTTGGAGCTTTTGGAATGGATTAGAATGGATTCTGGCCATTCCAATGTTTGGTTGAAGCATTTTGGAATGGAGTTAGATACCTGATGGATTCTAACTCCATTCCAACCCCTTGGAATCTCATACCCATCTCTCTCCCCAAGTTTCCGACTTCATTCCACCAAACACATTATTATTCCCATGCCCGAATTGAACCAAACAACTTTAAACATGTATGGGGTTCTAACTCCATACCTCCTTGGAGTTAGAATCCATTTTATTCCATACCTAATGTTTGAACCAAACGCCATATGTTACACTCTATTATGTTTTTATTAATGATTTCATGATTTTTGTTTTAATTTAAATCTTTGATTTAATTAATTACAATCTTATCATATAATATGAAGATTACAAAAAAAAAAAACAAGCTAATTGTTTAGAGAAATAATTTCGGCACAGATTTACAAGAAACAAAAATCATGTTTAACAAAAAAAACCACATAAAATCTAAGGAATTACTTAACTTAGAACATTAGCCATACAAAATTAAACAAATCGAAAAACAAAATATAATCTCTCAAGTCTCATGTGTGTAAACTCTCCCATGTGTGTTGAGTTTTGAGTTTGTAGAGAGTAGGAGATAGATCATTTAGGTTTACGAAGGTGGGTTCGGGACTTGGGGTGAGGTGTACATGGTGGCAGCATATGATTTAGTTTTATTGTGGTTTATTATATAGATTTTGGGCACGTCACCTGTTATTTGGTAATATATTAAGACGGGTTTATGAAGATTGGTGGTTATTTTTGTTGACCTATTCTTAATGTAGGCCTCTTATTTGAAGTGTTAGAAAATATAATCTGTCTGTTTTCATTCCCGTCTATATTTAGTGCAAATGATAAATAATCTTATCTATATAAATTCAGAAGACAATACTCATTGTACAGCGCGCCACGTCATAAATACATTTTTTTTTTTTGGAAAATCCAGGTTATGGTGGGACCCATGAGTGTGCAACACGTATTTAATTATTCAGATATCCGTCTTTTCTAACATGCGCTAAATTCCGTGTCGCAACAAATTATATAAAATAATCTTATGGAATAATTCTTCGAATTAATATTATGATAAAATTTTATACATTCCGTGTAAAGAAAATGCATAACATTTACGCAGAATTAATTACAAATGCGAGTAAATGTGATTAAATTACATAATTTTTAAAACAAAATTACATAATTTTAAAAACAAAATTACACAATAAAATTACAGAAGGATTACAGTTAGATACGGGATCGAACATACAACGGAAATGAATTACATGTATTTTTGTTAATATTATTGTACCACAAATTCACAACATAATTTTTTAAAACTACAGGGTACAATTTTTTTTTTTTTCAAAAAACAATAATGACGGCATATGTACTTGGAATATAAAACTCGGCATCTTAACTATCAGCCGCGCACACCGAAATTGGTAGGTGGCAATGATAGGAAATCGAGTTAATATAGTCTTCAACAATCATTTAAAGCTATTTATAATTTTTACAAGAGTAGATTACGTTATTTCATTATAAACCAGTGCATGTGAACTCATGTTTGTAACAAATTTAAACATTAATTATGTACATCGTTGATTTACACCAATTAGATAGGTACAATAGAAATGAAAAAACAAATATACATAAAAAAAACAATCATTTGGGCCCAAATACATACCCGTGTAATTTTGCACGGGTTTAAAACTAGTACTCTATACTTTCTGATTTTGTTGTATTTGTAACGTAGAATATTGATTTCTTAAGTATTTTATTTTTGATAATTTTCAAGAAACATATATGTTCAAAATAACTTTAATTGTTATATTCGTTATCTATGTTTTTGAAATTATATATTATTTGAAATATGGATGATTATTATTAGTTATCCTCCCCCAATTGGTTTTAAAATCGGAGAATTATTGTTGGGATTTATAGTATAAAATGATACAAGCTGTTTGTAAAGCAGTTAGGAATAACAGAAGGATAACGGCGATGATGGAGATAATAACCCATGGTTTGTTGAAATAGTCATTGCGCCAACTTGCGAGCCATCTGTGTCTCTTGTGGTTGCAGTATATGCTCAATTCCATATATAGGTTCGACAGGCTTCCGTCTGTCCAATTAACAACGACCTTCTTCAGTAATCGGTTAAATAGATCCACCACTTCAGCATCACTTCCAATTTGGCTGACTATGATACCGGCTTTTTTGAGGTGCTTCACGTCAGAAGCCGAGTTCAGTAGGTTGAACATGAAAGAAACATAGTCGGTGATGCACATTTCCCAATACTGTCTAAGATGGCATTGTTCATATGCAATCAAATTCAAAAACACAGTCATTGTTGCATCATCAATCTTGATAGGAGGGATCTCTAGCAATCCATGGTGTTTGTCAAACTTTATGTCAAATTATTGGATATCCAATCCCGTGCAATTATGTACGGGTTCAAAACTAGTATACTTGTATAGTTGTATAAATACTTAACCTTTGGGTATAACCAGTGAGTATCTATGTACTCCCTCTGTTTCAGTGATATGTTTACACTTCTTTTATTTTTTCCTCACAAAATAAAAGAAGTGTAAACATATCACTGGAACAGAGGGAGTATATAGATTCGGGTTTCTGGAACACCAAAAAACAAATTTTATATCTATTTTGTTCAAATTTTTAGGCAAAATTACGTAAGATATCACCTTTTTATACAAAAGTATAATCTTTATAATTTTACAAGGACGTTGATTTTTTTTCTTCCTGAGCCCCTAACTATACCTAATATAACACTCCCTCCCTTCTCCATTCTTATCATTTATTTGCCAATACAATTCTTGAAACATCTATCAATAAATGAGGGAAATAGTGATATTATTTTATATTGTGTGATGGATAATGTACTTGGCCAATCTCATATCAATGTCAATTTTGAGTAATCCAAGGTCCACTGGTTCACTGCAAAATACAACTAAGATGTAGTTACGTGGCTCACGTACATATGCATGCAGCAACGCGACCACCAAACGCCTGGGCCTATATATCATCAATAGGTCTTGGTATAGACGGGTGAGACGAACAAACGGGTAAAGACTTCTAATAAAATTGGTAGGGGGACAAGGTGGGACACCCCCACGTGCTTCCTACTTTATGGCAAATGGGTATTTTGTGAGGTAAAATGAGATCCGTCTATACGTATAGACGGATAATGTTCATCTATAATGAGAATTTGTAATATATCATTTAATCAGCAGTTTGGGGATAAAGTGATGGCCCGACGACCCGACCATCAAAGATAATGATAAGACGTCACCGTCATTATATGATACCCAATCTCGATACAGTATCTCATACTCTCTCATATTCACTCATTTTTTTCCCCTTTTATTTTGCACAAGAAATAAGAAAATGATTTTAGACCATACAAAACACTTTACCATACATACAATTGATTTTGGACCACACAAAATCTTCCAAAAAAGGAAAGAGGAAAGAAAATCCAACTATCATGAAAACGGAAAGAGGGAAGAAATGAGTGAATATGAGGGAGTATGTCTTTAAATAAGCCTATTATTGTAGTGGTTTCACACTTGTTGCATACTTGCATATGAGAGGATGGTATCAGTGTTAGCTGGAGACGATATCATTTTAAATACATAAATGATTGAGACCGAATGAATATTTGGTGAATTGGGTTTCAACTTTCAAATAACTTTTAAATAGCCGAAAATGGGTGTTTAGTTAATTTTGCATACAAAAAAGAAGACATAAGAGAAATTACAAGTTCTACATTTTAAAAACAGAAATTTTAGTAATTTGTTTGCTTGTAGATATTGTTATTTAATATACACATTTTGTTATATCATACATATGATATGTATTGTCCTAACAAAAGGGAAAAATTACTTGTGTTATGTGAATTAATATTCAAAATTGGAAATTTTCAAGGAATTAAATTAGGTTTTGAGAGGGATAAAAGGAGGGAATGCTGTTTATTTGTTTTTCAAGTGAAAGGGTAGTGAAAAAAAAAATGACAATTTATGTAATTGAACCTAGGTGAACGTCGAAAGGTGTACATATTCTAAACTAGCAGATAAAATCTTTGGATAATCAGGAAAATAATTTTTTTGGTGTAAATCAGGGTGTTCATCGTCGATAACAGTGTATAATCTCCTTACTATATACTCTCACAAAAACATAAGCATCAGCTGTTGATGAGATTGCTGAGTTTTTTCTTTGACTGAATAGACCGTCTCATTAGTAAAGTCTTATGACTTCTATAACATATATATATTATAATAAATGGGATAAAGATCTATAAAATTAAATAAATGAATTCTCCTCTAAATAAAGATTTCTAAACTTAATTTACCTCTCTTATGCATATCCCCACACATTATCCCCTGAATTAGTCTCTTTTCAGTTTGTCTCTCTTTATGTTTCTCTTCATCACAAATGACTGGCTAGTAATAATAGACTACACAAATCTTCCAGGAAAATTGAAAAAATCCTAATTAAATTATGGATAATGATAAGTCAACAAATTAGAGTGGCGCAGCGGAAGCTTGGTGGGCCCATAACTATTGGAAATCATGATAGCCTGCTGCCAAGACACTACTGCCAACGTAAGATGATGATGACTGGACAGTGACTCAGCATAGTTGACTGACTCTAACAAAATTGACCAACTGTAACAGAATTCTGTTATAATCATAACAGAATTCCTAAATCACTCATTACATCAACTAATATCTAGATATTTCCATATGTAGATCCTTGTGTATATATATACTGTACAGCTAACACTTGTAATTATTCATTCATAAAACCATAATACAATCTCACCTATATTTACGTTTTCTCTCCAAACAATTAACTGAATTTCTTCATCATTATCAAGCTTTATTCTTCACCATTAATGGCTTCCATGAAGCTCATCATCTTTTCATGGTATCAGAGCTGCAAGGATTGATCCTTCGCAGTCTCTGCATATCTCTTTGTTCTGATTCTTCATTTCTCAAGATCTTTCTTCTTCCTTGATCCTTTGTTTCTTCGTTTCAATATTCACATCAAAAACACATAAAATCACATAAAAATCAAAATCTTATTTTTGTTGTTCATCAATTCCAGCTATGGCTCAAGATAGTGATTCTCTTTCAATTCCTCAACATTCTACAGTTAGTACTGGTGTCACTGGCATGAAAGATCCTTTATATCTTTCTTCTCGTGATACTTCTGGTATTACGCTTGTTGCAACTCCTTTTAATGGAAAGCAGTACCTGAAATGGTCGCGGAGTGTGAAAATGGCCTTAATCGCCAAAAATAAGCTTGGCTTTATCACAGGAAAGTATCCAAAGCCTGCTGAAGATGCTGCAACATATCAAGATTGGATGACGGTTGATTATAATGTGATGTGCTGGATCTTACATTCTTTAATTCCAGAAATCTCTGAAAGTTTGTTGTATGTTACTTCGTCTAAAAAGCTTTGGGATGAAATCAAGGAGCGTTACAGTCAAGCAAATGCACCTTTCCTCTATCAGCTCAGAAAAGATGTGATACAAACAATTCAGGCAAAAGATCAATCTGTTGCTGAATATTTTGGTAAGCTGAAGACAGTTTGGGAAGATTTGCAAAGCCTTATGGCCTGCCTGAGTGTGAATGTGGCGCTATGAGCAAGTGTTCCTGTAGTCCTCTCAAGAAAGTGCTTGAGCGAGATCAAAGGAACAGATTAATTGATTTTCTTATGGGACTGGATAAGAAGTTTGAGACAGTAAGGAGTCAGATTTTGGCTTCTGATCCTCTTCCTACTGTCAATCAAGCTTTCTTCAGAATTCAGCAAATGGAGATGCATATGAGAATCGCCCTTACCCCGAGGCAAGCTGGCCCAAGCCTGGACAAGAGGACGGTCCTCAAAAAAGAAACCACCACTGGGTCGGAACCTGGGAAAGTACTCGTATATCCACGCCTAGAGTAACGGTAGACACCCACTAACACCAGTACTATCTCGGCGCGATGCTATCCCTAGCTGTCGGTACAAGTAAGCCAAATAAGCCGCACCCCAAGCATATGAACCAACCCGCTCAAGACTATCAAACAAGGGCAACAACTGAGCGGACACCCTATCACCACTCTTATCTATGAAAAGAGTATGACCCAGTAAAATCAAGAGGTAAGCCCGTAACGAGTCATGATCGTCCCCTAAGTAAACAACATTCCTCAAGTCCGATGTTAGTAAACCACCATTCTTGTAGAGCGGTGGTACAACATCGGACTCAGGAACTCCATAAAACCTCGCAATCTTGCCCCTCAGATCACTGTCATCATCCTCGCCCGAACCGCCCACAAGCACCCGATCACCACTAACAGGTATCCTAAGAATATGCTGGACATCATGGAGCATGATATTAATATCTCCAAAAGGCATATGGAAAGTGTTAGTATCCGGGTGCCACCTCTCGATAAAAGCACTAAGGATGTTATCATCTAGACCGGTGGTAAAACACTCCTTCAAAACCCCAAGCCCGCTCGCCTGTACCCTAGCTGCAACGCCCTCAGTGAGAACCATGTGCCTAATCTCCCTCGCAGTTTTCGGCCTCTCGTAGAGCTTGATCCACGACCTCATATTCTCCGGGTTAGCGTCCGACCAACTGTTGAACGCAACGTGACCACCAAAACTCCGTAGGGTGGCAATGTTCCTAGGACCACCAGGAACGGGCTCTCTTAGGATCCAATAACTATCCTTCCTCGGCCTCCTCGACCTATCGGTGCTAGAGGACTCTCTAACACTCTAATAACGTCCACTACTATCCCGGCCCAACTTCAGACTAAACACTCTCGGCGGTGGCGGGTTCGGTTGGACCACATAGTCTCCAGCATCCTCCTCCTCCTCTCCGGAACCGTCATCCGACGGCTCATCCTCTCTATCATGCTGGTAACTACCAGCAACCTCCCGTGACCTCGCCTCCTCCGACTCGCTAACGACGTGACCGGGAGTAGGCATCATAACCATTCCAGACGTCTCTCGAAGTGGGGGTGGCTGCTTGTGGGCCTGCTTAACTCGCAAACGACGCTTCGAGCCCGTAACATTACGCCCAGCGGTACGGTCGTGTATGTTAGGCGGAGGCGGAGCATTCATGATTGCCTTTCCTCTCTCATTTCGATCTGCCATCTGCATTAACAAATTATAAGTTGTTAGAAAACACGTTAATCGACTAAATATCCTATAAAGTAACAAAAATCGGCAAATAATAGCATGAAACACGGTTTTTTTTAAAAAAGAATTAATTTACCGCGGACGAAAGTTGAAATTGCACATTTGACCACGGATCAAACCAAGATAATGAAAGTTTGACCATGGTCAAACGTGCAAATTCCACGTTCACCGTGGCACAAACGTGGTAATTCAACGTTCACCATGGTAGAAACGATGGAAAATTACGTTTCACCATGGCTGAACGTGATTATCCAACGTTTCACCATGGTTGAAACGTGATTTTCCATTATTTCTTCCATGGTGAACGTTCAAATCCCACGTTGGTACCATGGCTGAACGTGATTTTCCCACGTTTGGCCATGGATACGACTTACCCAATTTTTTCGACTACAATTCCACACAAACAACATTATTCGACATCTAATTCAACTTATTTAGCAACCAATTCAACTAATTAGCAACAAATTAACACAAAACAACAATACTATTACAACTAATTAGCAACAAAACAACTAACCAACTCAATAATAATTCAACTAATTGGATACAAAAACATAAACTAAATTCACCTAATTCAATTATAACTACCAAATCTAAACAATTTAATCGATTAGCAATAACAATAAATGAAAGAAAACTATTTAATTTCATAGTTTAACTCAATTAGATTCAATTTCTAAACTAATTTAACAAAAAAAAAGGCACTTACCTTTGTATGTAGCAGCGGCGACAGGGGCGTGGTGTCGGCGGCAGGGCCGTGGTGGTAGCATCGGCGGGGGTGTGGTAGTGGTGGTGGCCGAATCGATTGAGTGTTGGTGGAAGTTGATTTTTAGTTGTTTTGAGTTAGAGAGAATAGAGAGAATTGGTGAAGTGTTAGGGAGAGAGTAGGGGCAATTGTCGTCTTTTTTTTGAAAAACGTCGTCGACGTTTACTAAAACGTCGTCGATATTTACGAATCCGTTTTTTTTTTTCTCGACCAGCGAGGGTGTGGTGCCCGCCACTTGTGAGAATATACTCTTATATTCATCTCTTGATTTTTTTATGCTTAAAAACAAATCTCGAAGACGTAGACGCAGCGGATCGAGGACAAAAGGCATGGGGCCTAAGGAGTAATCACTGGTGTACGATTAGATACAAGACCACATATGACATAACATATGTAACATACAGGTATCAATTGGTCTTGCTGAAGACGGGTCATAGCAAGTGACGGGTAATGTCACTCATAAAATGAATAGGGGGAACAAGGTGGGGGCACCTCCATGTGCTTCCCTCTCTCCTCTATTTGGGTCATTTGTGAAAGAAAATGGTATTCGTCACTCCAAAATGACGAATACGTGCCGTCACAAATGAGATTTTGTGTACTAGTATTGATGAACGCTTTTCATACCACATTTATTTGAGTCCAATCAATAGGTAATCTCTTTGCACATTAGTTGTCCCACAAGTCTTTATCAAGAGAGGATAGTTTTGCCAATTTGCTACGACAATTATTCTCCTAATAAACGGGTATATACGCCTAAAGTTCAACTTGTTACTTGTTTTATGCTTAAAATGAGTGGATATTTGACCCGTTTATAACTATAGACGAATATCTCCCGTGTATAATGAGAATTTTTGTTGCTACAAGACCTTTCGGGAAATAAAATACAAATTCTTGTCTAAAAGGTAAATATCCGTGTTAAATAATAAAACGGGTTAAATAAATAGATGAGATAAAAAGTGGAATGCATAGAGAAGGTCCCATCTAGCTATACAAAATAATATTTAATCTTTTTCTTACTTAAACGGATACAACCATCTTAAAAAAGATTAATTGAAATAAAAATATATTCTGTATAATTGACTGTTACACCATAACTAGAAATAGATAATTACTTATTGTAACTGAGGAAGTACAAAATATGAACTACTCCTTCATTTTCACTATACTATATTGCTTTTGCTTGATTTTGGTGGATTTTGAGAGAACATTTCATCTATTGTTTTTACATATATACATAATTATTTTTAACAATAAATAAAATATTTTTATAATAATAATTAAATAAATGAATATTTTGTATTATAAAGAAAATGAGGGAGTATGTCGCTTTTTGGTGTTATATACTCTCTCCGTCCTAGTCAATTATTTATCTTTGATTTTGTCACAAAGACAAATGAAAGATAATAGGACAATTATTAGATGATAAATGGACTAAATTAAGCATGGAAGATCAAACTGTCCATCAAAGACATTCCTAATACCTAAAATACAAAGAAAAACAATTAAGTAGAACACCCAAAATATAACAGGTAAATAAATGATCGAAATAAAAAGAGTATCAATTTAAAATTGTTTTCTTATATATTTTGTTTTTCTTTGTTTAATGTGAGATTGTGAATCATTTTGCCTATCCATTTTTCCAACACTCACTTCATGCTAAGATTTTAAGGCCACTCCACTATAAAAACATTACTATTCTTTCCTTATTCTCACCCTCAACTCCTCAAAATGTCGTCATTCCTCTTCTCAGCATCAGTCACTCTAATTCTACTGTACAATTTTTTTTCCTCAGTATCATCTACAATCTAAAAAGCAATTTTTAAAGTTTTAGAAATCCTAAACTAATGTTGTACAATATATAGAACAAAATGCAACAATAATTGATCATTTATAATTTTTTTTCATAAAGTAATTTATTTGAAATTTTTCTCCACAACACTTAAAGGTTTGATGTAATAGCGTTGAAAAATAATACTCTATTCTCTTAATATATAAAACAATTTACTGCTTATTTTAGCAATGAGTAAAAGTGGCTCAATGGATGAGATTTAAAAGTAAGATGTTAATTTATTATGAGGTCTAGGGATTAACTCCATTTCCAAGCAATTTTTTACAATTAAATTGAAAACTACAACAATTAAATGATAAAGGCCCAGCCCAAATCACTTATAAATCATGTCAAAAAATACTCTAACAGGACATTAGAACCTGGTACCTCATGGTTGTTCATAAGAATTTCTACCAACTATGCTAACATAGACTACTTGTTTATGATGTACACTCATAAGTATTAATGTTTATGAAGTCGTGGGGTGCACCTACCCCCCGGGACCCCCTAGGTCATCCCATGCTCTCAATCCTCCCACCCTCCACTGCTACAATTGAACTTCGCGTCGATATTGACGGGTACTTGATACTTAGGAGGGGAGTATTACATTATCCCGATAACCACTACCAGTGGTCTTACCTATACCCAAAAACATAAGGAATGTCCACTTTACATTACCCCAGAAAAAACTGAAAATTCACCTGGTACCCCGTTAAGATTCAATGTTGCTGTTAGTTCTGTCGTCGTCATTAGCCTTAACGCACCTATTGTCTTAACCTTCAAAGGCCCCACACCATGCAACGAATCCTTGATATGCAGACATGCCTTAGACCCAACCCGAAAGTTTTACATCACCACCGGTGGTGTGTCTACCCTGCCAATCCCTGAACCTTTTTTTCATTACTAAGAGGGATAAGTCCTTAAAACCTATGTATGGGTTACAGTTTTCGCCTACACCTTGGGGAGAGGAGAGGTTTAATGTTGGAATACATAAGGGATGGACTTTTAGGTATTACCGAGCATCCTACTACCGTGTACTTTAAGAAAGCTTTCAATGTTCTCGAGTTACCTACCTCTTAAAATTGTCTTACAATGTGAGATAATCCTTTTAAATTGAAAATAAGTTAATAATAATGATTTAGTAAAATCGTCTTGCAGTGTAAGACGACAGTCCTTTTGAATATAAAAACACTCAATTGTTTATATATGTAATGAATGAGTGTTTAACTAATAAAGAGGATTGTTTCATTTTAAAGGATAAGACGATGTTATTTTATAATTTGTGTTAAGTCAAACGTGGGTTGTTATTATCCATGGTGTCAATGTAATGTTTATGCAAGTACCTTCACTACTACAAATCCAGGCAACTACAACGCCCCTTTAACAACGCTTATTCACGAAAATCACCGTAAGACGTTGTAGAATGGATGGCGCGAATTTTACTAAACTTAATTACAACGGTTATGTGTTGATAACCGTTGTTATAGGTTTTAACAATGGGTCAAACTTGCACAACCGATGTTAATATAAAAACTAATAACAACAGTTTATTCTGTAATACATTATAACCGTTGTTAATAATTTGGCGCAAAGTTAGTGAAAAGTAATTACAACGGTTATATATAAACTCGTTGTTAATACCTTTTAACAATGTTTTCTAAGGACCCGTTGTTAATATATTCTCTAATGACAACGGGTTTATGTGTAAAAACCGTTGTCAATACTTTCCATAATATAAACCACACAAACACAGATCAGCTACAGCTACAACCACAAACACAACCCTAACACAAACACAAACATACACAAACACAAACACACACTTTCTCATCGTCTCTTTCTCTCTTTCTCATCGACGCTTTATCATCTCCATCACTGTTGTTGTCATCGTCTCTTACTTTCTCTAATTATCAGGTACCGCTTTATATGCATGGTTTTAGGTTTTGTCATCTTAGTCATTATTTTTTTTCTCTAATTATTTCATTTGCATGTGTTTTTATCGATCATTATTGTTCTTTGAATAAGTATTATTCGCTTAATTAGTTTTGTCACTGTTGTTTTTCTGCGTTTATTAGCTTGTAAAACAAATTAAATAAAATAAAACAAAGAAGAAGATGCTGATGGAGAGGAATGCATAATAAACTTAATTAATTAATATATAAATACATAAAAAACGAATTACATTGCTAAAAATGCAATTCTTAGATATGCATAGAGAGTCTTATTCTCTTCTATGATATTCATCCTCTCCTCCTTTGCTATTTGGAGGTTTCGTTCCGCAGTTGCTATATCGTAATATAGCTGCAACATCTGCTGCACTGTCAAGCCAATTTTTTTTTTTGCGTCCTTGAGTGCGGTCCGAGCGTCCTCAAGGTAGCTTCTGTACCTACCCACAATCTCCAGCAACCGGCGGATGAAACTCTTGTTGTACTCGGTCATAATGCATGTATTACGGATGGTATCATTCATTGTTGAAGGAAGTTTGGCGTTTGTTTTAAAGATTTAGGGTTTGGAGTTTAGGACGTGGAGATAGTGATATAATGGAAATGGTTATTGAGATAATGCATGAATTTATACTTATTTATGTGTCGTTTGAGTTGTTTTTTAATTAATATGTTTAGGAAGTTGTGCCAAATCTTATAACCCTTCTCATTCCATATATTATTGTGTCCTTTCATATGCAGCGATTTGGCAGTAATAATGCATTATGCATCGGAATTGCAGTAATAATGCATGCACCTAGTGTAACCGTTGTTATAACTTTCCCACCAAAAATTAGTCACACTTTCCACAACGGTTTTTTCTACTTTAAACCGTTGTTAATAGTTTTCACAACGGATTTCTTAGAAAAACTAACCGTTGTTAAAACCTTTTACAACGGACGCTTTAACAACGTCCGCTTTTTTATATAACAACGGTTTTTAACCGTTGTTATAGCCTGTATCTGTAGTAGTGCTTGTTGGCTAGTTCTATCAAACTATCAATAACTAAGTTCATTTTCGAGTTATGTACTTATGTGTTATGTGTACTATGTACGTCGGTATGTACATTTGTTGAGTAAGGTTCGATGCTGAATAACTTCGCAGTGTGTAATGTGGCGTGGCTTTATATCGAGCATAGATCCTCTCTATTTCCTTTTTTCTCCATTTTCTTTCAATTCCTCTAATACAACAATATTAAATCATTATTCATTCTCCACAACACCAAATAATTAACCGTTAGATTGTTTGGAAATAAAATTTGGGCCATTGAGAGGTAATGAAAAGAAATAGAGAGGCAAAAAATGGAGAGGATTTCAATTGCTTTATATCAGGATAATTGAAATGATGCCGATAGCTAGCAAATTAGTCAGTCAAATCAGTGGCGGAGCCAAGATTTTTTAGGGGGGGGTCAAAAAATTTTAGGGGGGGGGAGATGGATAATAATATACGGCACACTCGAAAAAAAAATCAAAAAAACTAACTAAAAATTTCGAAAAACTCAAGTAGGTCAAATATCTCATCAACCGACTTGGAGGCAAGGTTTCCCTCACAAAGTAGGTCAAACAAAGTCCTAGTATAGTCATTCATGCCCTTGGTAATGGTCAAGCATAATGCCTCTCCACTAAAGTAATTGCGATTCAAAGTGGCGAGGTATTGTTTAAACCTAGTCATGTAGGCTTCAAAATGTTCATCCTCTCCTTGAGGAAAGACAAGACTAATAGGAATTCTACCAACATAACACCTCAAACTTTTAGAGGTATTAGAAGGTTCATGATAAGTGGAGTCTTGTTGTTGGTGGTAGTCAATAGAGTCGGGCAAACAAGAGTCAAAGGGTTGCACAACATTCACATCATCATACAAACACCCATTTAAAGGAAGATTTTCATGATAAGATGACTCTTGTTGTTGGGGGTAGGGCGAGCAAGAATTGAATGGTTGCATGTTATTGTTCTCATTACACATGTAAGAATGGGTTTGAGGGAAATAAGAGGGACACACATCAAATGAATGACCAAAGATACCACATGACTCACATTGAACATTATACATATTCATTTGGGATGAGGGGCACATATCAAAGGCATGTCCAAAATTTCCACATGATTCACATTGCACATCACACATGTTATATTGAGGAGAGGGTGCATATGAAGGGCAACAAGTGAAATCATGTCCATAACAACCACAAGACTCACAACAAGGAGAATAAGCATACATACCATATGAATTGTACATTTTTTTTTTCTTTTTTCAATTTTTTTCTTTTTCAATCCCCGGCAACGGCGCCATTTTGATAACCGGGTTTTGCCGTCACTTCCGGTACCAAAAACTATTTGTAAAGTAACCCAATTTAAGTAGTATAAATCGGGGTCGAACCACAAGGATGGTGGGGTTAGGCTACAAGTCTCTATTGTTTAGTTTTAGTTTAGTCGGATGCAAAACATGTGAATGAATATTATGCTAACAAAATAATCTAAGAATATCAATTAAACAAACAAACAAGCACGAAGACAAAGAGAGTAAATGCTAGGGTTTCGGGTTCATTTAGGTAGGGAGAGGGAGATGCAAAAGTCTACGAGAATTGGGTCACGATTTCGGTCAAGGAATCGAAGCTAGTTTCCTAGTCACCTTAAGCTCACCATAAAACTTTCATATTATGTCAAACTCATCACATACATGCTATCAAACATTCTTATTCACTCTCATGTAAAGAAATGTTAAGCTAAATTCAAAGAAAGGTAAGAACTTTCATTCACCCATTTCATCGAACACCTTCAATGCAAGTATGTAAAGACTCGATTTTTAACCCATATTCAAATGTAAACAACTCATTATCATCCCTCATGTTTACCCAAACTCCCCTTTTAACCCTAGACTAATTCTACTCAAACATAGTTAACACAAGAAATACACATACACCAATACTAACCAGCCAAACATAGTTAGCAACAAAATTAAACAAACAATATAAGATGAAATGAAAAACATGTAAACAATTGAAATAGAGTGAAATTAAGATGAGAAATATACCAACTTAAATTAAAGGAGCAAACTTGGATTGAAAAATAGAGGATGAATGTCTTCTTGTCTTCCAAAATTACACCCCAAAACTAATTGTAATCTAATGAAAGGAGAGAAATTTGGATACTAAAAACAAAGAAAGATTACAAATTTAATTAGGAAGAAATTGAAAGGAAAAATAAGATAGAGTTTTTCTAGATCTAAAAACTACTCCTAATAAATATGCTACTGTTTTCTATTTCTAAAATGTTGCGGCTGAAAGTGTAAGGTTTTTGTCTCCTCCCAGCATACAAAGAAAGATGCGTTTTATAACATCTCAATACAAGGTATTAAAAGACCAAACGGCCCCTCACTTAAACTCCCCAAAAGGAGTAGATACAAAGGGCAATATCGTCATTTCGCAAAGTAAAGTTGGTCTTCAAATCATTCTTCAGTCAAAACAAAACAAAGCCAGAGTATCAAAAGGAATAGAGCTGTGACGATCAATGGAGGTGAAGCAATCCGATGGCGGCTTAATTGCACTCGAGAATGGAGGGGCGGTGCGGTGGTTCTCCTTGTCTTCTGGACTTGCTGGTTGATGGTGTCGAATGAAGGCGGCTGGAGGTGCGCATCTGACGGAGGAACGGTTGAGTTCGGTCGACTATGGTGGTCGAAAATGGGCAGCAAAGACGGTCACAAAACATGGTTATTGTTTGTTCATGTCGATGGACAGGGGGTATAGGGGAGATCGTGGTGGCCTCCACGGTGGTCAGTGGTGGTGATGGGAGGTTTTGTTGTGAAGTGGGAAGTGGGAGGATGTTATTGGTGGTGATGGGTGGCTCCCACGGTGGCTGGAGGTGGATTTGGTGGTGGTTGAAAGATGGTCGCATGAAATGGGTGTTGTTTGTATGTTTGTGGCTAGGGGTGGAAGAAGGGTTTGTGGTGGCTGTTGCGGTGGTCCATGGTGGTCGTGGGTGGTTGGAATGTGACGTTGGAAGTGAAGGGTGGTCAGTGGTTGTGAGTGGTGGTTGCCACGGTGGCCGGAGGTGGTAGTAAAAGCTCAGCAAAGACCGTCTGAAATTAGCAGCTGCTCCTTAGTTTATTTTCCCATGATTTAGCCTATTTTCACCTCCGCCATTTCTTCTCATAATCCCGTCTTGCTCTTCCGCCTCACTTTCCCGTCTTGTCTGCACATTAAATTAATATAATAATAATAATACTAGTATTATACATAAATACAATTAATTATTAATTATAAACTAATACAACTAATTATTATAAATTAGTAATTAAATGAGCTTCCGTCCCTTCAACTCACACCGAAACACAATGAGGTATGCATTCCGATGCAAGGCAAGTGGGGGCTTGCGGAAAATTTTGACACATCCAACATTTAAGCACGAAACAAGATATAAGATGCATCACAAAAAGTCAAACCGCTTTCCTCATCTAAGCGGCCGTTTTTTTCTTTCAAAAATCGAATAAAGAGAGTCATTAGTGGAGGATGTCGTGTCCGGGTCTTACCAAGTTGTCGGCTCCCTAATTCTAGCTCAAGTAACCAACATTGACAACACGGGGGTGCCTTAGAAACAAATTCTAGGCGGGAAAGAGGAAGTAATGCGCTATACTCACAAGAATGACACGACACACGCATGATTCGACCTAATATCAAACCCTTGACCAAAAGGAGACCAAAGACCGACTCTCACGGGTTTCACTAGTCACTCAAATGAAAGAACGAGGTGATTTTTGTGACAAAAAGTAACCAAAATCACTCTCCTAACTCGACTTGTGAAGCATGCCCGCAATCTAATATGGTACTCCATCCAATATCCGCAAGAGAAATGTCAAATGATGCACATGCAAGAGAGACAACCGGGTTGTAATGGGCTTGGGTTAGGTGAAAAGGGGTTGGTGCAAGCCCTACGCCGTGTAACGAATCCCTGATATGGAGACAGACCCTGAACCCATTGTCCCGAAAGTTGTACTTTACCACCGGCGGTGTGTCTACCCTGCCGATCCCTCAGCCTTTCTTCATCACTAAGACGGATAAGTCTCTCAAACGTATGTATGAGTTAAAGTTTTCGCCTACACCTTGGGCAGAAGAGATATTTAATGTTGGAATACATGAGGATGGACTTTTAGGTATCACCGAGTATCCTACTACCGTGTACTTCAAGAACGCTTTTGATGTTCTTGGGGTATCAACCTCTTAAAAAATAAATCGACCATAATTATTGGGTAAGGTCGTCTTATAATGAGTGACGGTGCTTATCAATAAGAGGATCGTTTACACTTTGTAAGACGTTCTTATTTTATAATTTGTGTTTAACGTAAGTTGTTACCTATATGTTCATGGTGTCTCTATAATGTTTATCCAAGTAACTAGTTATTGTATCAATTTATTCATCCTCGAGTTATGAAAGATGTTGAATTATGTTAAATTAAGAAAACAGAATATGGAGATATGCAAAATATTTGGAGATTATTCTGTGATATCATATTGTTACATATATGTAAATTGTATATTTAGTTGACGTACTTGTAGGAGGAAAGTAAGGATAGTCAAAAGATCGAATTTTTTCTCAATATAGGGTTTAAAACCAAACTAATTCACGCAATAGGGTCCATTTCAAATTATTTCTTCCCAATGGGTCCACGTCATCGTTTTTTTTTATTTTTTTGCAAAACTTAGCCAAATCGCTACCCCAACTAGCGACTTGCACCAAGCCAACATAACATTGTTGCTTCTCTTTCTCTTTGCCATTCACGCGTCTCATCTTCGATACAACCGTTCCCCTTTATCTCTCTACCGTTTTGCGTGATTTTTGTGCGGTTAGAATCCTCTCGCGGTATACTACAAACTAGTAAAATAATATTTCAGTTTCTTCATCTTCAGTGTGGGTTCCTCCGAAGGCTTTAGAATTGTAAAAATCAAGGGTATTTGCACTCATATCTTACAAAATTAGTAAAATTTCAATCTCCATTAAAGACGGTACTTTCAATGTGTGATTAGGCATGTCTTACCTGCTGTAGGTGTATTTACAGACTTGTCATATACTCATATCTAAGGAACACAAACGAGTCAGGTATGTAGTGTAAGCCACTCATACGACTGATCTCTCTCCATATAAAAACTTGCAATGAATCGTTATTGTATGTGTTGCCGTAATGGGAGTAAGTAGTGTAAGCAGCACCCCATCTAATTATGTTTACGTGGTCCTCCTAAGACCGTCTAGACGTAAGTCCTTTTAAAACCTCCCTTCATTTCCGCATCTATTTTAGTCGAGTGTGAGAACCGTTTTAAGTTAAAACAAAAGTCTTAAATAAGAAAACAAATGGTGAGTAATAAACACGAGATGGGTCTGGCCTTACCCGCGGTGGAGGAGAGAAGTCTAACTCACAAGCCCAAGAATGCTCTTATCTCCCAAAACCAATTGGCGATGGGAGAAACACCCCTAGGCCTTATAAGATAGACAATCTCTCTCTTTTTCACCGATGTGGGACTCACAAGTGGATTTATACTCCAACAGTGAGGCACACACATTGTTTACCATACAGCAATAATCATTTTGTAGCATATTAGTTACGACGATTTCATAAGTTGAATAGTACTCCACTTCATCATTAAGCTCTATTTAGTTTTCTTCATAGAACTTTTTGAATAATACTGATTAAAATGGCTTAAGATTTTAGATAATAAAAGTTAATTAACCCAAGACTTCGGTTAATGTTTGATTTTAATGAAAACTTGCAAGTTGAGAGTTGCTTAAATAGGTAATCCAACACTTTGCTACTTGTCGTGACAAACAATTCTAAGGCCCTTAGAGGAACCCACTGAAGATGAAGAAACTGAAATATTAGGTTACTAATGTGTAGTTTACCGTGAAAGGAATCTAACCGCACAAAAATCATGCAAAACGGTAGACAGATAAAGGAGAATGGTTGTATCGAAAGTGAGACGCGTGAATGGCAAAGAGAAAGAGAAGCAAATGTTATGCTGGCTTGGTGCAAATCGCTTCTTGGGGTAGCGATTTTGGCTAAGTTTTGCAAAAAATAAAAAAAACGATGACGTGGACCCATTGGGAGAAAATAGTTTGAAATGAGCCCTAAAACGTGAATTAGTTTGGTTTTAAACCCTACATTTTGATGTTATTCCAAAAGATCTTGCTAACTGCATCTTGTATATAAGTAGGATGTATTACCTTGATTAATTGAATAAGAAAAATCATCTTCTTCTTCTTCATATATGTTCTGGTTTTTCTCATGGTATCAAAGCCCATGGCTAAAGACTTGGGTTTCATGGGCCAAAGTTTGCAGTCGGACGAGCAAAATTGCTCAGTTGAATTTGTCCGGTCTGAGTTAATATTGGGCCATGTTTGCAGCTGGACGAGCAAAGTTGCTCAGTTGAATGAATTTGTCCAGTCTGTGTGAAAAGTGGGCCTCACATGTAGTTGAATGAATTTGTCCAGTCTGTGTGAAAAGTGGGCCTCACATGTGCGAGGGAGTGTGAAGAAACCCAAAGTTCCCACATGTGAGGGTTGTCCACATTGATAAAAGAGGAGAAGAATTACCACTTTATAAGGCAAAGGGCTACTCCCTCTATTGCCAATTGGTTTTAGAGTGGAACCCTCTTGGGCCTTCGTTGTAGACTCTTTCTCCTCCGTTTGGGTGCGGCCCAGGCCCATTGTTGAATTTAACAAATTATGAAGGCAATAATTATTGTGAATTTCGTACTACGGTTGCTGAATCACTCATGCACATATTGTGTTGTGGGTTTATATCAAGATGAAATGATAACTTTTTTTATTGGCTTTAATTATTTTAGCAACTTAGCCACAAAATGATTCATTACGATCAATAATAATTATTGTGTAAAATGTTCTATAATATAATTTGATCATATAAAAACACTTATTAATTCATAATACTACGTAAAAAAAAATCGAGATCGGCAAAATTAACGATACTTGTATAGTTGTATTCCCTCAGTCCGATCGAGATAAATTTGTACAGTTTTGGCACAAAGACCAAGAAAAGTGGAGGGGACCATGCATTTATAAATAGTGTCATTGTATGATAAGTGGACAAGGAAGCTTGTGAGTGAATGAGACACCCTAAAAAAATAGGTAAAAAAAATCGGACGGAGGCATTGTCGGGCCGTAAACGATCTGAGTCGGCTCGATAAGCCCTCGGAATCGGCTCGGTCAAAGCTCGGGTCGAACTCAGTCAAAATGGACTCGAGCTTCAATTTTGTAGGCTCGACGAGCTTCGAGCCAAGACCAAGCTCAAGCTAAAAAATTCGAGCCGAGCTCGAGCTTCAATTTTGTAGGCTCGACGAGCTTCGAGCCGAGACCGAGCTCAAGCTACAAAATTCGAGTCGAGCCCGAGCCCACCCAAACTCGAGCTCACATCGGCTCATTTACACCCCTAGGAGGGAGTACATTTGAGTAATGTCTAATGAGTATACATCTTCATGCCCTAGTCTTCTCTAAGTCAATTATAACTCTCCTAGATACACTTGTATAGCTTTATAAATACTTGACCTTTGTGCATAATCAGTGACCGAACACCAAAAAACGAATTTCATATCTATTTTTACAATTTTTTAGGTCAAAATACGTAATATACACACTTTTTTAAAGCAAAAAGTAACCTTTATATTTTTGTAAGGATCCTTACAAAATTCTAAATCCCTAACTATTCATAATAATACATGCAATTTTTAGAGATTTTTCAATAACTAAATTAAATAATTTTAACTATTTTTTTTAAATATATTTTTGCTAATATAGCACCCTTAGCTTGCATGTAATTCTTGAAACATCTATATCAATAAATAAGGGAAAACAGTGTATTAGAGAGAATATTATGATTATATTGTTAGAGTAATATTAGGAAAGGATAGATTACGAAATATTATGAGTATCATAATATCTCGGAATATTCTAGAATATTAGCCAAGTCATTGTACTATAAATACGGTGACATATTCATTAATAAGATCACGTCATTCAGTTCATTATATCATCTTACACAGTGATATTTTATATTGCACAAATTCTCACTTTAGACGGACACTCTAACCATCTAAAGTTGTAGACGGATAGTGTCCCTCTTACAAAAGCAAGTGGATGTGAATAGTGCAAGTGGGTGGGAATTGGATATCCCACTTATCCTACCACTTTCATTTTGGGAGAGAGACACTATCCGTCTACAGCTTTAGACGGATAGTATCCGTCTACAATGAGACGGATTATATTGTGTGATGGATAACTAGTGTAGATCCCGTACATTGCATGAACGGTATTTATAGAGTTCTAATTTTTAGTATATTATTTAATGATTAAAAATTGATAATTTATTACTTTTGTAACGTTTCTCATTATTTTATTTGAGTTGAGAAATAAATTAAAACAACAAAATTAATCAAGAGATTTATGTAGTGACATGAAATGTGTATTTTAATGAAAATATTTTTTTAAGCGAAATTAGTGATATCATTTTATACTCCAATTTTTTTTATATTTTCTCATTTATCAAAATCTCTTTTCTTTCACAAAATATCATTTTCAAACAAAAAACAAGTTATATATGTATGTCGAAAAGAGCGGTCAAAATATTATCTAGCAGATTAAGTGAAAATAAATGGGAAGACTAAAAATGGAGGGGGGATTTTTTTTTAATAACATACGGAGTATATTTTAACTATGACTTATCTTACAAAGTCAACCAAATTTTTATCACAAAACCTATAAACAAATCCTCTATACGACAAATCTTTGTAGATAGGAAATTATATCAAAATAGGAAAGTAAATAAGAGTTAATTATATCAAAATAGAAAAGGTATTTTTAGGCGGGAAAATGTGAAGTTTTTCCTATTCATTTAGTATATAAGGGATGTACTTGGCCATTCTGCATATCAATATCAATTTTGGGTAGTCCAAGGTCCACTGGTTCACTGCAAAATACAACTAAGATGTAGTTACGTGGCTCACGTACATTTACAGGAAAACAACCACCAAAGACGTGGGCCTATATACTCTCTCTATTCAACTCCACAAGGCCATTATCTCTTTTGCACACTATTCACAAGCAGACATTCAACTTCAATTTTCTCTCAATATATAAGTGAAAATATATTCATGTGAGATCTTATTTGATTCGTCTTTAAGAGTACATTACAAATATCTAACTTTTATAATTTTTGCAAATACGTAACTAAAGATATTTGTCGAGTAAAAGCTGCGTTGGCAAACGTGATAAAGTATAATGACCTTGTGTAGTTGAATGGAGAGAGTATCATTTAATCAGTAGTGTGGCGATAAAGTTATGGCCCGACGACCCGACCATCGAAGATAATGATAAGACGTCACTGTTATTGTATATTTGTATGGTACCCAAGCTCGGTGCCATATTCTCACATAGCTTTAGATAAGCCTATTATTCTTGTAGCGGTTTTGCGGTTATTGGATCTGAGAGCGTGGTATTGATTGAGATTATATTGAATGTCTATCTAGTGATGCCAGTGGCGGAGCCAGGATTTGAACTTAGGGGGGCGAACGATTAATGTCATAAGGTACATTCGAAAAAAATTCGGAAATTTAACTAAAAAACTTCGAAAATTTCATCCGCCAGGAGAGGCGACCGCCTCTGCTAGCCCCCCTAACTCCACCACTGAGTGATGCCATTCCATCATTTCCATTTTCTATAAATAAATGATTGAGACAGAATGAATAGTTGGTGAATTGGGTTTTAAATAACTTTTAAATAGCCGAAAAATGGTGTTTAGTTAATTTTGCATACAAAAAAGAAGACATAAGAGAAATTACAAGTTCTACATTTTCAAAACAGATCTAGAAATTTTAGTAATTTGTTTTCTTGTAGATATTGTTAAGGAGCCAATTAAGAAAAGAATTACATCATTAATTTCTAAGTGTGGTAATTATGAGTTTATAATTCAAAATCTTATGAGATATTGTTGTAATTCTTTCCTTAATTGACTGTTTAACATGTGCCAAAAAACCTTATTTAATATACACATTTTGTTATATCATACATATGAGATGTATTGTACCGAAGATATCTTAGCCTAGTGATTAAGACGGAGGTATTATGAACAATAGGTTCGAGGTTCAAATCTCTCCTCCTTTTTATTGTAATGCGACTATCTGCGTGAGACCAAAAAAAAAAGAGATGTATTGTCTTAACAAGAGGGAAAAATTACTTGTGTTACAGTGACTTAAGATTGTGGAGTTTTTTCTTTGACTGAATAGGCCATTTAATTTCATGGAAAATTAATACTTGTGTTATGTGACTTCCTTCTCTCAATTTAGGTTTTTAGAATGATAAAAAGATTTATGAAAAGTACGCAAAAACTACTTACTCGACAGAATAGAGTACCCATAGACTCATAAAACCGTAGTATTATACTCCCCCTCACATGTGAGGCCCATTTAAATCGGTCTGGGGGCAATAATTCATCATTCATCATACCCAGGATAATAACCGTGGGCTCTGATACCATGTTAAATCATGCAACGGGCCTGTGCCGCACCCAAATGGAGGAGAGAGAGTCCGCTTCATAAGATCAAGGAGGTTCAACTCTAAAACCAATTGGCAATAGAGGGAGTAGCTCCTTGCTTTATAAAGTGGTAACTCCTCCTCTCTTTTATCAATGTGGGACACTCACATGTGGGAATATATGGGTGGTTTTGCATTTTCTTTTGTTATGTCAATCATTTCATCACATACTCCGTGTTAGTTTATTTCTTAGACTGAGCATATATTCTTTTTTTTCGTCTCTTAATTCATTAAAATTGCCTCTTTTTATAAAATCTGTGAAATACTTTACGCAAATGTAATAATTTCTAAGAATTGAAGACATTACTCACTACATGTTAGTATTGCATATTTTTAATTTCTTATTGGCTGAGCATATACTCTTATCTTCGTCTCTTGATTTTTATGCTAAAAACAAATTTAAAAGACGTACTAGCTTGGCTAATGTAGACGCAGCGGATCGAAGACAAAAGGCTTAAGGCCTAAGAAGAGTGTAAGACTAGATACAAGACCACATATAACATTTTTTTTTGAGGGACTGACCACATATAACATATCCACAAATTCTTATTTGTGACGGAGGTATCCGTCACAAACAAGAGACGGGTACCATATTCTCTCACACAAAACCCATAAGGGTGAGAGACAAAGCACATGGGGTGGGTGCCCACCTTGTCCCCTCTACCCATTTCCACTCACATAATACCCGTCGCAAGATCCGACCCGTCGCAAGCAAGACTTATTGTAACATATCAAAGCACATTTTTCATACCACATATATTTGAGTCCACTCAATAGTAATCTCTTTGCACATTAGTTGTCCCACAAGTCTTTATCAAGAGAGGGTAGTTTTGTCAATTTGATACAATACTTTCCGAGAAATAAAACACAAATTTTTCAATATAAGGTACATACTCGTCTTAAATAATAAAACGAGTTAAATTAATAGATGAGATAAAAAGCAGGACGCATAAGGAACGTCCCATCTATTCTGCGTATACAACTATACAAGGTAGTATTTGATTCATTTCATACTTAAAAAAACCATCTTAAAAAAGATTAATTGAAATAGAAATATATAACAATTAACTGTTACATCTTAAATATAAATAGATAATTCTTGACCGTAACTAGGGAAGTATGAAATATGATCTACTCATTCATTTTCGCTATACTATAATGCTTTTGCCGGATATTTCTTGGTTTTTGAGATTACATTTTCATATAATTTATTTTACATTCATCGATAATCATTTTTTTATATAAATGTAAATTTAAAGGAAGACATTTTATAATAATAATAATAATAATAATAATTTTTGTATCATAATAATATTTGAACTTTTTTTATTATATTTTTTTCCTTTGTTTAATGTGAGATTGTGAATCTTTTGGGCATATCCATTTTTCTAACACTTACTTTATGCACAAGGGAGAATTGCTGTGTGATGAGAGCACTCCACTATAAAAACCCTACTATTCCTTCCTAATTCTCACACACTATTCTCTACTACTCAAAATGTCTTCCTTCATTATTTTCACAGCATCAATCACTCTAGTCCTAATTTCAATCCTCCCACTCTCCACTGCTTATATATATCCATGGGCGCCTGTCGATATCGACGGTGACTTTATAATTAATGAGGCGGAGTACTACATTATCCCGATTAACACTACAAGTGGTCTTACCTACACCCAAAAACGCGAGGTATGTCCACTCTACATTACCCCAGAAAAAACCGAAAATTCACCTGGTACCCCAGTTCAAATCTCTATTCCCGTAATTAGCATCGTCATTGCCCTTGACATACCAATTGTCTTAAACTTCAAAGGCCCTACGCCGTGTAACGAATCCCTGATATGGAGACAGACCCTAGACCCATTGTCCCGAAAGTTGTACTTTACCACCGGCGGTGTGTCTACCCTGCCGATCCCTCAGCCTTTCTTCGTCACTAAGACGAATAAGTCTCTCAAACGTATGTATGAGTTAAAGTTTTCGCCTACACCTTTGGCAGAAGAGATATTTAATGTTGGAATACAGGAGGATGGACTTTTAGGTATCACCGAGTATCCTACTACCGTGTACTTCAAGAAAGCTTTTGATGTTCCTGGGGTATCAACCTCTTAAAAAATAAATCGACCATAATTATTGGGTAAGGTCGTCTTATAATGAGTGACGGTGCTTATATCAATAAGAGGATCGTTTACACTTTGTAAGACGTTCTTATTTTATAATTTGTGTTTAACGTAAGTTGTTACCTATATGTTCATGGCGTCATTGTAATGTTTATCCAAGTAACTAGTTATTGTATCAATTTATTCATCCTCGAGTTATGAAAGATGTTGAATTATGAAGGTAATAATTATTGTGAATTTCGTACTACGGTTGCTGAATCACTCATGCACATATTGTGTTGTGGGTTTATATCAAGATGAAATGATAACTTTTTTTATTGGCTTTAATTATTTTAGCAACTTAGCCACAAAATGAATCATTACGATCAATAATAATTATTGTGTAAAATGTTCTATAAAATAATTTGATCATATAAAAACACTTATTCATTCATGATACTCCGTAAAAAAAAAATCGAGATTGGCAAAATTAACGATACTTGTATAGTTGTATACTTGTATTCCCTCGGTCCGAGATAAATTTGTACAGTTTTGGCACAAAGACCAAGAAAAGTGGAGGGGTCCATGCATTTATAAAACCGGACAGGGGCATTGTAGGGCCGTAAACGATCTGAGCCGGCTCGACAAGCCCTCGGAATCGGCTCGGTCAAAGCTCGGGTCGAACTCAGTCAAAACGAGGTCGAGCTCGATTCGAACTCGAGCTTCAATTTTGTAGGCTCGACGAGCTTCGAGCCGAGACCGAGCTCAAGCTAAAAAATTCGAGTCGAGCCCGAGCCCACCCAAGCTCGAGCTCAGATCGGCTCGTTTACATCCCTAGGAGGGAGTACATTTGAGTAATGTTTAATGAGTATACATCTTCATGCCCTAGTCTTCTCTAAGTCAATTATAACTCTCCTAGATACACTTGTATAGCTTTAAAAATACTTGACCTTTGTGCATAATCAGTGACCTATCATTTTCAGTGTGCGCGGCTGATAGAAAAGTTGCCGAGTTTTTTTACTGTAAGTAAATACTCCGTCATGATTTTTTTTTTAAATATATCGTACTATCTAGTTTTTAAAAATTAAGCAACTTATGTAATTTATTCGCATTATATGCGATTCATTCCCGTGATTAAATGTAATTTCTTCTCGTAATTATGTAATTTTTTTTTCATTATGTAATTCATTCCGATTATTTGAAATTAATTTCATTTATTCCGATTTGTAATTCATTCCGCTTATATGCAATTAATTTCATTTATTCCGAATGTAAAATTATTTCATAGTATTTTTTCTAAGACGGAAATGGTCGCATGTTTGTATTGGCGGACGATTTGAAGAAATTAATTTTTTGCACACCAACGGGTCCCACCATAACCTGAATTTCCAAAAAAAAAAAAAAAGTTGTACATATGACGTGGCGCATCCTGCATTCAGCATTGTCTTGTGAATTAATAAAGATAAGATTTATAGTTTGGTTTTGATGACTGATTCTTTATTTGAACGTAAATAATATTAACTGTAATTTCAAATTTGTCATCAAGACTTTATGGGTCAATTAAAATTATGTTTAATTGGTCATTTTCGGGTGGGCGGGTTTGGATGAGTAAGGATCCTCTCCATTTTTCAAAAAGAAGTGGATGTACATTACTTCTCAACGATCCAGATTAAATTTGGGTTCAATCGAATGGTTGTATATTTATTTGGAAATAAAAAGTTAAATGAATAATATTTGAATATATAATATAGATAGAAATATTTTGTGAAAGAAAATGGAAGTAAAAGAAATGAAGAGGATCCATATTGGTTTTGAATGGGGCAATTTCGAGATGATTTTACATCATTTCTTTCGCATTATTGAGGTGAATATAGTTGATGTCATGCTTTGTAGACGGGGTAAAATATCGTCATTTTAATGATAAACTTTACATCTTAAAAAATCGTTTCCAGTAATTTTATATCAAAAAATAGTTACAATTTATCGTTGATGTCATGCCTTCCATCTTAAGTTTATGAAGAAAAATAACCGTCTCAAAGGAGACTTATTGGATTGATAATTAGTTGATGAATATAATTGTTTTATCTGTACTACCTTAATCAACATAGGCAGGACTGGTGAAGGTGATACTACACGTAGTTTAGAAAATAGTTACAACTAATGGCAATCATCTATAGACTATTAGTACTACTGAGTACTGAAAAATACTCCACAAAAGAGTAACATAAATAAAAATAATTATTTTAAATAATGATTAAAAAGTGAAAAACTAATGCATGTAAATTTGTACACAAAGACAGTAGCAATTGAGAATTCTTTGCTCAGGATCACTACATCGTGTTGTAGATTTTGTGAGTTTTTATTTGAAACACAGGATGAGGAAGGGAGAAATTCTTATTGCTTGATTAAATTCTGACTGAATTACAAAGCTTAAATAGGAAAGCTAGACGAGGCATCCACCTCTCAAAGCATAACTGAGTAATGCCTAAAAACCAGGAGCATTACTCTGAAACAAATAAACTGAACTCCTAAAAAACAGAATGCAACTACTAAGTCATGATCCTCAAACTAAGGCATGACTTGACTGGGTCCTAAACTTAAGCTAACATTTGAATTATGCATTCTAACACCTCCCCTTAATTCAAATGTCACGAATTCCAATTCTTTCCATGAATAGCTGATGCTTGGCCTGCGGCAAACTCTTGGTGAATAGATCAGCATTCTGATCATTAGTACCACAGAATTTTAACTCAATTTTGCTCGAATCGACCAACCCCTCGATGAAGTGGTCTTTGAACTTCAATGTGTTTGGTCCTTGCATGGTATGCAGGATTCTTTGTCATACAAATTGCAGACTTGTTGTCGCACCACAGATTTGTAGCATTCTCCTGCACACTTCCCAAATCAGCTAGCAATTTCCTTAGCCAGACTGCTTGTCTTCCTGCTGCACCTGAGGCAACATATTCTGCCTCAGTTGATGATAATGCAACAGTATCCTGCTTCTTTGAGCTCCAAGTTACAGCTCCTGACCCAAGCAAAAACACTGATCCAGATGTGCTCTTTCTGTCATCTAGATCCCCTGCCCAGTCACTGTCTGTGTAACCAACCAAACTAAACCTGCTAGATACATCATAATGAATTCCTTTGTCTACGGTTCCAGCTATATACCTGAGTATTCTTTTGGCTGCTCCCAAGTGTTGCTTGGTTGGACAATGCAAAAATCTGGAAACCTTACTAACACTGAATGCAATGTCAGCCTGGTATGAGTGATGGTATCAAGCTATACCTCGCAAGTGCACGATTTTATCGTTGTACACTATTAAGGGTCGATCCCACAAGGAGTTGAAAAGATTACTAATTGTTCTAATCCGATCGTTTAGCTAAGTCGAAAATAAAAGATGAGGTTGTTATACTAATGCTACCTAAAACGAAATGAAATGCAATCTAAACAAAAGCAAGGTAAATGAGCAAGAACGAAGGATAAGTTGTAATTCAAATGATTAAAAGGCCTAGGACTCGGTTCTTCCCAAACTATTCGCAATTCCACATAATTAAATCCCTAGGCTAATCACAAGGGTAGTTAGGTGAGGAGGTGACGGCTCTAATTCGCCTAAGACCCCCCTCTCGGGTTCGAAATAGGACACTAGCTCTACCCACCAACCCCCCTCTCGGGTTCGAAGGTCGGAATCCCTAACTCAATACCCGACTACCCCAAAAACATGCATTTTCCCAAGGTAGTCCGATAATTGCTAAGGTCATTAAGCCCCATCAATTCCCGGGTCATCCCACTCCCTCTCTCGAGGGTCGATTTCAAACGCTAATTTAGAGGTGTCCTACCCCGGTTCTCCCTTTCGGTCTCAACCGGGGTCAACAATAGGGTCAAAACTCGGGTATCCAAATCACAACCTAACCAACTCTCGTTGGTGGTAAAGGGTCGTAAGTCAACACTACCCAAGAGTCAACCCATAACCCAAGTCAATCCTCTAAACTACCCTCACCAATTTCCCCAAATAATTAGCCTTTATGAAATTCAATTAATGAAATTACTCATGTCGGGTCAAACCGAGCCCTAGTGGAAGACTACTCACTAATCATGGTCCTAATTGCAAAATAAACAATAAAGATGGAAACTTTGGTCACAAACATGGTGAGAAGATGAAATTCACTACTAAACATGCAACAATCTAACAATGGGTGAAAGGAAAGTTGATTTAATCTAATAATGAGAGTGATTAAGCCTAAAGACACAATCTTTAACCAAATCAACTCAAAGATTAAGTCTTTGAGGACAACTACCCAAGGATGAACAAAAGAAAGAGGAACAAAGGAAAGATGAACAATGAAAAGATAAACAATGATGGAATTAACAACAACAAACAAACAACACTAACAATCTTAACATAAACAATCAAACAAACATAAAAGAAGAACAAAAATGTAAACAAATGAAAATAGGGAGAGAATTAATACCAACAAAATAGTGAAAGAGGAATTTGGATAGAAATAATAAAGAAGGAAATCCTTCAATCTTCTTACAAACCCAAATTCAATCACTAATTGATTGAAGAACTTCTCTAATTAAAGCAAGATTAATAAAGAGATTAAGAAAGTTTAAAGCTTGAAAGGGTAAATATTCTGGATCTAGGGTTGTGTGTACAAAAGGGTTTAAGAGGGGGTATTTATAGGCTTGTACAAGATTAGGAAGAAAAGAGGAAGAATAGCCCAAATCCCGTGCTGCTGTGTTTTGCCGGTCCACCGGCAGCCGGTGATCCTACCGGCAAAACCGTGCAAAATTTAAAAATAGCTGGCATCTGTGTTTTGCCGGTGGGCCGGTTGCCGGCCTGCCGGCAAAACACACTCTTCAGGACTTCTTCTTCTTCTTTATGGTGCGTAATGCCGGTTGACCGGCTGCCGGTGCTCCTACCGGCAGCGAGGCCAAGCTTGTTTTTCACCAAAATCTTCAATTAATTCCACTTGCTGTGCTTTACCGGTGGGCCGGTTGCCGGCCTGCCGGCAAAGCACATTCCTCAACTTTTCTTCAAAATCTTAAGTCATTCTCTGGGGTGTGTTTTGCCGGTGGCTAGACCGGCTGCCGGTCTGCCGGCAAAACACACTCTTCAGCATTTCTTCACCTCTTCTTCACGTAAAAGCAATGGGGTGCCTTTCTTGCCCCGAATTCTCCATACTTGGGTCGTTTCCTACAAAAGGATGCACAAGGTAACAAGTACGGGCATTGGGCACAAAACGCAAGGAAAAACACCCGAAACCGACTCGATATGAGTCGGTATGCATAAAAGAAAGAGGGAATTAGAAGTAAATTAATCGTATATCAAACCTCCCCACACTTAATCCTTACTCGTCCCCGAGTAAGTCCTTAAACCAAATGCACAAAGCATTATTATGATAGACATGGAGAGTGGATGCACAATATAAGCATCACTCAACTAAACTACTACTTAAGCCGATCGAGTATTAGCGCACTCAACGCCCCTTCAACTCACAATTTGACACCCATGAGGGGAGAGTGCCCTATTGCAAGGCAAGTTGGGTCTTGCTACAAAACTTTTGACACATTCATCATGAAAGCACATAATCAACAAATAGAATGCATCCAACAAAATGATCCACTTTCCTCATCTAAGTGGTCGGATTTTTTTCAAATAACAAAACATGGTCTCGGTCGGGAGTACCGTCTCAGGAGTGCCAATTGAGGTGCCAACCCCCTAAATGTGACAAAAGCAACCCTTGTGTGACCAATGCTCAAGAAACTAATTCAAGAGCGGGGAAAGGGAAGAAAGGGCAAGTCCGCCGAGAATTACAAAACCGACACAAGATTCAACCAAAGGACCCATGACTAAGGAGACCAAGGCAACGACATCCTCACGGTTTTCACTCGTCACTCAATGAAAGAACAAGGTGATTTTTGTGACAAAAAGTAACCAAAATCACTCAACTAACTCGACTAGCGAAAACGTGCCCGCAATCTAATGTGTAACACCGTCCTATGTCCAATGAAATGCAAACAATGGGAAAAATGCACAAAACATGAAGCAAGGGTTACAACGGGGCTAAGGAGAAGGTCGAAACGGGATTGGTGCAAGCACCGTTTGGACATGTGGGGCTCAAATCAAGAATCGTCGACACATCACATCCCATCTCTTATTGCAACACATGAGACACGTCTATGCCCTAACATAGCAATGATGACCAAAACTATGCAAAAATTGCATAAACCCAACTCAAGTAGGAAAAATTTGATAAAACTCCTTTTATTTCAACAAACGGTAACGTCTACACCGTAACAACGACTCGGTTTCCAAAGCCATGCAAAAAAATGTGTAGACCCGACTCATTTTTGGAAAAACATCAATTTGCCCCTTTTTATTTGGCAACGGCTTTTTCTACCCCTTTAAATGATGAGTAGGGGTGTTGCACGCCTTTTTCTTTTTCTTGACAACAAACAAATATATACAACATAACTCATTTTTTTTTTGATTTTTCATGACTTTTTTCACTTTTCTATTTTTTTTTTTTTTTTTTTTTTTTTTTGCAAAACCTCTTATTTATATATGATGCCAAATTCATACCAAGTTCCGACCCAACGGATATGTGAACTATCCATCACTATGCCCCAAATCACCTCCTACAACACAACTACAAAACCGACCAATTCTTGATTAAGGAAAGGTGTTTATGGAATGTAGTTAATTTAGTGGGTTTGCCAATAAAAAGGCTAAGGCTCAAAAGGGGGTGAATCAAAAAGGGAGATAATGTAGGGAATAAAACAAGGCTATTTGGCTATTGTGAGGTTCATATAAACTGATTTTTGCTTCATAATATATGTACA
Source organism: Silene latifolia (assembly GCF_048544455.1). Lineage (NCBI taxonomy): Eukaryota > Viridiplantae > Streptophyta > Magnoliopsida > Caryophyllales > Caryophyllaceae > Silene > Silene latifolia. The sequence continues at coordinate 1,430,206 of NC_133536.1, forward strand.
AAAATGTAATGCAATTTCATGATCTAAGGACGATGCGACACACTTATGCGTAAAGATGTGACACGCCTCGCGAGGAGACCTACTCTCAAACCTAGATGAGGGCGGGGTATGAATGTACCCGCCCTAGGAGGCTCTACCCTTACCTTTGAGTAGTTAAGTCGAGCCAAAGGTCTAGCCTACGGCCCAAGGTCTCACAAGTTCGGTCTAGACTCATTGGTCAAGCTCCCCCTTCCTCGGCTAACTAAGAGGCCACGGGTGCGAGTCACGAGGAGGGGAAAGGCACAATTGGGCACATTAGTTCATCATGGGGGTACTTGGTTCCCTTCCTTTGACCATGTTCTTCCTTAAAAACTTATTTACAAACTCAATGCAAAAGAAAGAAATGCAACAAGTATTTACATGTGAACAAGTGCATGCGGAAATTCAAACAAACACGAAATGAAACATGCAACAAATTGGCTAAACCTAGCAGCACATCAACACCAAAATTCCAAACGGTCTCCAAAGGAGACACCCAAAGCAACAAAATTCCCATTCTCCTTCAAAATATCCAAGATACCAAAAAGAAAGAATAGTAAAAGGAGCAAGAGATAGGAGGGATTATACCAAGCGGTCTTCTGGCTCCTTTTTGCCTCAAGTGGTCAATGTGTCATGCCAAAGGTTAGACAAAACATATATATACAATGCAAATTTTTTTTTGAATTTTTCAGAAATTTTTCAATTTTTTCAATTTTTAGGCATTTTCTCTAATTTATAAACATTTACAATTATAAACAAATATTCACAAGAGTGGATATTTCCCTCCCCACACTTGAAATGTACATTGTCCTCAATGGACAAAAGCATAGGGAGAGAAGAGGAAAAATGAAGGAACATATTTTTGATTTTTTTGATTTTTAAAGGCAAAATAACATATTTTTGTGATTTTTGGGTTTGAAAAATTTAAAAGACATATTTTTGGGTTTTTTGATATGAAAACTCCCTCCCCACACTTATTTATTTACATTACTTCCAAATGGAAATAAATGTGTGGAGGGAGTACAAATTAAAAGACATATTTTTGTTTTTTTTAGGCCCTCCCCACACTTATTTATAGACATGGGAGGGCATATTAGTGAAATAAATTAGCATGTTTTTGGTTTTTTGGTCATTTTTCAATTTTTAGTTGGTTTTTAGTTTGAAAATGCAATGCATGCTCTATTCTATATGCAAAATTGAAATGACAATGCAAATTATGCTAAGTGAATGCAATTACTAAATGTGACAATATATTACAAAATTGAAATCTAATGCAATCCTATATGATGCAACTAAATGAATTATCAACTAAATGCATGCGAAAAATTTAAACATGAATGAGAAATTTGGATAAAAGGGAGAAATCATACTTGTCATTTGGATTGATTGTGAGGAGCATACCAAAGGCTTTGGATTAAAAAGGGAGCAATAATAGGCCATCAACTCGGCCTCTTGGGACTAAGACCCCATCACATCATCTAATTCTTCATCATTGAAATCATCTCCGGTATTCAAGTCGGAGCCTTGAACTAAATCCTCGGGGTTGAAGGTGAAGTTACCTCCACTACCGCCGTCACCCATAAGACCTCCCGAGAAATCACCGCTCATATTCATCACGCCGCTATCTCCTCCCGTGAAACCACCACCGGACCCCGACGCACCCGCATCACTAGCAAAATAGGGCCGAACTCCCCCTAACCATTGGGCATCATGCCCCTCCGGTCTAGACTCGGGCATAGGTGGGAAAACGGGTCGCGCAAAGTAGTCCGGTTGGAGGTTAAAGCCTCCGCGGACCAATTTCCCATCCTTTGGGTAGTTCCCATCGGGCCAAGTGAAATAAGAGGGGTGAGGGTCCTCATAGCCCACGTACTCTCGTCGACAAAAATCATCATAGATGGGATAAGTACCGGTAGCTTGATCATAGTATATCCGGTCTAACTTTCTCCCCAACACGTCCCTCTCACTAGCGGCCTTCGCCGTGGCAATGTCCATCCTCTCCATCCATTCGGTGAGAGATGGAGGCAAGGGTGGATAAGTAGGTTGACCAGAGGAGGAGGTCTCTCCTTGTTGAAATTGCCATGGTGGTGGTTGGTGAGTTTGAGGTGCGGCATATCGTAGGGAGGAGGGAGTGTCGCGTCTACGGTCCCTAGAATAAACCCGTGGAATATTGGGAGGAGGTTGGTCGGTTGGAGGGTCTTCTTCAATGTCAAGGAGATAGAACTCCTTGTCCTTTTCAATTTTTACCGCGGTAGCATTTGGAAGCCGGATTGAATTCTTATGATTGATTTGCCAATATTCAAGGTCGTCAAAGGGGTTCACCTTTAACCACTCAAGCTTGGTGGTCATGTAGTGCTTTGTCAAGTAGGTGTCCCCGGCTATCCAATTCATCGTGGAAAGGTCAACCGGACGGTCCAAGTTGCGGGCAATTCGGGTGATCATGCCACCCACATGTATCGGGGTTCTATGCCCCGGAGAACTTGCAATCTTGGATAGGTTAAGGGCGAGGTAGTGAGCCACATTAATTCGGAAGGGGGTGGGTTTCGTGAACAAGTAGGACCCTAATATTTCAAGCTCGTGGGTCCTAAACACCCAAGGTTCATCCACCGCAAGAACGGTGCACCCCATACATCTATGCCACACCCGAATGACGGGATTGTGGCAACTTGACGCGGGCCTTTTCACCCCCGGTTGATCATCAAGGCCCGAAATCGCCTTCCAAACACGGGAGTAGTGAAAATCAGTGGGCGGGGTATGCGACGGCGCATTTTCCAGCCCAAAAATTTGAGCCAACCGACCCAAAGTAATGCTATGTTCCCGGTTCATGAGTCTAAAGCTAAGGGTAGCTACCATCCCAGATTGCCGGTGTTTGTTAATCTTAAGACTACTCAGAAATTCCCATGTGATCCGAGGGTAAGTATACTCATGCATGGTAAATATCCCCCTCATGCCGCACCCCGCAAACAAAGTTTCCGTCTCCCTAGCAATCCCAAGGGTACACAAAGACGGATGATGAAGGAACTTAGTAGGGGTGAGGGGACGATTTTTAAAGAGAATAAACTTACCCTTTTGCATAGGTGTGGTAAACTCGACAATGGGAAAGTCCGGATCGGGGTAAGTATCGGTCGCCGCTTGAGCAATCAATGCCGCTTGGTCCCTTGCTATGTCGGCCCTTGTTCTTCTTCCGGCCATTTTGATGATTGGAGGAGATTGGTGAAGGTTGGAGGGAGTTTGATTGAGTTTTAATGGAGTTAGGGTTGAAAAGGGGGAAAAATTATGGAGGAATGAAGAAGGAAGAAAGAGGAAATGAAATGAAGAAAGGGGATTCTCGGGTTTATTTTGATGGTCTGCGTGTGCGTTTTGCCGGTTGGCGAACCGGCAGCCGGTCTGCCGGTAAAACGCACTTCCTCATTTTCTATTTTCGAATTTCTCCTTCAAAATCCTTGACCTCGCTGCCGGTGGACCAACCGGCTGCCGGTCCACCGGCAAAACACTCTCCTCAATTAATTTTCCCATAAACCGTGTGTGTTCACGGTGAGAGTCCGCCTACCGGCAAAACACACTCCTACTCAAAAATCCAACTTCCCAGCTTCATAATATGAGTGTTTTACCGGTGAGCCGGTTGCCGGCCTACCGGCAAAACACTCCTCTTCACCAATTTTCAAAAAAATCCAAGTCTTCAGGTGTGTCTTACCGGTGGGCCGGTTGCCGGCCTGCCGGCAAGACACACTCCTCAACATCATTACTTCGTGTTTTCAGCTTGCCAGGTGTGTTATGCCGGTGAGCCGGTTGCCGGCCTACCGGCAAAACACACCACAACTTCTATTTTCCAAAAATTTGTTTGGCCTCGCTGCCGGTGGACCAAATTTGCCGGTCCAAAGCAAAACACAACACACAGCTATTTTTTTGTTGTGTTCTTCCAATTTGCTCAATTTTTCTTCAACTCAACTTTGAGCTTTTTCATTGACCCCGGGATTCATGTTTTCCACAATTACTCCGACGCATGATGTCGGGATTTCGGGTCAACGAAAATAAAACTTGTGTTCTTCAAAAGTGACCTCCGTCACCAATCCAAATTGACAAAATACGACTCCAAATCTCTCACTACTAGTCTAGAATGCAAGTTATTTACAAAGATGCATGGGTTGCCTCCCATGTAGCGCCCTTGTTTAATGTCGTAGGCTCGACGGAGTTATGAATAACAATCAATAATTTGGAATAAAAGTGGCAATTGAGCTCACATTCTTGATAATAGGGGTTCCGGCAATGTAGTGCTTTAGCCGTTGTCCATTTACCTTGAATGTTTGGTCTCCATCGGAAACTTCAACCGACCCATAGGGAAAAGCTCGGACCACGGTGAAAGGCCCCGACCACTTTGACTTTAATTTTCCCGAAAAGAGCTTGAACCTTGAGTTAAAGAGGAGAACCAAGTCCCCCTCCTTGAATTCCCTCCTTATAATAGCTTTGTCATGGAACCGCTTGGTCTTTTCTTTGTACAACCTAGAGCTCTCATAAGCCTCTAGTCGGAATTCTTCAAGCTCATTGAGGTCAAGTAGCCGCTTCTCCCCGGCGCTCTTCAAGTCAAAGTTAAGTAGACGGATGGCCCAATGTGCCTTGTGCTCCAACTCAACCGGTAAATGACAAGGCTTATCGTACACCAACCGGAACGATGAAGTTCCTATTGGTGTTTTAAAAGCGGTCCGGTAAGCCCACAATGCATCATTGAGCTTGGTAGACCAATCTTTCCTTGACCGGCTCACGGTCTTTTCAAGGATCATCTTGATTTCACGGTTAGAGATTTCGGCTTGGCCGTTAGCTTGTGGGTGATAGGCAAGGCTCCGCCTATGTTGCACCCCATGCTTCTTGAGTAAAGCATCAAGAGTCCTCTCCCGGAAATGAGTTCCACGGTCACTTATCACAATTCGTGGAACTCCAAACCGTGGGAATATGATTGTCTCCATGAGTTTGGTTACTGATTTTGCGTCACAAGTCTTTGTTGGAATTGCTTCAACCCATTTGCTCACGTAGTCCACCGCAACAAGAATATACTCATTCCCATTTGATGAGGGAAAAGGGCCTTGGTAGTCAATGCCCCATACATCGAATACCTCCACCTCAAGTATGTAGTTCATTGGCATTTCATGCCTCCTTGAAATGTTACCACTTCTTTGACACTTGTCACACTTCTTGACGTAGGTGGCCACATCGTGAAATAGGGAAGGCCAAAAGAATCCACATTGGAGCACCCTCGCGGCGGTTTTTCGTGAACTACCATGCCCTCCACTTGGCATGTCATGGCAATGAGAAATTATGGGTTGGACTTCTTCATTGGGGATGCATCTTCTAATTATCCCGTCGGCACAAGCTTTGTAGAGGCACGGTTCTTCCCAAAAATATTGCTTAAGGTCATGGAAGAATTTCTTTCTCTTATGGGAATCATAACCGTGTGGGATGACCCCGGATACCAAATAATTTACATAGTCCGCGTACCACGGGGTATCCATCAAAGCTAGTGCGAATAGTTGATCATCCGGTAATGTGTCATCAATTGGCAATCCATCCTTATCCTTGACATGGAGTAGCCGAGAAAGATGATCGGCTACCACATTTTCTACACCTTTCTTGTCTCTAATATCGATATCGAACTCTTGCAACAATAGTATCCACCGAATCAAGCGGGGCTTTGACTCCTTCTTGATCAGCAAGTGTCTCAACGCCGTGTGATCGGTGTGCACAATTACCTTAGAGCCCACCAAATAAGAACGAAACTTGTTCATGGCATATATGACCGCCAAAAGCTCCTTTTCGGTGGTAGTGTAATGTGATTGAGCTTCATCCAAAGTCTTGCTTGCATAATATATGGCATGGAGTTTACCATTCTTCTTTTGTCCTAGCACCGCTCCCACCGCCACATCACTAGCATCGCACATCAACTCGAAAGGTTCTCCCCAAGTGGGAGGTTGCATGATTGGAGCGGTGATGAGAGCTTCCTTCAACCTATTGAATGCATCCAAACACTCATTAGTAAATTCAAACGGCACATCTTTTCCAAGCAACAAAGTTAAAGGTCGGGCAATCAAAGAAAAATCCTTAATGAATCTCCGGTAAAAACCGGCATGCCCAAGAAAACTCCTAATTCCTTTTACATTAGTGGGAGGGGGTAGTGTTTTGATCACTTCAATCTTGGCTTGATCAACTTCCAAGCCCTTACTTGACACTACATGACCCAAAACAACCCCGGATGTCACCATGAAGTGACATTTCTCCCAATTCAAGACTAGACCACTCTCTTGACATCTTTTCAAGACCTTACCCAAATTAGCTAGACATCCATCAAATGAGGTGCCTACGACCGAGAAGTCGTCCATAAACACCTCCATGATATTCTCAACATATTCGGAAAATATAGCTAGCATGCATCTTTGAAATGTGGCTGGCGCATTGCAAAGCCCAAAGGGCATGCGCCTATAAGCAAAGGTGCCGAATGGGCACGTGAATGTGGTCTTTTCTTGGTCATTAGGGTGAATCGGGATTTGGAAAAACCCCGAAAACCCATCAAGGTAGCAAAAATGAGAATGTTGGGCAAGTCTTTCCAACATTTGGTCAAGGAAAGGGAGGGGGAAATGGTCTTTCCTAGTTGCCTTGTTTAGGCGCCTATAGTCTATACACATTCTCCACCCGGTTGTGACTCTTGTTGGAATTAGTTCATTCTTATCATTGGTGACTACCGTGACCCCGCCCTTCTTCGGCACAACATGCACCGGGCTCACCCATGCACTATCGGAGATAGGGTAAATTATGCTTGCATCATAGAGCTTCAACACCTCCTTCCTAACCACTTCTTTCATAGCGGGGTTAAGGCGGCGTTGAGGCTCAATGGAAGATGCACTCTCATCCTCCAAGTGAATGCGATGGGTGCAAAAAGAAGGGCTAATCCCCTTGATATCATCAATTGAGTACCCAATGACATCCTTGTATTTTTTCACAACATCAAGTAATTTTTGAAGTTCGGTGTCATTGAGTGCACTATTGACAATAATAGGGTAAGTATCATTAGGGCCAAGGAAAGCATGTTTAAGAGTAGAAGGAAGAGGTTTCAACTCCACTTGAGGAGGCGTGGATCTCTCCTCTTTCTTATCATCTCTTCTCAAGCTTTCAAATTCTTTGTCCGGGTCTTCTTCAATTGTTGCTTCCATAGCTAAAGCATACTCCCGGTGCTCCTTGCAATCCTTTACCTTGCCCTCAAGGAACCCTTGCAAACCCTTGTCTTCATCAAATTTCTTCATATCAACCCATTCTTCTACCACATCAATCATATAACAAGACTTTTCTTCCGAAGGCTCTTTCATAGCCTTGCTCAAGGAGAATTCAACCTTATCTTCACCCACTTGCAAAGAAAGCTTCCCATTCTTCACATCAATCATGGCACCCCCCGTAGCAAGGCAAGGGCGCCCCAATATGATGGGAATATTTGAGTCTTCGGGGATGTCCATTACATAGAAATCACATGGAAATGCAAGTTTCCCCACCTTGAGTGGGACATCCTCCACAAGACCAATAGGGTATCTTACCGACCTATCCGCAAGTTGGAGAGAAACCCTTGTTGGTGAAAGCTCATATCCCTTCAACTTCTTGAAAATTTTGAGGGGCATAAGACTAATGCTTGCCCCCAAATCACACAAAGCCCTCTCAATGTGCACGGTCCCAATCTTACAAGGTATGGAAAAACTCCCCGGGTCTTCAAGCTTTTGAGGAGCTTCATTCATGAGAATTGCACTACACTCCTTGGATAAGCTCACCGTAGTTGTTGGGCTCAAAGAGTTTTTGTTTGAGATAAGCTCCTTCAAGAACTTGCCATAGCTTGGAATCTCCTTTACGGCATCAATGAAAGGCATGGTAATGTTGATACCCTTCATCATGTCCATGAACTTCCCATACTTTTGTTCAAGTTTGGCTCTTGCCAACCTTTGTGGAAAGGGAACCGGTGGTACATAAGTTCTTACCACTTGTTGTTGAGGCTCTTCAACCACCCTTGTTGGGTTATCAATCACTTTTGGAGTTTCCACAACAATTTCCACAAGCTCATCTTTTCCCTCCTTTTCTTCAATTACCTTAGGAGGTTCAACCATAATTTGAGGTTCAATGACATTACCCGGTCTACTACTCTTCCTTTTCTTGACAAATTCCCGGTCTTCCAAGTCTCTACCACTCCTCAAGTGAATAGCATTCATGGTTTTCGGATTTTCCTCGGTTTTACCCGGGAATTTACCTTGGGAGGCTTATAGTTGGCTCATTTGGGTAGCCAATTGGGAGATTTGGTTGTCCGTCATTCGTTGAGAGGCTTGCATTTGGGTTCTAAGTTGGTTGATGGATGTGGTTGTCTCTTCTTGTTTTTGGGTGGTATGGTTGATGAATTGTGTTTGATGACTCATCATTTGTTCCATCATGAGTTCCATGTTTGACTTTGGTTGGGTGGGTTGTTGGAATGGTTGGAAATTTTGTTGGAATGGTTGGGTGGTTTGTTGGAATGGTTGGGTGGTTGGTGGGTTAAGTGATTGAAATTGTTGTCTAGGTTGGAAGGTTCTTCCTTGGAAACCCGGTGGACCTTGATTGAATGTCGTGTTTTGTTTTTGAGTTTGGAAGTTTGGTTGTTGTGAGTTTTGTTGGAAGGTTGGGTTTTGGACATTTTGAGAGCCATAAGAGAAGTTTGGGTGGGCTCTCAATCCGGGGTGATATTGGTTGTTGTTAAATGCTTGCTTGGCCGGACTAGACTCCCATATCCCGTTCACTTGCTCCATACCACTTCCATCTCCAACCAACAAAGGACACTCATTGGGTGGGTGTCCTTGGTCTCCACAAAGCTCACAACTATAGACTTGGTTCCTCATAGAAGAATTGCTAGATGTTTTGCTTGAGCTCATCAAGGCAACTTGTTGCTTAAGCTCTTCTATCATCTCTTTCACTTCCACATTGTTGGCCGACTCGACCGTTGACTTCCCCTTCCTCTTGTGCCTATCATTGTTCCAATGAAAGGTACGAGAAGCCATTTCTTCAATAAGCTCTTTCGCCGTCTTGTGGTCTATCTTATCCAAAGCTCCCTTCCCCGAGCCGGAATCGAGGTTCATCTTCATATCATTGTTCAACCCTTCATAGAAATTGTTGATAAGCTCATCATCCCCAATACCGTGGTGAGGACATAGCCTTTGGAGGCCCTTGTACCTCTCCCATGCTTCATAAAGGGTTTCATCTTCTTGTTGGGTGAACCCTTGGAGCTCACTCTTGATTCTTGCGGTTCGTTGGGGTGGGAAATACTTGTTGAGAAAAGCCTTAGAGACATCATCCCAAGTCCGAAGAGAGTCGGGTTCACAACTTTTAAGCCATTCCTTGGCACTTCCCCTCAAAGAGTAAGGGAAAAGCCTAAGGCGTACGGCATCCTCCGTCACTCCATTGGCCTTGAACATGTCACAACTATCCAAGAACTCGTTGAGATGCTCGTTGGGGTTTTCGGTGGCTCCCCCTCCGAATTGGTTCCCTTGGACAAGTTGTAGCAAGGTGGCTTTCACATCAAAATTATTAGCTTGAATAGGTGGCTTGACAATACTCGGATTCACCACCTTTTTCGGAGCCAAGTTATCTCTCATAGGAACCGCGGCCATTGTTACTTCCGTCTCCGGTGTTGCAAAAGGATTTTCGAAAGTTTCAAAGACCCGTGGTTCTTCTTGAAGGTCCTCAATTACTGGATTTTCTTGAGGAATCGGTGTTTCTATAAGCCCTCTTCTACGGAGTGAGTTTAGTCTTCTTGCAGTAGCTTCGATCTCGTGGTCAATCGGACGAATTGGATGACCTCTTCGAGTTCTCCTTCTCATGCAAAAAGTCCTACACACTTAGGAGAAGGATTAGTAACACAAAGACTTAGTCTAAACAAGAATGAAAACAATTAATATCTAGCCGAACTCCCCGGCAACGGCGCCAAAAACTTGATGGTATCAAGCTATACCTCGCAAGTGCACGATTTTATCGTTGTACACTATTAAGGGTCGATCCCACAAGGAGTTGAAAAGATTACTAATTGTTCTAATCCGATCGTTTAGCTAAGTCGAAAATAAAAGATGAGGTTGTTATACTAATGCTACCTAAAACGAAATGAAATGCAATCTAAACAAAAGCAAGGTAAATGAGCAAGAACGAAGGATAAGTTGTAATTCAAATGATTAAAAGGCCTAGGACTCGGTTCTTCCCAAACTATTCGCAATTCCACATAATTAAATCCCTAGGCTACAAAAACTTGATGGTATCAAGCTATACCTCGCAAGTGCACGATTTTATCGTTGTACACTATTAAGGGTCGATCCCACAAGGAGTTGAAAAGATTATTAATTGTTCTAATCCGATCGTTTAGCTAAGTCGAAAATAAAAGATGAGGTTGTTATACTAATGCTACCTAAAACGAAATGAAATGCAATCTAAACAAAAGCAAGGTAAATGAGCAAGAACGAAGGATAAGTTGTAATTCAAATGATTAAAAGGCCTAGGACTCGGTTCTTCCCAAACTATTCGCAATTCCACATAATTAAATCCCTAGGCTAATCACAAGGGTAGTTAGGTGAGGAGGTGACGGCTCTAATTCGCCTAAGACCCCCCTCTCGGGTTCGAAATAGGACACTAGCTCTACCCACCAACCCCCCCTCTCGGGTTCGAAGGTCGGAATCCCTAACTCAATACCCGACTACCCCAAAAACATGCATTTTCCCAAGGTAGTCCGATAATTGCTAAGGTCATTAAGCCCCATCAATTCCCGGGTCATCCCACTCCCTCTCTCGAGGGTCGATTTCAAACGCTAATTTAGAGGTGTCCTACCCCGGTTCTCCCTTTCGGTCTCAACCGGGGTCAACAATAGGGTCAAAACTCGGGTATCCAAATCACAACCTAACCAACTCTCGTTGGTGGTCAAGGGTCGTAAGTCAACACTACCCAAGAGTCAACCCATAACCCAAGTCAATCCTCTAAACTACCCTCACCAATTTCCCCAAATAATTAGCCTTTATGAAATTCAATTAATGAAATTACTCATGTCGGGTCAAACCGAGCCCTAGTGGAAGACTACTCACTAATCATGGTCCTAATTGCAAAATAAACAATAAAGATGGAAACTTTGGTCACAAACATGGTGAGAAGATGAAATTCACTACTAAACATGCAACAATCTAACAATGGGTGAAAGGAAAGTTGATTTAATCTAATAATGAGAGTGATTAAGCCTAAAGACACAATCTTTAACCAAATCAACTCAAAGATTAAGTCTTTGAGGACAACTACCCAAGGATGAACAAAAGAAAGAGGAACAAAGGAAAGATGAACAATGAAAAGATAAACAATGATGGAATTAACAACAACAAACAAACAACACTAACAATCTTAACATAAACAATCAAACAAACATAAAAGAAGAACAAAAATGTAAACAAATGAAAATAGGGAGAGAATTAATACCAACAAAATAGTGAAAGAGGAATTTGGATAGAAATAATAAAGAAGGAAATCCTTCAATCTTCTTACAAACCCAAATTCAATCACTAATTGATTGAAGAACTTCTCTAATTAAAGCAAGATTAACAAAGAGATTAAGAAAGTTTAAAGCTTGAAAGGGTAAATATTCTGGATCTAGGGTTGTGTGTACAAAAGGGTTTAAGAGGGGGTATTTATAGGCTTGTACAAGATTAGGAAGAAAAGAGGAAGAATAGCCCAAATCCCGTGCTGCTGTGTTTTGCCGGTCCACCGGCAGCCGGTGATCCTACCGGCAAAACCGTGCAAAATTTAAAAATAGCTGGCATCTGTGTTTTGCCGGTGGGCCGGTTGCCGGCCTGCCGGCAAAACACACTCTTCAGGACTTCTTCTTCTTCTTTATGGTGCGTAATGCCGGTTGACCGGCTGCCGGTGCTCCTACCGGCAGCGAGGCCAAGCCTGTTTTTCACCAAAATCTTCAATTAATTCCACTTGCTGTGCTTTACCGGTGGGCCGGTTGCCGGCCTGCCGGCAAAGCACATTCCTCAACTTTTCTTCAAAATCTTAAGTCATTCTCTGGGGTGTGTTTTGCCGGTGGCTAGACCGGCTGCCGGTCTGCCGGCAAAACACACTCTTCAGCATTTCTTCACCTCTTCTTCACGTAAAAGCAATGGGGTGCCTTTCTTGCCCCGAATTCTCCATACTTGGGTCGTTTCCTACAAAAGGATGCACAAGGTAACAAGTACAGGCATTGGGCACAAAACGCAAGGAAAAACACCCGAAACCGACTCGATATGAGTCGGTATGCATAAAAGAAAGAGGGAATTAGAAGTAAATTAATCGTATATCAATGAGTTAGATAGTTCAGACCCCCAACTATACTTCTGTATAAACTCTCATCTGCAGGACCAGTGCCATCTTGCTTCTGCAACTTTTCATTTATATTCATGGGTGTAATTGCTGTTTCACAATTCTCCATTTTGAATTTCTTCAGGAGATCTTGGGCATATTTCTTTTGTGAAACAGAAATCCCATCCTTGCTTTGACTTACTTCCAAGCCAAGGAAGTATTTTAGCAATCCCAAATCACTCATCTCAAATTCATTCATCATAGAATTTCTGAATTGCATAAATAATTCTTGTGATGAACTGACATAAATAATATCATCCACATAAACACATACCATGATGAATCCTGTGTCAGCGGCTTTCTTTGTGTACAAAGTAGGCTCATTCTCACTTCTACTGAACCCATTCTTGGCAAAGAACTCATCAAGCCTGCTGTACCATGCTCTAGGAGCCTGCTTCAATCCATACAAGGCCTTCTTCAGCTTATAGACCTTCTGCTCTTCTCCTTTCTTAACAAATCCCAGCGGCTGATCCACATAGACATCCTCTTGCAATTCACCATTCAAGAATGCAGACTTGACATCAAATTGGTAAACTGGCAATTTAAATTGTGCAGCCAAAGCCAGAATCACCCTTACTGTTTCAAATCTTGCCACAGGAGAAAATGTTTCCTCAAAATCAATTCCCTCCTTCTGAGCATAACCTTTAACTACTAACCTTGCCTTATGCTTTTGGATGCTCCCATCTGTATTGAACTTTGTTCTGAACACCCACTTTAACCCAATTGGTTTTTTTTCAGTTGGTGCATCAACCAACTCCCAAGTCTTATTCTTGTGAATAGACTTAACTTCTTCTTCCATTGCAACCTGCCATTGATCTTGCTTTACAGCTTCAAAGAAATCAGCAGGTTCTTCAGTAACAAGAGCAAAACCACATTGCTCATAAATCTCTTCAAGAGATTTCATTTTCCTAGGAGGAGACTCCTCTGAATCTGTATCAGATGACAGTCTTGAACCAGATGATTGACTGTCATCTGAACCAGATGACTCACTACTTTGAGGAGTTCTTGATGGAGTAGCATTCTCCTGAGCATCACCATTTCCCTGAACTATGTCACTAGAATGTTCAAATGTAAACATTCTGTGACCTGCAGCAGCATCATTTACCCAATTCCATTCTTCATTTTCAGCAAATATCACATTCCTACTAATTATCACTTTCTCAGTTAAAGGATTGTATAGCCTGTATGCCTTAGATTGGGTTGCATATCCAACAAATATGCATTTCACAGATTTATCATCTAATTTTGATCTCAAATTAACCAAGGCATAGGCTACACACCCAAAGATTCTGAGATGACTTACATTGGGTCTCCTTCCTGTCCATAATTCATATGGTATGCTGTCTGCAACTGCCCTTGTTGGTGAAATATTCAAAATATAGACAGCAGTTGATACTGCCTCTCCCCAAAACTCATTTGGCAGATTCCTTGACCTTAACATGCTCCTTGCCATTTCCACCACTGTTCTATTTTTTCTTTCTGCAACTCCATTCTGCTCAGGAGTATATGGAGCAGTTAGTTCTCTCTTAATGCCCTTGCTTTCACAGAAATCATTAAATTCCTGTGATGTGAATTCTCCCCCTCTGTCAGTTCTGAGACATTTCAGAATTTTTCCACTTTGAGTTTCAATCATAATTTTCCATTTATTGAAATACTCAAATGACTCTGACTTTAATTTCAGGAAATATACCCAGCGAATCCTGCTATAGTCATCAGTAAACAAGAGAAAATACTTACTCCCACCAAATGATTCAGTTTGCATTGGTCCACAAAGATCAGCATGGACCAATTCCAAACAATCAGTGGCCCTTAAAGCCTTGCCAGTGGGAAAAGAACCCCTAGATTGCTTCCCATAAATACATCCTTCACATAGACCAATTTCTCCTATGTTTGGTAACCCTTCTACCATGGATTTGTTACTCAGCAATTTCAGGCTTTGCAAATTTAGATGCCCAAAACGTAGATGCCACAACTTAGTTTTGTCATCCTCTTTTACTGTCATTGCATTACTGACAGTTTCAACCAAATCAAGAGAAAACATCTTATTGCTACCCATTTGTGTTGTAGCCACAATTTCATTTGTAGATTTATCTTTAACTACACATGAATTTTTATCAAATAGACAAGAGAAACCATTCCCCAATAGCTGTCCCACACTTAACAGATTGTAAGCCAGGAGAGGGACATACTGAACATGATGTAACAGTTTTGTATTACCTTGTTCAGTTTTGATAGCAATTGTGCCAATGCCTTCCACACACAATTTCTTATCATCTCCAAGCCTGACCAAGCTCTTCTTTGTCTCATCCAAGTCCCTGAACATTGACTTGGTGCTTGACATGTGGTTTGAACACCCACTGTCAATGTACCAGACAACCCCTTGAGTGCTTTGTGACCCTTCTTTTGTCAGGAACAATTTTTCTTCTTGTTCTGCAAAATTAACCTTGTTATCACCCTTTTCAGCTTGATCTTTCTCTTTCTGCCAACACTTTGCCTCCTTATGCCCAGGTTTGTTGCAATAGTAACACTTCATTGGTCCTTTTGCAGCCTGAGTCTCATTGACATTACCCTGAGAGAGCTGGCCAGATGACCTGCCACGCCCCCTTCCTCTATAGCCTCCCCTTCCTCTGCCTCGTCCACCTCTATTGGACTTGCCTGCCTTTTCACTGGAGCTATCTTCTTTTGCCTGAAAAGTTTTCTCCTCCTTCTTCTCTGAGGATCTGCTCACCCTTTCTTCATGTGCCTGAAGTGAGCCTACCAACTCATCAAGGGAATAAGTATCCAGATCCCTTGTTTGTTCAATGGCTGCCACCACATGATCAAACTTTGGTGTGAGACTCCTCAGAATTTTCCCCACTACATGTTCATTGGTCATCACCTCTCCATATGCCTTCATCTGCTGCACCACCTCAGTCATTCTTGACAAGTAATCCTGTACAGATTCCTTGTCATTCATGAGAGAAGTCTCAAACTCTCTCCTTAAAGATTGTAGTCTCACCTTGACTACTTTCTTATCACCTACATATTCTTTTTGTAGAATATCCCAGGCACCTTTTGCAGTGGTAGCAGAAGCAATACGAGGAAAGGTCTTCTCATCTAAGGCTTGTTGAAGTATGAACAAAGCCTTAGCATCCTTCTTCCTCTTTTCTTTGAGCACCAGATCTGGTTCAGCTGGTTTGACATCTTCAAACCCAGTCTCGACCAGTTCCCACAGTTCCTGAGACCTGAACAATGTCTTCATCTTCAATTCCCAGAACTGAAACTGTACTCCTTTGAAAATAGGCAAATGAGAGAGCCCATTTGAACTAGACCCTGATCCATTGGACATGATGAACACCCCCTGAATCGAACCTAAAGACCTGATACCAAATTTGTTGTAGATTTTGTGAGTTTTTATTTGAAACACAGGATGAGGAAGGGAGAAATTCTTATTGCTTGATTAAATTCTGACTGAATTACAAAGCTTAAATAGGAAAGCTAGACGAGGCATCCACCTCTCAAAGCATAACTGAGTAATGCCTAAAAACCAGGAGCATTACTCTGAAACAAATAAACTGAACTCCTAAAAAACAGAATGCAACTACTAAGTCATGATCCTCAAACTAAGGCATGACTTGACTGGGTCCTAAACTTAAGCTAACATTTGAATTATGCATTCTAACACATCGAACATATAGCTGCTCGAATACTATAAGTTGTCATTTTCCATAAATATATACAATTGTTATGCAAATGACCGGAATGTTCACAGAAAACCATTACACCATGATTAGAATTTGACGACAAAATAGAGTAGCATAAATAAAAATCTCATGCAAGATTGAAATTGTATTCACCATCAATTTGTGCTCATCTAAACACGACAAATATAAACCAAATTACAATTCAAAACACTAACCTAAGTCCTACTAATAATAAATTAGCAGGCTTTTTTTTTTACCAAAATAAAACGAATAAAATATAAGATAAATTATTGAAAGTTATTATGAACAAAAAATAAAATCCTTGATTGATGAAAAATATACATGAATTCACGAAATTAGAATGAAACGGCCGGGATAAACATTAGAAAAATTATACCGATGAATCCAAGATGAAGAAAATAATTAACCTACTATCCGTATAAATCATTGCAATAAATTTTGTACCCAAGTGTTCTTGAAATACATGGAGAAACATTGAAATTGTTGGTGCTTTCTCAAGACTATTGAATGGAGTATTTTAAATATACATGAGAGAGATAATATTAGTGATTAAGGCTCAAATCGAGGATGAGGAAGAAGGCGACTACTGAGATATAGGTTAGAGTAAAATGTTTTCTTATTGAAGAGTGTTTTAGGGTTAACCTAAAGAGTAGGAGAACTTGAGAGTTAGGCGGGAAAATAAGCTCTCAATGATTGACACGTGTCTAGTTAAATATCTAGTGGTAGATAGATTCCTCCAATACAATAATATTAAATCATTATTTATTTATTCTCCACCTTACTAAATAATTAACGATTAAATCATTTGGAAATAAATCTGGGCTATTAAAAAATAATGGAAAAAAATGGAGAGGATCTCAATTATGTCAAGATGATCGAAATGATGCAGATAGCTAGCTAATTAGTTAGTCAAGTTGTAAGGAATATTTACACATACATAACCTCGACATCGTATTCATTTTAGATCAAAGGTGGCAATCGGGTCCCTCGGGTCGGTCACGTGTCAGGTTAAAGCAGTCGGATTATCGTATCAGGTTAAGGTTAGGTAGTCGGGCCAATAAGTCATATCAGGTCAGGTTTTTTGGTTCGTGTCAGCTTTTGACAACTCTAATATTCACCCTTATAGCAAGGCCATGTCAAATATTTCAAAGCCTTAAACGAAAACTAATTTGATGGCCTAATTGATTTGGGATATATACAAAGTCATGTACTTTGTATTTAGGTTTTTAAATCTAAAATAATAGTCCAACATTTCACATTTTCACTCTCTATAATTAGTGTGATTAGTCCATTCCACTATTATCTCATATAAGAAAAGCACTAAAACAAATTACAATTACAATTATTCTATGCTTCGGTCAATTCTTTGCATTTTCTTTTGTTATCTCAATCATTTCATCACATACTCCGTGTTAGTTTATTTCTTAGACTGAGCATATATTCTTTTTTTTCATCTCTTAATTCATTAAAATTGCCTCTTTTTTTAAAATCTGTGAAATACTTTACGCAAATGTAATAATTTCTAAGAATCGAAGACATTACTCATTACATGTTAGTATTGCATATTTTTAGTTTCTTATTGGCTGAGCATATACTCTTATCTTCGTCTTTTGATTTTTATGCTAAAAACAAATTTAAAAGACGTACTAGCTTGGCTAATGTAGACGCAGCGGATCAAAGACAAAAGGCATAAGGCCTAAGAAGAGTGTAAGACTAGATACAAGACCACATATATATAACATTTTTTTTTTGAGGGACTGACCACATATAACATATCAAAGCACATTTTTCATACCACATATATTTGAGTCCACTCAATAGTAATCTCTTTGCACATTAGTTGTCCCACAAGTCTTTATCAAGAGAGGGTAGTTTTGTCAATTTGATACAATACTTTCCGAGAAATAAAACACAAATTTTTCAATATAAGGTACATACTCGTCTTAAATAATAAAACGAGTTAAATTAGTAGATGGGATAAAAAGCAGGATGCATAAGGAATGTCTCATCTATCCTTCCTATATAAGGACGTATTTGATTCGTTTCATACTTAAAAACGGATATAACCATCTTAAAAAAGATATTAAAATAGAAATATATAACAATTAACTGTTACACCCTAAATATAAATAGATAATTACTAACCATAACTGGGGGAAGTACGAAATATTATCTACTCATTCATTTTCGCTATACTATAATGCTTTTGCTGGATATTTCGTGGTTTTTGAGATTACATTTTCATATAATTTATTTTACATTTATAGATAATCATTTTTTTTTTGTATAAATGTAAATTTAAAGGAAGACAAGATATTTTATAATAATAATAATAATAATAATAGATCCCCTCTGGTGTCTTGGCACAATGTCTGTTGCAGTAAAAAGGAAGGGGGTCTGGGTATCAAGGAAGCAGGGGTGTGGAATATTGCAAGTGTTGGGAAACTGGTCAATTGGATTTATACTAAAGCTGATAGACTGTGGGTGCTTTGGATTGATCATGTGTATATGAAAGGGGCTAATTGGGATACTTATCAACCTCCTCTGGATTCCAATTGGAATTGGAGGAATATTTGCAAAGTTAGAGATAGGCTTAGTGCTGGTTTTCAGGGTACTCAGTGGGTGGTCTCACCTGGTGGGTATACTGTTGGAGGTGGATATCAGTGGATTCAGGGTTCACACCCCCCTGTCCATTGGTACAAGGATGTTTGGGATAACTGGATAGTTCCAAAACATTCAGTAATTGGTTGGATGATTCAGAAACAGGCACTCAATACCAGATTGAAACTGCATGGTCTTGGCCTGTGTATGACTGATACCTGTGTTCTTTGTGAAGCTCATGCTGAATCTGTGGCACATCTCTTTAATGACTGTGCTTTCAGTACTCAAGTTATTGCAGGAATGGAAAGATGGCTATGTATACAGTTGGATGGTCAGTACTTTGGATTGTCCAAGCTGCAGAGGAAAATTTGTAGAATGGTCAAGTTGGCTTGTTGGTATGCAATTTGGCAGGAGAGAAATGTGTGTCGTCTGGATTGCAGAATCAGTCTCCCTGATAAGGTTGTTGCTGGCAATCTGGCATCATTCAGCAGATGAGAAGTAGAATTGTTCAGAAGATTGGCAGTGATGTTCAGATTCTAGATAGGGATTGGCTACGAATGATCAACATTAGCTCTTAATTTTCTTGTATTCATTCGTTGACTAGCATTGTAAGAGGCAACATTGTAAACTTGTTATCCTTTATTCAATCAAAGCTCACATTTAACCAAAAAAAATAATAATAATAATAATAATTAAATATATTAATATTTTTTGTATCATAATGAAAACGATGAAGTAATAATAATAATAATAATAATAATAATAATTAAATATATTAATATTTTTTGTATCATAATGAAAACGAGGGAGTATTACTTCATGCTTAGATTTTGAGGCCACTCCACTATAAAAACCCGACTATTCCTTCCCAATTCTCACACCTTCAACTCCTTAAAAAATGTCTTCCTTCATCTTCCCAACCTCAATCACACTAGTACTACTCTCAATCATCCTCCCACTCTCTACTCCTTATCTCGTCGATATTGAGGGTGACCCGATACTTAATGGAAGGATATATTACATTATCCCGATAACAACTAAGAGTGGTCTTACCTACACCCCAAAAGACAAGGAATGTCCACTTTACATTACTGTAGCAAAAACTGAAAATTCACCTGGTACCCCTGTTATTTTCTCGAGCCCTATTCAGAGTCGTAACATTAGCCTAGACCAACCCCTTAGTTTAACCTTTAGAGGCCCTCCTCCTTGTGGGTCATCCCTAATATGGAGGGAGAGTCTAGACCCGTTGGCTCGAAAGGTGTACATCACCACCGATGGTGGTGAGATTGGTGCTTTGCCTAATGCTCCTTGATAGATTTTATAAAGGGAGGGTTCATAAAGGTAATTGTATTATTGTATCCATCTCATGAGAATACATGACGATATATATAATAGACGACGATACTCTAAACCCCAGACGGTAGCCGTCGTAACTCATAACCTAACCCTAATGATAGTCGGCCCTAATGGGCCTAATATCCTAATACCCTCCCGCAATCGTAAAGGCAGTACATAGTACTAACTTTACGATTGGAGAATTACAATAAAATCAAGATAAAATTAAAATAAGAAAAATCAATCTTCATCGACTTCTTCGTCTTCATTATCCATCTCCGTCTTCGCAAGGTTGGTAAAATAAACGAGTATTAAGACTCGTTAGAAATTTCTTCGAACAAGAACGTAAAGTTTTTCGGACTTGTCGAATATCAAATAATTTGTTAGGAACACTAATCGGACCTAAACAAATTTCAGTAAAACGGAAAATTATCCGTTAATTTCAATATTTGGAGAACGCTAAGTTTTTCGAACGCCAAATAAATTTAAACCACCATCATGGTGATTATAAGTGCGTAACTCGCCAGTCAATTTCATACCACCTTAAACGAATTTGAAGATTTTTAATCAAAATTCAAAAGAAATTATTTTTGAAATCGTTCGATGCCACGATCAGGGATACTCTAGCCATGATAAACAATTGGCTAAAATCAAGATGAGAAGTAGAAGAAGACACCAAGGTATCGTCAAATTAGGGGACTTTTTTTTTTTTTTTTTTAAAGCTAAACGAATTGTTGTCAAATCCTGCCGGTGAGCGCCATAAGTTTTCGCTCACCGGCAAGAATGCGGAAGCGGTTTTCTAGAGTCCTCAAGAAAGAGGCTCTGATACCATGATAGATTTTATAAAGGGAGGGTTCATAAAGGTAATTGTATTATTGTATCCATCTCATGAGAATACATGACGATATATATAATAGACGACGATACTCTAAACCCTAGACGGTAGCCGTCGTAACTCATAACCTAACCCTAATGATAGTCGGCCCTAATGGGCCTAATATCCTAATACTCCTTTCTCCATCCATAAGACTGATAAGTCTTTGATACCTATGTATGAGTTATTGTCTACGCCTCCAGGCGGGAGAACGAGTTATGTTGGATTATATGAGGATGACGGACTTTTAGGTATTACGGAGAACCCTACTATGGTGTACTTTAAGAAAGCTTTCAATGTTCTTGAGTTACCTACCTCGTAAAATATAAGTTTACAATAATTATTATGTAAGATCGTCTTTATTTAGTAAAAACACTGATTTTATATAGTAATAATCGAGTGTTTAGTCAATAAAAGAATCGTCATGTTGTATCAATAAGTCCAATCTCGAGTTATGAAAGGCGTTGGATTTTGAATCAATTAAGACGAAATAATAAGTAAATTTTTATTGGTTTTAATTCGTTTAGCAAGTTCGCCGATTATGACAATAAAAAAATTAATGTATAGACTGATTTTTAATATATAAGACAAACATTTTACATATAAAAACATTCATTTATTGATGATAATAAATTAGTGGTTAATTAATACAGAGTAAATTGTTGTCTCACATTGTCGGACAGTCTTGTTATATAACTGCATCACGGTTAGAGTTAAACAAATACAATTGATTATCTATTTATAGTGCTTGCTAATCATCTAAGGTAGTCCAAGTTAACTCTTTTGAATAGTTGTTAGTTAGGAGATATCTTGGTATAAAGAAACAAGAATAATTATAGGTTTGAAAATATATGGTGGTCCAGTGTATCTTGAGATGGAACTCGGCTTTTAATTATGCACAAATTAAATTCTTATTTTAGATGACAAATTTCGTCTGAAGATTTCAAATAAGCCTTATGTGACCACTTCTATGTCAAATGTGACCACTTTTAATAGAGACTACGTGTGCTTTTATAATCATTGCTCAAGCTTGCCTTGGCATGGGTTTACTCTGGTTCGAGTTTAGTCCAAGTACATATTTATTTTTAAACATGAACAAACTTTAGAGTACATAATTATTGGAGTTAATATTCCAATAATGTATTATGTATAATGAGGGCTAAACTACCAAATTGGTAAAAGAAATAGAGGGTGTTGGATAAATTGGTTAAGAAAAGTAGCATATCGGACAAGTTGGTAAAAAAGGTCGACTAAGTTTATGAGGGGAATTGTTAATTTACAACAATAAACCCATTTGTGTTAGGACATATTGGTTCAGATCTATTCGGGTAACTGGTCAGCGTTAATTTGATTAGATCCTTCGAGTCAGTTCAGTCGGTTCGAGTCAATTTTACCCCATCTAGGTTGAATAAAACCTATTTATTGTTAATGTTGACTGGGCTTTATAATTTTATACGGATCAATTTAGAATATAAAATTTATGATAATAGACCCGAAGATGATCCGACCCGACCTGAATTTTTTCGAGTTTTAGTAAACCTGAAAATGACCCCACCCCAACTCGACCTAATGGACCCAAATCAATCGTAAATGTAATTTCAAGTCACCATAAATTCAAGTCATGAATATATTTAGGGTCAAAAATATTGTCCGCATATATATTTTTACTATTTGTTCATTAATAAACATACTTTTGTAATATTATTTATATACTTTGGCCTAAATATCACTTAATTAATCAATTTCTACCCAATTGTCACCAATTCACACTTTTTTTTTTACTAATTCGTCCAATGTACTACTCTCTTTTTTTTTTTTTTTTTTTTCTGTGTGTGTACCAATTTGTACCTAATATGCTTCTTTTTTTTTCCAATTTGTCCAA
Organism: Silene latifolia; assembly: GCF_048544455.1. Classification (NCBI taxonomy): domain Eukaryota; kingdom Viridiplantae; phylum Streptophyta; class Magnoliopsida; order Caryophyllales; family Caryophyllaceae; genus Silene; species Silene latifolia. The sequence goes on from NC_133536.1 coordinate 1,453,028, forward strand.
AACCCTCATTTTTTTAATCAATTTGGTAGTTTGACCGTATAATGAGCTATAATATGAACAAACTTTGGCGTATAAATTTACATTTTCTTCGAGGCTAAGCATGAAAGTACTTTTTGTGTTGCAATCAGCAATTTACATGTTACTTTTTCGTATTTTTAATTTCTTAGACGCTATAACATATTCCGTATTATGAATTCTATGACTATCACAATATTTAATACTTTCTTCATTCCATTGTATTCTTTACATTTACTTATACACGTATATTAATATTCGTTTTTTTTTTCATTCATATTTTTAGTTACATATTACTAAAAATTATAAAAAATATTTTATTTTATATCTTATAAGTCGTAAGATTATTCTCATTTATAAATAGTACCCAAAAAGCAAATGTAAAGAATTCAATAGAATAGAAAAGGTACAACAATACAATTTACAATATTGTGAATTTTACTATTATAATAAGGGTTTTTCTAAAATGTCTGTATTTCTTATAGCATATACTCTCCCCTTCGGTCTCTCGATATTTATGCTAAAAACAAACCTAAAGAATCGATCACGACATCAACGGAGAAGAATAATCGTATTATCAATAACCAAATTGCCGACCTGCAAGTCACGAGAGTAGTCTGAATCGAACGAATGTCCCTACAAAATTGTAATAAAGACGTTCTATCTTGGCTCACGTACACGCAGCGGATCGAGAACGAAAGGCCTGGGACCTATTTGATACAAGACCACATATATTGATGCACGTTTTGCATACGACATGAATAGTACCACATTGGTTGTCCCACAAGTTTTTATCATGAGAAGTAACGTCTAATTAACTCTTAATAATAAAACGGGATAAATAACTTGCCATTTGATTGGCTAAGAAATTCTTTTTGCTGATACCTAAGCATTTTTTTGTCTTAAGTTGAAGACTTGTGAAAATCGAAATATATAACGATTTACTGTTACATTTTTTTGTCTTTTTTGTATTTGAAATTTCAACACAAACACCATTAGTACAAATGATAACTCGGTGGGTAAGATACAACTTGCTACTGGACCACAATTAGCACGCATACGAAAACAAAGAAAAAAACATCTAAGCTTGCTATCAAAAATAATTTGTATCAGAAAATATAATTTGTTTGTGAAGTCTATATATAGTATTTATACTGTAGAGTTATTTCAAGAGTAGTTGAACTCTATTTCTTATCTTATTGTTATTGTGATGAAGTTTATGAAATAGTATAGTAGATGCATAATAACTCTTAATTTTTTTTTTTTTTTTTTTAATAACTCGAATGTAGTTTGTAAACCTTGAACTATCTGTAATCGCTTGAAAAAAGCTTCCTTTATTAATATAGATAGATAGATATTGATTGATTTATCATTGTATATTTGTACTATGAAAATAAAAGACGTACTACCTTGGCTGACGTAGACGCAACAGATCATGGACAAAAGGCCTGGGGCCTAAGGAGTTATGACCAATGTACGACTAGAAACAATACCACGTATTAATTCACGTTTTTAATACCACATGTATTGTAGTACAACAGTAATCCTCCTCCTAACTAAATCCGACAAAATCAACCAATCAGAATAATCCTATTTATAGCTTATCCATACCAATTATCCTTAAATAACTTGATAATAACATATTCGAACTCCCAACTCAAAATCTTGCAAACGAAAAATAACCAAACTTGAACAGATGTGACTCGAACCTGACCTGATTAACAGTTTGTCAAGTCTTGTCCTAGTCAATAGGTATCTATGTGTATATAGGATTACTTAAAATAAAAATATATAATTTATATTAATTGACATACCCTAAAATAAAAATATATAATTATGAATAAAAAATGGAGGAAGAAAGAAATATTATATATGATCCTCATTTTGTTTTATTTACATTTTACATATAATTTTTTTTTTGAAAATATAAATTTAATGAAAGATATAGGTAGAAAAAAAATATCCACATTTCCTAAGATTTTGAGGCCACTTCACTATAAAAACCCTACTACTCCTTCCCAATTGTCACACCTTCAACTCCTTAAAAAAAATGTCTTCCTTCATCTTCTCAACCTCAATCACACTAGTACTACTCTCAATCATCCTCCCACTCTCGACTGCTTATCTCGTTGATATCGAGGGTGACCCGATACTTAATGGGAGACTGTATTACATTATCCCGACAACCACTAAGAGCGGTCTTACCTACACCCCAAAAGACAAGGAATGTCCACTTTACATTACACCAGCAAAAACTGAAAATTCACCTGGTACCCCTGTTATTTTCTCGAGCCCTATTCAGAGCCGCAACATTAGCCTAGACCAACCCCTTAGTCTATCCTTTAGAGGCCCTCCTCCTTGTGGGTCATCCCTTATATGGAGAGAGAGTCTACACCCGTTGGCTCGAAAGGTGTACATTACCACCGATGGTGGTGAGATTGGTGCTTTGCCTAATGCTCCTTTCTCCATCCATAAGACTGATAAGTCTTTGATACCTATGTATGAGTTATTGTCTACGCCTCCAGGCGGGAGAACGAGTTATGTTGGATTATATGAGGATGACGGACTTTTAGGTATTACGGAGAACCCTACTATGGTGTACTTCAAGAAAGCCTTCAATGTTCTTGAGTTATCTACCTCGTAAAATATAAGTTTACAATAATTATTATGTAAGATCGTCTTTATTTAGTAAAAACACTCATTTTATATAGTAATAATCGAGTGTTTAGTCAATAAAAGAATCATCATGTTGTATCAATAAGTCCTATCTCGAGTTATGAAAGGCGTTGGATTTTGAATTAATTAAGACAAAATGATAAGAAACTTTTTATTGGTTTTAATTAGTTTAGCAAGTTCGCCGATTTTATGACAATAAAAAATTAATGTATAGATTGATTTTTAATTCATAAGACGAACATTTTACATAATAACATTCATTTATTGATAATAATAAATTAGTGGTTAACTAATACGGAGTAAATTGTTATCTCACGTTGTCAGACAGTCTTATTATATAACTGCATCACGGTTAGAGTTAAACAAATACAATTGATTATTTATTTATAGTGCTGGCTAATCATCTAAGGTAGTCCAAGTTAACTCTTTTGAATAGTTGTTAGTTAGGAGATATCTTGCTATAAAGAAACAAGAATAATTATAGGTTTGAAAATATATGGTGGTCCAGTGTATCTTGAGATGGAACTCGGCTTTTAATTATGCACAAATTAAATTCTTATTTTAGATGACAAATTTCGTCTAAAGATTTCAAATAAGCCTTATGTGACCACTTCTATAGTCAAATGTTACCACTTTTAATAGAGACTACGTGTGCTTTTATAATCATTGCTCAAGCTTGCCTTGGCATGGGTCTACTCTGGTTCGAGTTTAGTCAAGTACATATTTATTTTTAAACATGAACAAACTTTAGAGTACATAATTATTGGAGTTAATATTCCAATAATGTATTATGTATAATGTATTATGTATAATGAGGGCTAAACTACCAAATTGGTAAAAGAAATAGAGGGTGTTGGATAAATTGGTTAAGAAAAGTAGCATATCGGACAAGTTGGTAAAAAAGGTTGACTAAGTTTATGAGGGGAATTGTTAATTTACAACAATAAACCCATTTGTGTTAGATCATATTGGTTCAAATCTATTCGGGTAACTGGTCAGCGTTAATTTGATTAGATCTTTCGAGTCAGTTCAGTCGGTTCGAGTCAATTTTACCCCATCTAGGTTGAATAAAACCTATTTATTGTCAATGTTGACTGAGCTTTATAATTTTATACGGATCACTTTAGAATATAAAATTTGTGATAATAGATGATGGTATCAAGCTATACCTCGCAAGTGCACGACTTTATCGTTGTACACTATTAAGGGTCGATCCCACAAGGAGTTGAAAAGATTACTAATTGTTCTAATCCTATCGTTTAGCTAAGTCGACAATAAGGGATGAATTTGTTATACTAAAGCTACCCAAGACAAAATGAAAATCAAACTAAACAAGAAAGAGGAATGTAAATGAACAAGAAGAAAGGATAAGTTGTAAATCAAATGATTAAAAAGCCTAAGACTCGGTTCTTCCCAAACAATTCGTAACTCCACACAATCAAATCTCTAGGCTAATCACAAGGGTAGATAGGTGAGGAGGTGACGGCTCTAATTAGTCTAAGATCCCCCTCTCGGGTTCGAAATAGGACACTAGTACTACCCACCAACCCCCCTCTCGGGTTCGAAAGTCGGAATCCCTAACTCAATACCCGACTACCCCAAAAACATGCATTTTCCCAAGGTAGTCCAATAATTGCTAAGGTCATTAAGCCCCATCAATTTCCGGGTCATCCCACTCCCTCTCTCGAGGGTCGATTTCAAACGCTAGTTTAGAGGTGTCCTACCCCGGTTCTCCCTTTCGGTCTCAACCAAGGTTAACAATAGGGTCAAATCTCGGGTATCCAAATCACAACCTAACCAACTCTCGTTGGTGGTCAAGGGTCGTAAGTCAACACTACCCAAGAGTCAACCCATAACCCAAGTCATTCCTCTAAACTACCCTCACCAATTTCCCCAAATAATTAGCCTTTATGAGATTCAATTAGTGAAATTACTCATGTTGGGTCAAACCGAGCCCTAGTAGAGGACTACTCACTAATCATGGTCCTAATTGCAAAATAAACAATAAAGATGGAAACTTTGGTCATAAACATGGTGAGAAGATAAATCTTACTACTAAATATGCAACAATCCAACAATAGTTGTAAAGAAAGATGATTTAATCTAATAACAAGGTTGATTAAACTAAAAGACACAATCTTTAACCCAATCAACTCAAAGATTAAGTCTTTGAGGACAACTATCCAAGGATGAACAAATGAAAGAGAAACAAAGGAAAGATGAACAATAAAAAGATGAACAATGATGAAAACAACAACAACAAACAAACAACAACAACAATTTTAACATAAACAATCAAACAAACATGAAAGAAGAACAAAATGTAAAGAAATGAAAATAGGGAGAGAATTAATACCAACTCAATAGCAAAAGAGGAATTTGGATAGAAATAATAAAGAAGGAGAACCTTCAATCTTCTTACAAACCCAAATTCTATTACTAATTAATTGAAGAACTTCTCTAATTAAGGAAAGATTAACAAAGAGATTAACAAAGTTTTAAACTTGAAAGGGTAAATATTCTGGATCTAGGGTTGTGTGTACAAAAGGGTTTAAGAGGGGGTATTTATAGGCTTGTACAAGATTAGGAAGAAAAGAGAGAAAAGCCCAAATCTCGTCTTTCTTTGCGTTTTTTGCGGTGCACCGGCGCCGGTGCTCTACCGCAAAACCGCAAGGAATTAAAATATCCGGCATTTGTGTTTTGCCGGTGGGCATTCTTGCCGCCTCCGGCAAAACACCTTCTTCAGGACTTCTTCTTCTTCTTAGGGGTGTGTAATACCGGTTGACCCGTGCCGGTGCTCCTACCTAGCGGCGAGGTCAAGCTTGTTTTTCACCAAATTCTTCAATTAAATCCTCTATTTGTGTGTTCTACCGGTGGGCTTCCATCTGCAAGTAACACGATTTTCAGCTTTTCTTCAACTTCTTAAGTAATTCTCTGGGGTGTGTTCTTGCCCCGATTTCTCTATACTTGGATCGTTTCCTACAAAGGATACACAAGGTAGCAAGTACGGGCATTGGGCACAAAATGCAAGGAAAAACACCCGAAACCGACTCGAAACGAGTCGGTATGCATGAAAGAAAGAGGGGAATTAGAAGTAAATTAATCGTATATCAAACCTCCCCACACTTAAACCTTACTCGTCCCCGAGTAAGTCCCAAAACCAAATGTACAAAGCATTATTATGATAGATATGGAGAGTGGATGCACAATATAAGCATCACTCAACTAAACTACTACTTAAGCCGATCGAGTATTAGCGCACTCAACGCCCCTTCAACTCACAATTTGACACCCATGAGGGGAGAGTGTCCTATTGCAAGGCAAGTTGGGTCTTGCTACAAGACTTTCGACACATTCATCATGATAGCACGTAATCAACAAATAGAATGCATCTAACAAAATGATCCACTTTCCTCATCTAAGTGGCCGATTTTTTTCAAATAACAAAACACGGTCTTGGTCGGGAGTACCGTCTCAGAAGTGCCAAATGAGGTGCCAACCACCTAAACGTGACTAAAGCAACCCTCGCGTGACCAATGCTCAAGAAACAAATTCGAGAGCGGGGAAAGGGGAGGAAGGGCAAGTCCGCCGAGAATTACAAAACCGACACAAGATTCAACCGAAGGACCCATGACTAAGGGGACCAAGGCAACGACATCCTCACGGTTTTCACTCGTCACTCAATGAAAGAACAAGGTGATTTTTGTGACAAAAAGTAACCAAAATCACTCAACTAACTCAACTAGCGAAAACGTGCCCGCAATCTACTGTGTAAAACCGTCCTATGTCCAATGAAATGCAAACAATGGTAAAATGCACACAAAAATGAAGCAAGGGTTACAACGGGGCTAAGGAGTAGGTCGAAACGGGATTGGTGCAAGCACCGTTTGGACATGTGGGGCTCAAATCAAGAATCATCGACACATCAAATCCCATCTCTTATTGCAACACATGAGACACGTCTATGCCCTAACATAGTATTGATGACCAAAACTATGCAAAAATTGCATAAACCCAACTCAAGTAGGAAAAATTCGATAAAGCTCCTTTTATTTCAACAAATGGTAACGTCTACACCGTAACAACGACTCGATTTCCCAAGCCATGCAAAAAATGTGTAAACCCGACCCATCTTTGGAAAAACATCAATTTGGCCTTTTATTTAGCAACGGCTTTTTCTACCCCTTTAAATGATGAGTAGGGGTGTTGCTTGCCTTTTTTTTTCTTTTTTTTTTCTTGACAACAAACAAATATATACAACACAACTCATTTTTTTTTTTGATTTTTCATGACTTTTTCACTTTTCTATTTTGCTTTTCGTTTCTTTTTCAAAACCTCTTATTTATATACAAAACCAAATTTACATCGAAATCCGACCCAAGTGGACGTGCAAGCCATCCACCGTCACGACCCAAATCACCTCCTACAACACAACTACAAAAACCGACCAATTCTTGATTAAGGAAGGGTGGTTATGGGGATGTAGCTATTTAGGTGGGTTTGCCAAATGAAAAGGCTAAGCTCAAAGGGGGTGAATCAAAAAGGGGAACAATGTAGGGGAGAAAACAAGGCTATTTGGCTATGTGAGGCTCATAAAAACTGATTTTTGCTTCATATCATATGCACAAAAATGTAATGCAATTTCATGGTCTAAGGACGATGCGACACATTTATGCGTAATGATGTGACACGCCTCGCGAGGAGACCTACTCTCGAACCTAGATGAGGGCGGGGTATGAATGTACCCACCCTAGGAGGCTCTACCCTTACCTTTGAGTAGCTAAGTCGAGCCAAAGGTCTAGTCTACGGCCCTAGGTCTCACAAGATCGGTCCAAACTCATTGGTCAAGCCCTCCTTCCTCGGCTAACTAAGAGGCCACGGGTGCGAGTCATGAGGAGGGGAAAGGCACAATTGGGCACATTAGTTCATCATGGGGGGTACTTGGTTCCCTTCCTTGACCATGTTCTTCCTTAAAAGTTTATATACAAACTCAATGCAAAAAGAAAGAAATGCAACATATATTTACATGTGAACAAATGCATGCGGAAATTTAAACAAACATGAAATGAAACGTGCCACAAATTGGCTAATCCTAGCAGCACATCAACACCAAAAATCAAAACGGTCTCCCAAGGAGACACCCAAAGCAACAAAATTCTCATTCTCCTTCAAAATATCCAAGATACCAAAAAGAAAGAATAGTAAAAGGAGCAAGAGGTAGGAAGGATTATACCAAGCGGTCTTCTAGCTCCTTTTTGCCTCAAGTGGTCAATGTGCCATGCCAAAGGTTAGACAAAACAACATATATATACAATGCAATTTTTTTTTTGAATTTTTCAGAAATTTTTCAATTTTTAGGCATTTTATCTAATTATAAGCATTTACAGATATAAACAAATATTCACAAGAGTGGATATTTCCCTCCCCACACTTGAGATGTACATTGTTCTAAATGGACAAAAGCATAGGGAGTGAATAAGAAAAAGAAAGGAACATATTTTTTTTAATTTTTGATTTTTCAAAGGGAAAATAACATATTTTTGTGATTTTTGGTTTTGAAAAATTAAAAAGACATATTTTTGTTAATTTTTGATATAAGAACTCCCTCCCTACACTTATTTATTTACATTACTTCCAAATGGAAATAAATGTGTGGAGGGAATTCAAATTAAAAGACATGTTTTTGTTTTTTTTAGGCCCTCCCCACACTTATTTATAGACATGGGAGGACAATTTAGTGAAATAAAGTAACATGTTTTTGATGGTTTTTGTCATTTTTCAATTTTTAGTTGGTTTTTATTTTGAAAATGCAATGCATGCTCTATTCTATATGCAAAATTTAAATGACAATGCAAGTTATGCTAAGTGAATGCAATTACTAAATGTGACAATATAATACAAATTTGAAATCTAATGCAATCCTATATGAATGCAACTAAATGAATTATCAACTAAATGCATGCGAAAAATTAAACGTGAAGGAGAGAATTCGGATAAAAGGGAGAGATCGTACTTGTTATTTGGATTGAATATGAGGAGCATATCAAAGGCTTTGGATTGAAAAGGGAGGATAATAAGCCATCAACTCGGGGACTAAGACCCCATCTCATCATCATCATCTTCATCATTGTTATTTCCGGTAGTAAAGTCGGAGCTTTGAATCAAATCTTCGGGGTTGAAGGTGAAATTACCTCCACTACCGCCGACACCCGAGAAACCTCCCGTGAAATCTCCACTCATGTCCATCACGCCGCTATCTCCTCCCGTGAAACCACCACCGGATCCCGACGCACCCGCATCACTAGCAAAATAGGGCCGAACTCCCCCTAACCATTGGGCATCATGGCCCTCCGGACTATTGCGAGGTATAGCTTGATACCATCAAGTTTTTGAAAAGATTACTAATTGTTCTAATCCTATCGTTTAGCTAAGTCGACAATAAGGGATGAATTTGTTATACTAAAGCTACCCAAGACAAAATGAAAATCAAACTAAACAAGAAAGAGGAATGTAAATGAACAAGAAGAAAGGATAAGTTGTAAATCAAATGATTAAAAAGCCTAAGACTCGGTTCTTCCCAAACAATTCGTAACTCCACACAATCAAATCTCTAGGCTAATCACAAGGGTAGATAGGTGAGAAGGTGACGGCTCTAATTAGTCTAAGATCCCCCTCTCGGGTTCGAAATAGGACACTAGTACTACCCACCAACCCCCCTCTCGGGTTCGAAAGTCGGAATCCCTAACTCAATACCCGACTACCCCAAAAACATGCATTTTCCCAAGGTAGTCCAATAATTGCTAAGGTCATTAAGCCCCATCAATTTCCGGGTCATCCCACTCCCTCTCTCGAGGGTCGATTTCAAACGCTAGTTTAGAGGTGTCCTACCCCGGTTCTCCCTTTCGGTCTCAACCAAGGTTAACAATAGGGTCAAATCTCGGGTATCCAAATCACAACCTAACCAACTCTCGTTGGTGGTCAAGGGTCGTAAGTCAACACTACCCAAGAGTCAACCCATAACCCAAGTCATTCCTCTAAACTACCCTCACCAATTTCCCCAAATAATTAGCCTTTATGAGATTCAATTAGTGAAATTACTCATGTTGGGTCAAACCGAGCCCTAGTAGAGGACTACTCACTAATCATGGTCCTAATTGCAAAATAAACAATAAAGATGGAAACTTTGGTCATAAACATGGTGAGAAGATAAATCTTACTACTAAACATGCAACAATCCAACAATAGTTGTAAAGAAAGATGATTTAATCTAATAACAAGGTTGATTAAACTAAAAGACACAATCTTTAACCCAATCAACTCAAAGATTAAGTCTTTGAGGACAACTATCCAAGGATGAACAAATGAAAGAGAAACAAAGGAAAGATGAACAATAAAAAGATGAACAATGATGAAAACAACAACAACAAACAAACAACAACAACAATTTTAACATAAACAATCAAACAAACATGAAAGAAGAACAAAATGTAAAGAAATGAAAATAGGGAGAGAATTAATACCAACTCAATAGCAAAAGAGGAATTTGGATAGAAATAATAAAGAAGGAGAACCTTCAATCTTCTTACAAACCCAAATTCTATTACTAATTAATTGAAGAACTTCTCTAATTAAGGAAAGATTAACAAAGAGATTAACAAAGTTTTAAACTTGAAAGGGTAAATATTCTGGATCTAGGGTTGTGTGTACAAAAGGGTTTAAGAGGGGGTATTTATAGGCTTGTACAAGATTAGGAAGAAAAGAGGAAGAAAAGAGAGAAAAGCCCAAATCTCGTTGGTACCCAATCTCGATACCGTATCTCATACTCCGTCATATTCACTCATTTCTTCCCCTTTCATTTTGCACAAGAAATAAGAAAATGATTTTGGACCACACAAAACACTCTACCCTACATACAATTGATTTTGGACCACACAAAACCTTCCAAAAAAGGAAAGAGGGAAGAAAATCCGACTATCATGAAAACGGAAAGAAGGAGGAAATGAGTGAATAGGAGGGAGTATGTCTTTAAATAAGCCTATTATTGTAGTGGTTTCACACTTGTTGCATACTTGCATATGAGAGGATGGTATTAGTGTTAGCTGGAGACGATATCATTTTAATAAATAAATGATTGAGACCGAATGAATATTTGGTGAATTGGGTTTCAACTTTCAAATAACTTTTAAATAGCCGAAAATGGGTGTTTAGTTAATTTTGCATACAAAAAAGAAGACATAAGAGAAATTACAAGTTCTACATTTTAAAAACAGAAATTTTAGTAATTTGTTTGCTTGTAGATATTGTTATTTTTTTTTTTTTGGTACATCATTTTGTTATATCATACATATTATATGTATTGTCCTAACAAAAGGGAAAAATTACTTGTGTTATGTGAATTAAGATTCAAAATTGCAACTTTTCAATGAATTAAATTAGGTTTTGAGAGGGAGAGAAAAGAGGGAATGATGTTTATTTTTTTTTTAAAGTGAAAGGGTAGTGAAAAAAAAAATAATGACTGTTCCGGGAATAATTCTAGAGCAGTTATACGTTACCACCCGTGCTTGTAGAATAACGTCTTTGGTTGAATCCTCCTTGCGGTCTCCTGAAACAATGAGCAAACTGAGAAACTCGGCTTTGGGCCGAGCGAACTCACTCCGACGCTCAAGTCAGTAAACTTAGAGAGATAAGTTGTTGTTACTTGGCGAAGTATATATTGTAGAGAGATAAGTAAGATATTACCAGATAAATAGTGATTCTTAGGTTAAATTGTGGATCTCCTCCTCAATGAGAGTTGAGGAGTATTTATAGACTTTCACCTTTTGTCACGTAGTGGCCAAGTGGCTAGGAGGTGGAAAGACTGATCTACCCCTCGGCCGAGGGACCCATGGCAGGCCGGCGGGCCCTGTTGACTCACCGCCGAGGGGTCTTGGATATGAGTTCGCGGATGTGTGCCTCGGCTGGCTAGTTGTCCCCGCCGAGGCACAAGAGACAGGCCGACAGGTGGCGTCGGTTAGGCTGTCTAAGTCGTTGACTTGCTGTGGATATCTTTGACCTTGCTCAATATGTTGACTGGTCAGCGGGTGCAGAATATGCCCCATCAATGACAATTTATGTAATTGAACATCAAAAGGTGTACAAATTCTAAACTAGCAGATAAAATCTTTGGATAATCAGGAAAATAATTTTTTTTTTGGTGTCAATCGGAGTGTTCATCGTCGATGTATAATTTCCTTGCCATATGCTCTCACAAAAAGATAAGCGGCAGCTGTTTGATGAGATTGCTGAGTTTTTTCTTTGACTGAATAGATCGTCTCATTAATAAAGTCATACGACATCTATAACATATATTAAATAGATGGGATAAAAATCTATAAAATTAAATACACCAACCGTTGTAAATAAGAATAATTTACAACGGAGGTATAAATCCATCCCAACCAACACATTTTTTGGGGGTAATATTGTAATACATCCCTTCGTTGTAATTTACAACGGTTATAAGCAAAACTAATTGAATTAAATAAATGAATTCTCCTTTAAATAAAGATTTCTAAACTTAATTTACCCCGCTTATGCACATCCCCACACATTATCCCCTGAATTAGTCTCTTTTCAATTTGTCTCTCTTTATGTTTTTCTTCATCACAAATGACTGGCTAGTAATAGTAGACTCTACAAATCTTCGAGGAAAATTGAGAAAATCCTAATTAAATTATGGGTAATGATAAATGCAGTTCTTAGAGTTGTATTTAAGTAATCAATAACATTCATATTTGGTATTAATTTAAAAATTACAGATTAAATTACACATAAATCAATATAATTAATGCATATATTAAGGTTTTATTTTCTCTTTTGACTCCTTAAATACTGTATTTATCATTTTCCTTATATTATTAATTAGACAGGTTACCTAACTTTCACTATTGCATTATTGCGGATGGAACAATTATGGAGTATGTTTGAAATAATTACCCAAATAAATCCTCAACTACTCGTCCATTATTGGGTCACATTCGGACTTTTACAAATTCTTGTTTAAAACAGGACAACAGGTATATATCGGACTTTAACCTAAAACGAAAGAAATAAGATTGGTAGCAGAATGCTTAGAAACCAGCAAAAACTTGCTCCATTTATATAAGTGGATACTCCCTCCTATCCACTCTTTTCTTCCCTATTTCCTAAAACGGATTATTCAAGTTTTCTTCCCCTTTCCTGTTTAAGAAAGTTTTTATTAATATTATACTTTTACCTCTTTCCACTCATCAAACCCCACTATATACTTTATTAATATTTAATTCTAATTATTCCCACCTCTCTCCAATAACCAAACTCCACCCATCTCCTTTATTAATATTTAATCATAATTATTCATACCTCTCTCCAATTACCAAACCCCACTCATATATTTATCAATATTATACTCCCACCCTTAATCTCCGTGCCCACTTCAAAGGGGAAAAGAAGGATGGATGGGAGGGAGTATTATTTTACTCGTTTTAATTTTAAGACGAATATGCTTCTTAGGGCCAAAACTTATTGGAAAATTTATTCATACTACCTTTATTACTTGATGCTAACATTTTGAGACCATTCCACTATAAAAACCTCTCTACTAACTGCAAATTCTCACATCCTCAAACATAACTTAAAAATGTCTTCCCTACTTTTCTCAGCTTCAATCACTCTTCTCCTCCTCTCAATCCTCCCACTCTCCACTCCCGAAGAACTCCTCGACACCGATGGCGACCCAATTTATAATGGCGGCCAGTATTACATTACCTCACTAAATATCTATGGCAGTAAGGGCCCTATAACCTTGCAAAAAACAGATGACTATTGTCCATATTACATAACCGCAGATAAAACTGAAAATTCACGTGGTATCCCTGTTAGGATAAACAGTCCTTACAGAACCCAGTTCATTTCCTTCGACCAACCCGTTTCCATGGCATTTACGGGCCGAATGCCGTGCCATTACTCCCCGGTGTGGGGCCGGACTTTTGACCGATATTCCCGAAGGGAATACATCACCATTGATGGTAGTAATCGGTACCGGCCTTTCATTATCTCAAAGAACGACGAATCAGATAGCTATGGCATTAAAGTCGTGTCTCCTGACGGAAACATTATTTCTAATGTTGGATTTTTTGAGGATAATGGACTTTTAGGTCTTACTGAAAATTCTACTGCCGTGACCTTCAAGAAAGCTTTCTATTATGCTAATAATCCTCAATTATCTACGTCTTAAAAGTTAAAATCAATTATTGTGATTATGTATTTATCGAAATAAGATCTGATATGGAGTCATGTCGAATAATAATGTACGTCTATCATCACCCTTGTATGTGTTGAATAATGAGAGTACTACTATGTATTACTCTCTTAATAGTATGTGATTATGTATTTATCGAAATAAAATTCTTGTTTGAATTTTTACGATCTCCAAAACCCTAGTTGGAGCGTATCTTAATAGTATGTACTCCGTATATGTTATTTTTTTTCAGTTGAAAATGCGTATTTACGGAGTATCCTCAAAAATTTGAATTATCATATCGTATTTTTTTAATCAATTACGCTAAAATCAAATAAAAATATTTTAGTGTATTAAATTAAAATAAGAAAAAAAAAATATCAACCAAAAGCTTCAAAATTTCCATAGACATTCCAGAAGCGAACGCCTGGCTCCGCTACTGTGTTCACTGAGCCATTTATTTATGGAGGCAAAGTTTGAACTGTTATTTGATAATTGGTTATGGAGTTATATTATCACAAATTCTCATTTATGGCCATTATTTTTTTTCTGAAGGCTACAGACGCGCTATATGTGATTATTTTGTGGTCAGATGTCACATTTTTACCGTACAAATGTGTCTATTTAAAAATGGTCACATCTGAGCATAAAATGGTCACGTATGACCGTCTGAAACTTTCAGACAAAACTGGTCGTCTGAAGGGAGACCTATGATTTTATTATTAGGAGATTGTGAAAATTCAAATGTCCATTTAAATTTATGAAGTTTAATAGCAAGTTTTATTTGTATTTATTTGAGCTTATGCCGGTCCAATAATTTAATAACCTCGACATTTTTTTTTGGTAACGAGGGAACCCACAGCCGCTACCTTTGGTGCGCACTGGGTAAACCTCGACATATTATATGTGAGAAACTGGTATGAAAATATTTCTCATTATTCTTGATTTGACCAATGCACAGACGGTTCAGTTATTTTTCATTAATTTAATAACCTCGACATTTTTTTTTGACTATACGGTATTTTTTAAGCCGTGTGCCAGTGGCTAATATTTCTCATTATTCTTGATTTGACCAATGCACAGACGGTTCAGTTATTTTTTATTGAACCAAGGTACAAATATTGTGAGTTCATGGGTGCAGAGGGATCGTAAGTTGTCTGAAGAAGCAGAAAATAAAAGATTAAGGGAATTGCGGCGTCAACCGAGCTATATTGAAAGCGAGAAGAAAATGGATGCGTTACGAGAAAGGTTAAAGGAACAATGTATGTTTCCATTTTCCATTTTCCCCCACTTGCTATTCCGGTTGCCTAATTGAGGAAAGAAGTTTGTACTAACTTAATACGGACTACCAAATATGGAAGATGCTTTTTTTTTTGGCGAAAAAAACTTGACATAATGAAAGATAAATGACAACGATTAGGCACCAGCCGATGTAATATAATGAAAACAATTACGGGTTTATAGTCAGCCGTGTCATAGTGCCAAATACAGAATACGGTTTCGCTTAACCCGTGTTTATTAGTTTCAATCAAATATTCAAACAACACACATGCAAACCTTCTCCTCGCTCACTTAAAACCCTCGAACACAGAGTTTCCCTAGAACCACTACTATTCTTCGTCGCCGTCGTCTTTGCAGTTGTCGTCGTCGTCGCTGTCATCGTCGCCTCTACCGTTGCCACCCCCATTGCCTCTGTCATCTCCTCCGTCATCGCTATACCGGGGTCGGCTTATCCTCTTTGAAGAAGTAATAATAAACCCTACTCCTTCGTCTCATTAACTTAATGTCTTTATTTTCTTAGTTGTGATATTATCCCCTAATTATCTTAGGTTTATTGTGTGTTAAACAACACCTATTATTTTAAGTATATTGTGTGTCAGACAAATCTATATTTTTAGGTATACTGTGTGATCATTTATTTGAGACGTTGCTCCTGCTATGTCGACTTAATGCTTAAAGTTAGTAGTTTGTTAATTTCTGGTTTAGATATGGGTGGAAAGCGGAAAAGAAATGATGGGAAAAGGTCAAACGAAGAAGATTCAGGTGATGAGAATAATTTGGAATCGGATACTGGGTGAATGACCCATAGGGTTAAGCCCCTCAAGTTTCAATTGGAGTGATTAAGCCCCTTAACTTATATACAAAGTGAAATCAACCCCTTACTCAAAATCTCATGAGAAATTGATATACCATACCACAAATACAAATATTTAACCTACTACATAATCAAATTACAGATAATAATACAAATAACAGAATTATAATATTTTCTTTTAGAAAAAAAAATCAAATTTGGGAGAAAATGCTAAAAATTTAGAAACGAAAATGAAAATTTTAAAACCTCTGAAAAAACTGTCTTTATATATTTTTGCATGTTATTTATGTTTCATACCGTTAACTTTTATTTTGTATATATTTTTGATAGAAAGATCGTTATTTTTTGCCAAGATAATTAAACCAAGAAATAAACACTTTTGTAGTCGAAATAAAGTCTATTATAAGGGGTTTCTCAAGTTTTTGGCAAATTTAATTTTTCCCTCCTTTTTTTACAATTTTTGAGAATTGCTAAAAAAAGTAGAGAAAAACTCAAAGACATTTTTTAAGAATCATATTTTTTAATTTTTTAATATATATATATATATATATATATATATATATATATATATATATATATATATAGAGTCAAGATCCGGTGAGAACGACCACTCGGTGAGAACGGTGAGAACACTCTTCCTCCCTTAGATAAAGTTAAATGAAGGGCTGAGATTAGATATTAAATTAAACCCAACACGGCAACAAACTAATACTACACTCCATCCTCTTTAATTTCACACACCCCATAACTCAACATGCCCCTGTCGGAGCTCCGGCAAGATCGTCGCCAAACGCCGTGACCTTTGACCGCCGTCACCAACACCATAGACAACAGACCGTCTGCGTTGTGAGTCCACGTCGCACCACTGGACGGAGATTTCCTCTTAAACATCACATTTGCTTTCTCCTTCCCACCACCATCACTTTAAGCTACAAAATTCGTTACAAAACCAATTTGAGCTACATGAAATTAGTGTATATGATTTCTAAATTGTTGTATCTCAAACCTATTTTAATGTATCTAGTAATTAATTTTGTGTATTTATACTAAGTTACATTAAAATAGACGTAAGATACATTAAAAATTGGTGTAGATACATCGAAACAGACGGAAACTAATGAAGGAGACAAACAAGGTGAGGTAGTTGTCGCCGGCGACTTGTCGTTTGCCATTCACGAGTAGGACCAAAGATTCCCTCGTCGACCTCTTCCATGCCACAAATATCGCCGGAAAATCAAGATCTAAAGATGATATCGCCGGGAAAATCGAGATCTGAAGAAGTATAATCGAGATATGCTGGAGTTCAAAATTTGTAGGTTTGGAATGCTAAATGGAGTCCATGGAGGTGCGCCGGCATCCGAGAAGTTCGCGACGATTCGCCGGAGCAGTTAGTGATCGTCGCCGGCAACGATGGAAGGTAGTAGGTGGCAACGACAGCTGATAAATGTTGTTGGAGGTGCTGGCGTGCTTCTGAACTCCGGGTGGTGTCGGTTGTTGTCTGGGTGGCCGGAAATAAAGCAGTGGGTGGCGGAGTAGGAGATGCGCCGCTCGAACGTTGCGGTGGTCGATGTTTGGTTGGTTAGCTGCTGGTTTTAATGGAGATGAATGACGAGAAGAGTTTTGTTATTGTTTGGATAATTTAGGATTATGCTTGTGTGAGGTTGACTTGTGGAAATCCCATGGTTAGTGTTCGTTCTCACGTTCTCACCGAAAGAAATGTTCTCACCTGAGGATCTAAATCTATATATATATATATATATATATATATATATATATATATATATATATATATATATATATATATCCCAAAATATAATTATGTTTAAGGTTAAATATGTTTTTTGTAGTGAGAAATTTAATTTCTCATGATATTTTGGAAAAGGGGTTGGATTACATCTTTTGTAAAATTAATAGGGTTTAGTTACAATTTTTGTCAAACTAATAGGGCTTAATTATCCCAATTGAAACTTAAGGGGCTTAATCTCACGATTAAACAAAGTAATGGGGTTCAATTATTACTTTCGCCCATTAATTTACTCACTTCATAATTCACCACCCTTCATAACTCGAGGATGAACTAATTGTTACAACTAGGGCTGGTCAATAGTGTGAGTTGGCCGGGTCCGGGCCAAGTCATGGGGCGAGCCAGGCTTGGGTTGGGAGACCCGGAACCAGCTCCGAGATTGATGGAAAGTCAGACCGGGATGAGGCGGGCTGGGTCGGGCTGTGTGGCCAATACTCCTAACTCATGAAAATACTTTTCTTAACGACTTTACCAATTTAAGTTAAATCATTTTATACATGCGGAGTTAGTTAGCATTTAACCTTATTGAACAGTAGAATACATAACACATTAATTAATTCAACACCCTCCATAACTCGAGGATGAACTTATTATTGATGATACAACGAGGTACATGCATAAACATTACAATGACACCATGCATGGATACTAACTACCCACGTTTAACTTAAACACAAATTATAAAATAAAACCGTCTAATCCTTGGAGTATAAAACAATCCTTTTTTTAGTTAAACACTCAATTACTTATTAGTTATTACTACAAATAGTTGAGTGTTTTTAAATTTATAAGGATTATCCTACACTGTAAGACGACGGTTTTACATAATATTACCGTTCAACTTATTTTTTAATAAGAGGTAGGTAACTCGAGATGAACTTTGATAGCTTTCTTGAAGGAGACTCTAGTAGGAGAGTCGGTAATACCTAAAAGTCCATCATCTTCATATAACCCGACATTAAAACTCGGTTCGTCAACTGAAATCGAATACTTTAACTCATAAATAGGTAACAAAGACTTATCGGTCTTAGTGATGGAGAAAGGAATGTGAACTGGCATGGGATCTTTGCCGGCGGTGATGTATAACCTTTTAGCCAACAACATGTTGGTGACCTTCTCCTTGGTGTGTGTCCATACCAGGGATTTGCCGCATTCGGTGGGACCTTTGAAGGATAAGCTAATTTGTTGGTCAAGCGTAATGTTACCGGCCAAAACAGGGCTAAAGACCCGAATTGGGGACCCGGGTGAATCTCCATCTTTTTCTTGGATAATTAAGTGTGGACATATATCATGGGTATAGGTAAGACCACCACCACCACTCGTCGGGATAATGTAATATTCCCCTCCATTTTTTATTGGGTGACCGTCGATATCGACAAGATCAAAAGCAGTGGTGAATGAGAGGATTGAGAGTAGGACAATAAGAGTGATTGAAGCTGATGACAAGATGAGGGAAGACATTTTATTTCAAGTGTTGAGTGTGTTACGTTGTGAGAACTAAGCAACGTATACCAGGGTTTTTATAGTGGAATACGAGTATATCTTACAGTAATTAATTATTTATTAATTTTCAGCAAAAAAAAAACATTTTAAAAATAAAATAGGAGGATAATATTTGCTACAGTAGTATACATGTAAAACGTGAATCTAATATGTAATGTCATGGTCATGATAACACCATTAGTCCTTACTATACGCCAGCCCTTTTGTCATGGTACACTGCTAAATTAGTCCTTACTATACGCCAGCCCTTTTGTCCTCGATCCACTGTGTCTACGTGACTCACTGTATTAATTACTCGTACGTTGTTACTGTGTTAAAGTTTTGGTGTAAAAAACGTGGGAATAGAACTTACTCTGCCGACTTAACGTCTTATCATAAAGTCGATATTATTAGAGAATATATTATCATATTAGGAAAGATATTATTATGTATCATAATAATATCCTACAGAATATTAGGAATATTCTTGGATTATCCTTCAAGACGGTTTACTATATAATGTAACCGATTCATTAATAATAATTACCTCATTCAGTTACAATATCTCCCTTCTATTATCTTACATGGTATCAGCCTAAAAATCGATCCTCTCAAAAAAAACCCTTCCGCTTGCTACAATCTCATGTGTTAATTGCCGGCCGGAGATGGTCGTCTTACACCATCTCCGGCGGGTATCCCGTTAAAAATATAGATCCGTTCACCTTTATTTTGTAGTTTTACTATCTTACTATTAAATAATAAAGTCTAGGCCCCACTACAAATTCCCCAACCCCGTAACCCTATTCCTTTTCCCACGTCCCTGCCCTAAGCCAACCACACTACCCACCACCTCTTATCCTGTCCACGATATCCGCTGCCTGTCCACGCCCACCTCCCACAACCGTTGCCGCCCTTGCCATATAACACTCCAGCCGTCGCCATCACCGCACAACTCCAACAAACCCAACCCCGCTGCCTGACTATAATATTAGGAAAATAAATAAATTCTCTATCGTCCTCCGTTCTTCAATTTGGTGCGCCTCTCCCGATGCCACTGAGTTTTTTGTTCACGCAACCACCGTCATCACACTTGCCGCTGTCCATCGTTGCTAAAACAACCCTCTTTGCCATGTTGCTTCGGCAACCGCCACCGTCCTAAACCTCGCCGCGTCTTACCTTGCCTTCTCCCTGTCGCCTCAGGTTCGCCCCAGCAACCAACCCCGCCTCATGGGCCGGGTGGTATGACTTAGACGGCTACGGCCCTCACCGCCAACCATGACTGTCTTGGGATCGAAGTGCCTCGACGTGTGCTTTGTCTTCGGTTTAGTAGTATTGTTTTTATTTTATTTGTACGGTTGAGTTTGCTTCGGCCCTCACCGTTTTGGTGTTTCACGAGTTGCTTCGGCCCTCGTGCACCATGATTTATTTTATGTTTTTTTTATATATTGTCGGTGTTTCACGAGCTGCTACGGCCCTCGTGCACCTTACGTATTAGTGTTGTGTCTCACGAGTTGCTTCGGCCCTCGTGCATAGTTAGTTCGTGTCATTATGTGTGGCTTTTCCAAAGGCAAGATTACGACAAGCGCAAGGTACACATCCGGTGAAAGCGTAGACAAATATCAACTCGGCTCATCGACAACGACGTCATCACCTATCTCTTTTTAGTCCAGTCAAAGCGTCCGTGAACTACCGTTTCGACTGAGGGGGTGTATTAGAGAATATATTATCATATTAGGAAAGATATTATTATGTATCATAATAATATCCTACAGAATATTAGGAATATTCTTGGATTATCCTCCAAGACGGTTTACTATATAATGTAACCGATTCATTAATAATAATTACCTCATTCAGTTACAATATCTCCCTTCTATTATCTGACAATAATGTCATGGTCATGATAATACTATTACATGCAGTGACGTAGTTAGAAAACTTAACCGATGGAATTATAACGTTAATTTTAGGGTCTTACTCATATATATATAGTAAAAGTCTGGTTCTATTTTATTCATCATCGCTTTTTATCTGGGGTTCAATTAACGAGTATGAGTGTTACTACAAGTGTTGGGTTTTACATAGTAAAAGTCTTGAATAATTCTTCGGTTCGGGTCATACATAGTAAAAGTCTTGAATTTGCGCTCTCATTAGTTTTTTTAGAGACTCAACTTTCACTTTTTAAAGTGTTCATATTAAATTCCATTTTATCGATTTCAACATCGAGTTGTTATAACAGAGCTCAAATGAAGTAATTATTCTGAGTAAGTGAATCGATTTTTCGAAGGATTTGTGTTGAGATATTAACAAGGAAAAACTTTAAGTTGATCTTTCCTCGGAAAAAGCTTCACTTTCAAATAATGACATTTTTATTTCTTCATCTTTATACTTGCTATAAGAGCTCGTTTAGCTCTAAACAAATCTTAATCTCAAGCTTGCCTAATTAATACTCCCTCCCATTTATCTGATTTTTTTTATTTGCTTTTATAAATAATTATTTAATTTGATGAGCCTAATAATGTGGCATTTGATGAGCCAAATAAAGAAGCTTTAATTGACCTTAATGATGTGACCTTATTGGGCCAAATTCGTTCATTTAAACAAATAAAAATATCTCATGAAAAGTCATGTGAGAATATGAGACTCACATATGCAAGAACTTGATATGAGGCAATAAAAGTGATCGACGAGATGAAATTTTGATATTCATATTATGGTCTGAAGTTCACAAATGTTACAAATACTGAAATTGTGACCTGAAATTCATAATGTTTACAAATTATGACCAGAATCGTCTTTATTGGATCAGTATTCACGATAATTCAACTCAACTCCACTAATATCTTGACGTAAGTTGTTATAATGTGGTAATCTAGTATGAATGTTGATTCCTAACTCGGTTTAGTATAATACTTTGCGAACTATGATGAGTATAAAAGACTCAATGATTAATTTTTGTTACTTTAAAAATAGTTGATTCATGATTAATGTACATATTTTTTTTAACATGACGCTTTAGAGTTTTTATTTGCTATCATTAATGTCATCATGGATTTGGTCCTATAATTTTTTTTTTTTTTTGTAATTGGCTGATAATAAAGGTACACGTAACCAATTAAGGATTCTAGTGGCTGTAAATAAAATATACATAACCAATTATTTTATTATCTGTGTTGTCGACCTTATTCCCTATAGTCATATCGTTGCGCAAACCATAATTATACCATATGATAATTTATCTGAAGCATAAACAATGATGATGCATATCTTGATTTGGACGATGTTGATTTACTAATAGCTAAATAGTGTTGTTACTTGCCACATATCTTAAAACAATTTACACACATATAAAGTTAGACTTGTAATAATAGGTAAAAAGCTATATATCAATTACGGCTAATAGTGTAGTTATGTAAGGATAATGGTATTAAAAATTTGATTATGTTATAATATTATAATCATTGTTTATAATTGGTTTAAAGATACACCCTCTGTCAGCTATAATGTTTGGTTTATTAGGTTTCTATATGATGAGTTTGAAGACAATAATTTATTTGAAAGTTAAATTATGTTCAGTATCATTGTATACATTGACAAAAATATTTGTTGAGCGTATGGCATAATAATTATATTTTTTGATGACAATACTCAAAGAGTAATATAGTTATGTTCCCGGAAGGAACATTGATGAGTCTTGCCTACATATACGAGACATCTGTTGTGTCTTATGTCACATCATTTACCTGGCCGGATAGATTATAAAAGACTGCCATGGGTTTTTGGCAACTAAGAAACTTACAGTTCAGGTCATCCGGGTTCTTATTACATACACCCGTTTTGATAAACCTGAAGTTTATCCTAAGGAAAATATAAGTGTTGAATCTCTTTCGTGTAAACTTATTAAAGGCAAGACATTACACGAAGACTGATTATATTTAATACTGGAGATCAGAGTTTGATTTTTATATGGGATCGTTAGTCTCCGAAATGGGCATTGTAATTCAGCACGTACATTTAAAATCCAACTGCATTATATGTTACTCACCAAAAGATTTTGTCAATGTACAAAAATGTCCATATAAATTTAGAACTGTGAAAAGTTGACCCGGTCCGTGAAACCTAAACCGTAGCACCCAAAACTGAACTCGATGAATTATTGAAACAGACCCGACTAGATTCCAGGTTGAACCGATGACCGATAACGGTCTTATTTGTCTTATAACTTGAACCAGGGCTTGTTTTAAATTAAACTAGATGTTCGTGAATCCATGATCTAGGTAGTCGAAGAAAAAAAAATTGTGGTTGTTTAAATTAATGTTATCATGTTGAGAATTTGTATAGGTAATATTGATTTGGGATCACATGTTATCATATGGTATGCTTCATGAATTTCATTCATCATCAAACCTTGCTCAACCGTAGTACATAGTACACATTAATTTATTACTCACTTATTCATCATCAAAATATTTATTTGCGATCACATGTTACCAATTTAAGTTAATCATTTTATGCATGCGGAGTTATTTAGCATTTAACCTTACTGAACAGTAGTACACAAAACACATTAATTAATTACTTGGTACTTGATAATTCAACACCCTCCATAACTCAGAGGATGAACTTATTGATGATACAACGAGGTACATGCATAAACATTGCAATAATACCATGCATGGATAGTAACTACCCACTTTTAACTTAAAACACAAATTAATTATAAAATAAAACCGTCTAATCCTTCGAGCATAAAACAATCCTTTTTTTAGCTAAACACTCACCTATTAGTTATTACTACAAATAGTTAAGTGTTTTTAAATTTATATGGATTGTTCTACACTGTAAGAGGACGATTTTTTTAAGAGGTAGGTAACTCGAGATGAACTTTGAAAGCTTTCTTGAAGAAGACTCTAGTAGGAGAGTCGGTAGTAATACCTAAAAGTCCATCATCTTCAAATAACCCGACATTAAAACTCGGTTCGCCAACTGAAATCGAATACTTTAACCCATAAATAGGTAACAAAGACTTATCGGTTTTAGTGATGGAGAAAGGAATGTGAACCGGCATGGGATCTTTGCCGGCGGTGATGTAAAACCTTTTAGCCAACAACATGTTGGTGACATTCTTCTTGGTGTGTGTCCATACCAGGGATTCGCCGCATTCAGTGGGACCTTTGAAGGATAAGCTAATTTGTTGGTCAAGCTTAATGGTATCGGGCAAAACAGGGGTATAGATCTTAACTGGGGTGCCAGGTGAAGATTCATTTTTTTCTTGGATAATTAAGTGTGGACATATATCATGGGTGTAGGTAAGACCACCACCACCACTCTTCGGGATAATGTAATATTCGCCTCCATTTTTTATCGGGTCACCGTCGGTATCGACGAGATCAAAAGCAGTGGTGAATGAGAGGATTGAGAGTAGGACAATAAGAGTGATTGAAGCTGATGATGAGAGGAAGGAAGACATTTTCAAGTGTTGAATGTGTTGTGAGAACTAAGCAACGTATACCAGGGTTTTTATAGTGGAATACGAGTATATATTACAGTAAGTGATTAATTAGAACTTTTTGGTTAATTAGCGTTAATGAGCAAAATAATTAGATAATAAGAGTTCATTTGAAACTATTTGGGTATATAGTGTCCACGTCATCACTTTTTATTTTTTTTCCAATTTTTATATGAAACCGCTAAGAAACCTAGCGGCTTCACTAAGTTTTTTTTTTATATATAAAAGGCAAAACCGCTAGGAATCTTAGCGGCTTATCATATCAGTACGGTCATTTTATAGGGTAGTTGATGGAAGTTGTTGAAATTTGTTGGAAACTTATAGTAAGCCGCTGAAGTTCTCAGCGGCCTTGCTCTTCAAATTTTTTTTTTTTAAATAAAACAGATACAAATGTTCGGACGATGACATTTTTGTAAAGCCGCTAAGTTTCTTAGCGGTTTCATATAAAAATTGAAAAAAAATAAAAAGTGATGACGTGGACACTATAGACCCAAATAGTTTCAAATGAACCCTTATTATCTAATTATTTTGCTAATTAACCCTCATTAACCAAAAAATTCGATTAATTACAGTATTAATTTTCAGCAAAAAAAAAACATTTTAAAAATAAAATAGGAGGTTAATATTTGCTACAGTAGTATACATGTAAAACGTGAATCTAATATGTAACTCAGGTACACTGCTCATTAGTCCTTACTATACGCCAGCCCTTTTGTCCTCGATCCTCTGTGTCTCCGTGACTCACTCTATTAATTACTCGTACGTTGTTACTGTGTTAAAGTTTTTGTGTAAAAAACGTGGGAATAGGAATTATTCGGCCGACTTAACATGTTACCATAAATTCGATATATAATGCCATGCCAATACGATTATGTTCAGTGGCGTAGTCATAAAACTTAACCGGTAAGATTATAACGTTAATTCTAGAACTGTAGTGGGGTCTTAAGCATAGAGCTGGTCATCAGCACGGGCTGACCTGGCCCGACCCGAATTGACCCATTATTTATCCAACTTGGCCTGACCCGGCCTTAGCCCGCCGTTAACCATGGCCTGGCCCGGACCCTGAAATTCCATCCCGGCCCGCCCTTGACCCCTGATTTTAGCAAACTGCTAAGTGCTAATTAGTCCTTACTATACGTCAGCCCTTTTGTCCTCGATCATCTGTGTCTACGTGTCTCACTGTATTCATTACTCGTACTATATTGACGATTTTACTTAACCCGACTTTTTTTTACGACTCTACGACTTAAAACACGAGTAACTACCTAAACTACCCTTTATTATTACCATAACCTACCCAACTCACACACATATTACTCTTCCAACACACAAATTCAATTAAAATCCCCAAATTAAAGTGAGAAATAAACCTAATTTTTAATTCAATTCATTCAATCGAACAACTACCCTAAATAACCCTAGTTTTTTCAGGGGAAAATCGACAAAGTCACAAATGACAAAACTACTCACTCCGTATTATATACATTTGGTGTTAAAAACGTGCATTAATATGTGGTATTGTATGTAGTCGTACAGTACTGCTAATTATTACACCCTTTTGAAAGGACTTTTCACTTACAAAGATTGCGACGAAGTTTTTGTTTACGTAATTTTCAAATAAACGGTTTTAATCATACAACTAACGTAACAACGAGCAAGCTAGTAACGATGTTTAAGAGAAATTTTTCGTCTAGATCTAGGTCCATCATCCGGGGAAGATGAAACAAAAAAATTTCTTTTTTTCCTGGGCGAATTTTTTATTTTTTGTCTGGACGAAATTCTTCGTATTTCCGTCTTAGATTAGTTTTGAACTGGGTAATCTCTAATCCGTTCTAACAATAACGATTTTATTTCAAACCACCTAAATCTACTAATTAATTAAAAAAATTAAGAAAATTAAACTAGTTTAGATTACTTGCGTCGTAGATTCCTTGAATTTGGCGGCAGAATTAAAGCGTTGGTGACGGAAATGTCGTACTTGAAAAAAAGATAATATATGGGGGGGCTTAGAGTGAGGGGTAGATTAGGAAAGTCATTATAAAATGTCGACGATATTTAGTAATTTGTGGACGACGTTTAGCAGGTTGGTTAAAAATATACGAGTATATATGTACTTAAACTAAAGTCGAACTAGAGTAGAACCTAATGTTTATGGTACCACAAATTCTCATTTGTGACGGACATATTGCGACGGATCAAGTACGTACTACCTATGTGGATAAATAAGACAAAAGTTTATAATCTACGGAGTAGTATTTGTTGTTGTAAGATAAATTATTAGGATCATTGTATAGGGTACCACTACAAAAAGAATTAAAACAGGCGACTGATTTTGGCGACTGAAATCAGTCGCCAAACGTCAGTCGCGGACCTTAGTCGCCTTTTCTAGCTTTGGCGACTAAAGTCGGTCGCCAAATTTGGCGACTGCCAAATCAGTCGCCAAATACCAAAAAATGGCGACTGATAGGGTCGTCGCCAAATGGCGACTGATTAAAAGTAGTCGCCAATTTGGCGACTGAATAGCAGTCGCCAAATGCCAACTCAGTCGCCTTTTTTGGGTGACGTAGCCAGTTTGGCTGACCAAATTTGGCGATCGAATTGGGATTTAGCGACGCAATTGATCGCCAAATTGGCGACTACTTTTAATTGTCGTAATTTGGCGATCAATTTCGATCGCCAAATCACAAATCAGTCGCCAAAACCACTGTATGTTTTGGTGGTTTTTTTCGTTTTCATTGCTAGCCAAAAATTTACAACCTGCATACAAACC
Source organism: Silene latifolia (assembly GCF_048544455.1). Classification (NCBI taxonomy): domain Eukaryota; kingdom Viridiplantae; phylum Streptophyta; class Magnoliopsida; order Caryophyllales; family Caryophyllaceae; genus Silene; species Silene latifolia. The sequence continues at coordinate 1,480,636 of NC_133536.1, forward strand.
GATGTTCCACAACACCATACATCCCATTTCAACACACACAACACCATACATTTCAACCCAACACCTCCCAATTTCTCAAACTTCATTTCATATATTGAAAATGAAAGTTTTACAAGCTAAGCTATTCTAAATGTTCAAGTCTAAATGTTCAAGTCTTACAAGCTAAGCTAACCTCCCAATCATCTTACTTGGAAGCCAACACCGGCTCCACTCCCCCCATGTGGACCATGCGGATCATTTGGATCGTAGTTGGGTCTAGATCCGGGGTTACAACCTTGCCACCAATTTTCAAACATTTCCATTCTTTCCTTCATTTGGCGGAATTCTTCATCACGTTTGGCAAGTTCTTCATCACGTTTGGCATCACGTTCATCACGCTCTCTTATTTGACCTTGAAGTTGACTAATAATTCCCGGTTGATACGTGTTGCTGGGAATTGTTGAAGTCGATCTCCTACGCGTTTTCTCATAGAAAGCCGGTGTTGAACTTCCGGTACCATACACGTTCCCTTTCTTGAAGCCATCCACCAACTTATACCATATGTCATTATCCGATGTTTCTGGATTGGCGTCTTTTTCTTTTTCAAATGCTTCCTACAATATTAAACAAATGGTTGTAAGTTAATATGGTAACCACCTTAATTATATACGACATTTTAAAAGAGAATAAATTAACAAAAATAAAGTGTTAGGGAAAACTTACATATAATTGCTTGTCTTTTGGCTTAGTCCAAGTTCTAACCCCTTTGTGGTCAACCCTCGAATGCGTGTCCAGAAACAGTTCCGGTACCGTCGTAATCGGTTGTGACTTCTTCTTTCCTCTCTGAATGAAAAAAAAACATACATGTTAGAAAATCAACAAAAAATCTAACATAAAATAAACATGTTGCATTGAAAACAAAAAAAAAGTGTGAAATAATAGACAAACTTACCCCCAACATACGATTCCAGAACGATCGTGAACCCGCGTAATGAGTAGGCTCGTTCACGGCGTCTTCCTTTCCTTTCCTCCTTTTGTTGAGGGATGCTTGCTTAGACTTCTTCCGAAAAGCGGGAGTTTTGGTATGCTTTATTAAGCCTTCATACTTGTCACCTGCAATTACACATATGAAATCATAACTAATAAGTTACTGATATTATTTATAATATAAGAGAGTATATACTAATTAATACAAATAACAAAACAAGTTAATTAAATACCTTTCATGTGGTCTGGTTCCTTTGGGCGCCTAACTACCTTCCAAATCACGTCCCGATATCGTCGAGTACCGACTTCCTCGTACCTGATACGGACATTCCGTTCTTGAGACGGTGACCAAGCAAATGCTTGCTACAAAAAAAAAGCGACAAAATTTCATATTAGTATTTATAAAAGTATAACCTTGGTTATTAAAACAAAGAATTACGGAAAATATATACCCGAAAGTTATTGAACCACGCATCTCTTTGTGCATGAGAAGCTTGTGTCCACGATGTAGGAACTGGACCCACGAAATTAGTCTTCGTGCTTTTCGTGACACCTCGTACCACGCAATCGTCCATAAACCTGCATTTATTTTGAACATGTAAAATTACAAACAATTATTATTTAAAAAAAAAAAATAAAAAAAAAACAAAATAGTAGACTAATAAAGAATAAAACTTACCATAATCCCGCCGGCTCAAGAATCATCTTATGATCCGAAGTGTACCGTATCGGCACCCGTGGTGGCTCCTCGCAGCGTCGTCTCCTCACCGTCACCGTCTGTCCGCATCGGATCCTCCCGCAAAACTCCTCCTCCCGCTCCGGACGCGTACTCTGTCCTCCTCCCGAGCCTCCTCCACGCTTCCTACCTCGACCGCTCCAGCCATCTCGATAATACAAATAAAAATTAACACAAATAATGATAAATGAAAATTATACAGACTTCTAAATTTTAATAATTTACTCTTGAGGAATACAAAATTATACCAATTTAATCATCTTCATCTTCAAACCCCTCGTCCTCATCCTCATCCTCTTCCTCATCGTCATCATCGTCATCATCATCATCATAATCATCTTCATCTCCAAACCCCTCGTCCTTCCTCCTTTTCTCCTCCTCCCTTCTCCTCCTCACCTCATCTTCCCCCCTCCTATCCTCCTCTTCTTCCCTTCTCTTCTCCTCCTCCTCCGCCTCATCCTCCCCCGGCAGTCTCTCTTCCACATCATAAAATTCTTCCTCTTCCATGTCTTCACCATCTTTATTCTCATGCTCATAGTTGATTTCATCGGGTGGAGACAAAAGCGTTTCATTTGAAACGTTTTCTTCTTGGAAAAAAGTTGTATCAACTTGTGACCGTGCCTTTGTCTTAAAGATTGCACACCACGCATTTTGATTTCTATCATTTGTTGTGCTTGGATAAGTAGCAAAATACACTTGATGAGCCTGATGTGCAAGTATAAATGGATCATACTTAGAGTATGTTCTAGTACGATTCACTTCTACAAGCTTGTATTGTTCATGTACTCTCATTCCACCACGAATTATCCTTCCGTCAACCTTGAATAAGACAGTTTTATAAGCTCGGTCACGTCCACTATAACTAATTTCAAAGATATCTTCAACTATACCATAGTATTCGTTGTCATCAAGAGAAGAAATAGTAACCCCCAATTGCACCTAGCCTTACCTTTACCGTGGTTGAATGTTTGAAAATTAAACCCATTAACCGAGTATCGATTCCACGTTCTTACCATTTTTGAAGGACCAAAAGCCAAACTTCTTATCAAATCATCTTGAATATTCAACTCAATTACATGTTTTCAAAACCATGATGGAAATTGGTCCTCATGTTTGTCCCAAACATCATCCTTACTTATATTAGGATTCCTCTGAATGAAATCATTAACAAACTGTGTTTCGTATGGCTCCAAGAGGTCACAATTAGATAGCACGTAAAGGTGGGCACGATTATACTCTTTATCATCCAAATATCGTGTTTGCCCCTTTGATGAACACCCTTCATCATCTTGAGTTTGAAAAAATTCGGGTAAACTTCCGTCTACTTCATCCGGTTTCTCAACATTCAAGTTTTTTGCTTTGGTTTCTATATGTTTTTCAAAGTAAAGAGAACAAAAGTTTGCAATCTCTTCCGTTAAATAAGCGCATATAGAACCTTCCACCCTAGCTTTATTACCAATTTTTTTCTTCAAATGATTAAGAAACCTATAAAAGTTAATGATGAGTTTTATTAATAATAAAGTTAACATATAATAAATAGATTAGTTATTATTATTAATTTTAATTTAAAAGTAGCTAGATTATCTTAATTACCTTTCAAATGGATACATCCACCTATATTGAACGGGTCCCCCAACTTTGGCTTCATATGGCAAATGAACCGGTAGATGCTCCATGGAGTTAAAAATGCAGGAGGAAAGATCATTTCAAGCTTACACAATATCTGTGGTATTTGCTCTTCCCATTTAATCATGTCATCAACACATATTGAAGAGGCACATAAATCTCGGAAGAATTGACTAATCTCAACAATCGCATTCCAAACGCGTTTGTCGGCACGAGGTGTTTCAAAGCAACGGGTAATAATCGCTCCATGAATACATGACAATCATGACTTTTCAAGCCTTGCAACTTGACTTCTTAAGATCAACACATCGACTAAAATCTGATGCATACCCATCAGAAAACTTCAAATTTTGTAACCACTCACACAATACTTTTCTCTTAGCTTTGTCGAGAGTGAAAATGGATGTTGGCTTAGACCTGTCGCCGCGAATGTGTAATTTGGGACGATGACAAAATTTCTGCAAATCTTTTCTAGAAGCAATGCTATCACATTTTTCACCTTCTACATCCATGATCATGTCAATTAGTTGCTCAAAGAAATTCTTTTCTATGTGCATTACATCCAAATTATGTCTTATCAACATTGTCTTCCAATAAGGAAGGTCCCAAAGAATGCTTCTTTTAAACCAACCGTTTTTTCTCGCTTTTTCAATTCTTTAAATTCTTCCTCGGTACCATCAATAGGGGATGGTAAATCACATACCGTCTTCCATATCTCATCCCTAGGCACTCGTTTCGGAGGGGCATCAAGCACCTCTTTACCTTTTGTGAAAGCTTTCTTGTTCTTCCTATGTGGATTTCCCTCTCGTAAGAAGCATCTATGACAATCAAACCAGCTTATTTTCTTGCTATTGGGAAGCCAAAATGCTTTACTTTCCTCCATGCAACAAGGACATGCTTTTTGTCCTTGTGTAGTCCACCCAGATAGCATACCATAGGCGGGAAAATCATTTATTGTCCACAAAAGGGAAGCTTTAAGTTGAAAATTTTGTTTTTTAGACACATCATAAGTTTCCACCCCAACTTCCCACAAATATTTCAACTCCTCCACCAATGGTTGTAAATAAACATCCAAATTACGTTTCGGGCTTTTTGGTCTGGGAACAATAAGTGACAAGAAGATAAATGGTCTTTTCATACATAACCAAGGTGGTAAGTTGTATGGTGTGACCATAACGGGCCAACAAGAATACTTCCTCCCAAAATTACCGAACGGATCAAATCCATCCGTACACAAGCCAAGTCGTACATTGCGGGGTTCCTTGGTAAAATCAGGATACATCTGATCAAATCGTTTCCATTCTTCCCCATCACTAGGATGACTCATCTTCCCCGGAGCACGTGGGTTTTCTTTGTGTCATCTCATTTGTTCGGCAATGTTTTTGGTGGCATAGATTCTTTGAAGTCTTGGTGCGAGAGGAAAGTAAAACAATTGGTTACATGCTATTGGTTTCTTACTCTTTTTGGCCCTCTTACTACCGTTGCCTTTTTTCAACACCAAAACTATATCTCCTTCACTTGTCTCATATCTATCCGCCCCACAATCTTTACATTTGTCAAGCAAAGCATCATCTTTCCAAAATAGCATACATCTTTCAGGACATGCATCAATCTTTTCATGCGGTAACTGAAGACCTTTAACTACTTTTTTGGTAGTATAGAATTTTCGGGTCATGATATTATCATCGGGGAAAGATTCTTCAAGGAACGAGGCAATGCCATCAACAGCAACAAATGGCATATTGAACTCACATTTCAAGGTAATTAGCCTAGAAGCGGCTTGTAACAATGTCATTCTGCTTCCTTCATACAAGGGTTTTTCTGAGGCTTTTAACATGTCAAGAAAGGCTTTTGCTTGTGGGTGTGGCGGTTGTTCTTCAGAAATAGTTGTATGGTCATCACTATTAAAAATAGTGGAATCCATAGCATCAACAACCATCTCTCTATATGGGTTCTCATCATTTTGTATTTGTTGGGTGTGAGTTTGTTCATGAATTGGAGAATATGCTTCTCCATGTGAAATCCAATTGTAATAATTTGGCTTAAACCCGTTTATAATGAGATGTTCTTCTACTACAACAATGTCAAGTGGTATTTCAGGTTTTTGCATTTGGCACAAGGGCACCTAAGTTTTTTGTCTACCAAGTCATATTCATCTTGTTGTTTAGCAAATTCCATAAACTCGCTAACACCCTTTATAAATCTAGCGGTAGGACGTCTTTTCTTATTGGAATGGTCTAATCTTCCTTCATACATCCATGAACGTTCCAATCTCTTCATTTTAATCTAAAGAAGACCCCAAAGAAATTTAAACATTTTAAAAAAATAACAATAATATTAAATACAAAATTTAAACATTATACTCCACATTATACAATAAACATATGAAAACAATATATAAATATTGTCAATAAGTAATCCATCTTCGAATGGGGTCCTTATCACTCCAACCTAAACCCGTCAATGTACGTTTCAAGTCACTAGCAAACACACTTGTAATTTATTAATGAGGAAAAATTCGGCAGCAATTCCCTTCAGTTCTCCAAATACACATATACATGTATTCGGAGAACATTAAAGGGATCGCCACCAAACTCATTCCTCATTAATAAATCACAAGTACGTGTTTACTACCTAAATGACTTGAACGCGTACAAAGACGATCCCAAAATGGGGACTATTCAAGAATTACTCCTAATGAGTAATTCTTGAACGGGTACTAAGTCAACATCAAATCAAACAACAACACAATCAAGTACTAAATTAATTAAGTCAATCAATAGCCCAATTCAACCACATAGTAAAGGCTTCTATCCTAAAGTCCGTAACATAATTTGAACTAAAATTAGTAAATTTAAAAGGTAACTGGTAAGAGGAGGTTACCTAATCAAGTAAAAGCAAAAATGAAAAGAAAACAAGAAGCAACAGCTACACAGACGGTGGTGCCTAGCAACGGTAGCGGTGACAACCCCGAAAAGAGAAAAGAAAAACAAAAATAACAAGGTTATTCTACCTCAATTCATCAATAACATGAATTATCAAACTAAATTTATCAAAATCAAGTCCTAAAGAAGGTTCTACTTAGCTAATAGATAATTTCTCTTAATCCAAAAGACGGTTCCACTTAGCTATTTCCATTAATGCAAAAGACGATTTCACTTAGCTTAATATTAATAATAATAAGGCGGTTTAATTAGTAATAATAATAATAATAATAATAATAATAATAATAACAATAATAATAATACTAATAATACTAATAATAATAACAATAATAATAATAATACTAATACTAATAATAATACTAATACTAATACTAATAATAATACTAATACTAATACTAATAATAATAATAATGAGACGGACCACCGCCACCCTTCCCCCACCGCCACCCACGGACCACCGCCACCCTTCCCCCACCGCCACCCACGGCCGACCAAACCCCCACCCATAACCCTAAACCTAAACACAAACCCCCTTAATCATTCCCTTTTAATTCAAACACAAATTAAACTAAATCTAACTACAAATTAATCTAACATACTAACTACAAATAAATCTAACAAACTAACCACAAATTAATCAAACTAACTACAAATTAATCTAACAAATTAAACTAATTAAACTGAAATTAAACAAAAAAAACTAACCTAATTAAAGAGAGTGATGGAGGCAATGAGAACGGTGGTCACGGTGGTGGAAGTGGTGGAAGTGGTGGTGTGGTTGTGTGGTTGTTGTCGTCGCCTTAATCGCCCCCGCTGCTTCCTCTCTTTTTTTTTTTTTTTTGTTTCGAAAGAGTAAAGCAGGAGAGAGGAGTTCCGTTTTTCTATAAAAAATTTTGGCGACTGAATAGCCATTTGGCGACTGAATTTCAGTCGCCAAATTTGGCGACTACACATATATCAGTCGCCAAATTTTAAAAGTCGGTTGCCAAATTGATTCCCTTTTTAAAAATTGACAGCCTGGTTTCTACTAAAAACATTGGCGACTGAAATTCATTTTGGCGACTGAATTTCAGTCGCCAAATTGGCGACTACACATAAATCAGTCGCCAAATTTAAAATCTCGGTCGCCAAGTTTGATTCCCTTTTAAAAAGATGTCGCCAAATTGGCGACTGATTTCAGTCGCCAATTTGAAAATCAGTCGCCAATTTGGCGACTAAATATATCAGTCGCCAAATTTCGGTCGCCTGTTTTAGTTTTTCTTGTAGTGTACATACCTTTAGTGGAAGCAACAGTTGGGTCTTTCCCCTTGACTTAGTCTAGGATGTCTGCCTTCGTGCTAGGACGCGTGGTGGTTGATGCTGCTCGGCGCATATGTGCCAAGTATCAAGGATTCTGTACGACGGTCAGCTATGATTTCTTCCTTTTTTTTTCTTTCTTTGGGGAAGTTGGAGCCGGATGTTATTGCCTTGCTCAAGCGGATTCAGAAATTTTATGTGTCTTAAGATATCGGAGCACGTGCTGCTGCTTTTATTTTTACTCAAATTATCTTTGCTATTACTTAGGGGATGGGAGCCTGGATAGTATCACGGTTGCCCACCAATTTCTTGTTGAAATTGTTTTGATCTCTCAATAAAAGTTGCGTTATAATAATAATAATAATAATAATAATAATAATAATAATAATAATAATAATAATAATAATAATAATAATAATAATAATAATAACAACAATAGTAACAATAATAATAATAATAATAATAATAATAATAATAATAATAATAATAATAATAATAATGTTCGTAAAACCGAGGTCTTTTTGCCTCAGGAAGACCCCGCGTGCGCTATTCTAGGCCCCTACATGGTGTCAAAGTCCTTGGTAACCCTGTGAGTGTGTGTCATGAGTTCAACAGTGAGCTTGTGGTGAGAAGAGTGATTAGGAGTTAGGATCATCGAGCTTATGGATTCCGTTGCTATGATTGATGATCCACAACACGAACTTCTGTTGCGTTCGAGCATCGTACACGGTTTTCGGGATTTCAGGGTTCCGGAACAAAAATGTCCGTAAATCATACGGACGGTTCCTTGGGTGAGATAAAGCATCCACAAAGACTTTGAGAAGCAGCAGAGAACATTTGAGGGTGCCGATACACGATAAACGATTCTTGAACAAAAATTGGGTACTCCTTCAAAATAGATGAATACTTGTTATTTAGAATTGAAATTAAATACAGTATCTTAATTATGAAGCGACCTCGGGCACGTGGTATAAAAAATGGAGAAAAAGTAACATAGAACGGTATGACCACTCAAATAGCTTAAATTGAAGTGTATAATACTCGGTTTTCGGGATTTTAGAGTCCGAAAACAAAAATGTTCGTAAGTTGTACACATGGTTCCTCAGGTCACATAAAGCAGCCACACAAATTTTGATATGAACAATGAACATTTGAGGGTTCCGGTACGCGATGAACAAGTCTTGGACGAAAATATGGAATTCATTAAAAGGAGATAAATGCTTGTTATTTAGGGCTGAAATCTAATAAGGTAACACATGAAGTGACCTCAGACACTTGGTAGAAAATCTGGACTATACAGAAACATGATCATGTACGACCTCCCAAACGGCTCAAAGTTAAGTGTATAATACTCGTTTTTCGGGATTCCAGGGTACTCGAACAAAAATGTCCGTAATCGTAGGTATGGTTCTTGGCTCAGATAAGGCAGCCACACAAATTTTGAGAAATAACAAAGTCCATTTGATGGTGCTGCTACGCGATAAACTAGTTTAAGTCGAAAATTAGGTAGTCCTTAAAAATAGATGAATACATATTTGCCCAATCTTTCGAATATCACAGTATAAATGACCAATTTTTAATTTTTGCACTTAAAACATGGTTTCATTATTGTTAGTGTTACAATCGTTGTTGGTAATCCATTGTTCCGTAAAAAAGTGACCGACCCGAATAATCAAACCGATACCCGACCTAATAGCCGAACTCAAGACTCGATGTTTGCTCCGAATTCGAATCGACTCGATTCAATATAATTCATCATCAAACCTTACTGAACCATAGTACATAGTACACATTTATTTATTACTCACTTATTCATCATCAAAATATTTATTTGCGATCACATGTTACCAATTTAAGTTAATAACTATTTGTGACCCGTGAAAATCACGGGTTTTATTGTTATTGTTCTTTTATTTTTGCGGTATCGTTCATGAATGCGTTATTCGGCTTGTTTGTCTCCTTGCTTATTATCTTGGAGATATGTTGATAGGGTACCTAAGCAAGGAAATAAAGAGGGGTCCTGCCACAGGTCCTGAGGATAAGATATGTTATATCTAAGGGGGTCTGGGAATTTATTATATTAGAATAGTTGAAACTTGTTGGAAATCACAAACTCTTTATTGAACAATGACACCAAAACCCATGAATCCCTCATTTGAAAGAACATACGAATGTCCATTCTTTGATTTAGAAGGCTGGTATTGCATATAGATTAAATAGGAAATTGGATTGTCTTGTGTTTCATCAGAGCACTTTAAACAACTTATTCTCAAAGCCTAGAAACAAAAGTCAAGACAAATTATGGAAAAACGTAAAATTGCATTCAAACAATGGAATATTAAGTTAGCAAACTACTCTTATTTTGCTACGGTCCTCATTATCTTTGTCTTTTTACTGATTGTTGTCTTGTTGTGTTAATCACCGTCAGTCCCCTTTCTGTTTTTGTTCCCTGCTTTTTTTACGGTGTTTAGATTGCCTCTGATGGATTTCGAGCGAGGGCGCTTGACTTTGTCACGGTGGTTATTCAGTTCACTCAACATTGACGGCTTTTGGTATTCTACTACTTGATATATTGTTTTTAGTGTTGTTTTGGTGCGTTCAAAGAACCTTGGTCCCATTTTTATCCGGCAAAGAAACAAAAGGTTGGACACTTGAACATCTAATTCTATTCTTTATTACCTAATGTATTCAAATGAAAAAAGAAATGTAAAATAAAGCAAAAATGTAAAATATATAAATGAATGGATAATAATGATATTTTATAACTGAATTTTACATATTGTCTTTAGTCAATTAGAGACGATATGAATAATGCGTAGAAAGCGTTCTGTTAAAATACAACTTATGTTTATCTTACTAATTAGGCTAAAATTAAAAGCTTATTTTCTTAAATGCAAAGGAGTTTGTTAAACTTTTTCAGCAAATAATACATTTATAATTCTCGTCGATTTGTCGGTCTTGCAACATCGTCCTTGTAAATTCAATTGATTTCCAACGTATTGGAAAAAATATTATTGAAATGATTTTTTTATAACGAAAGACCTAAGTGATATACTTCAATTATTAGCAAGGAGTTGATGACATGTGATTTATACAAATAAAATTTTAGAAAAAATACGCATTCAATATTTTTTAAAATAAATTTTATGTAAGCAATTTTTGGGAGGATACACTAGAAAATGTATATGTTCAACAATGACATCATTCTAATTTCATTTCTATATCTCTTGTCAATTTAGAGTCATCTCTATATCTCTTGTTTTTGGTGAACTTTTATGTGAAAATTTTTTAACGCCTATCCCAATGAATTAGAAAGAAATAAAGATGCACAATTTGTATTATTATACTTCCATTTTTTTTAATTATCACCTCATTTGCTTGTGCGTAATAATTAAGATTAGAAAAAAGTTTGCAATTGGTGGAGTAATGTGAGAATTTTACCCTTAAACGATGACATTTATTTTGTAATTTTTAAAAAAGTTATAAGAAGCATTTGGTAAGAAGCACGTCCCAAAGTAGATATTAAAGATAAAAGAGTGATAATATAAAAATAGACAAAAAAGCGAAGTAGAGTGATAGTTAAAAAATATTCTTAACAATTGATTATGAGACAAGAAAAATATATACAAATCATTAAAAAAAAAATAAACATTTCTCGAAGAAATATTGGGAGTGCTAGAAAAAAATATTTGATGGAAAACAAAAAAATGATTTAAAGGTTTGAAAGCATTCAAAGTTGAAACAATGAATTGGATAATGATCATCGGATTCCAATCAAAAACCATGCAAAATATTTACCTTGATCCACATTAAAAGATCCAATTTATATCCTTGAAGCATATAATTTCAACACTTCCATTAAAACTTTGATTTATAATCTGTTTGTTAAATAAGATATTTGATTTATAACCTTATTGACGAAATACAAGTTAAAGAGTACACGGAAAACTAATAAAGTGCACGAAAGGGTGTAAGACAATTTAGTACAATTTATTAAGTTTGTCAATTAATATTCCAAGGTTTAGAATATATAATGTAACATGTCACCAATAATTAGATATTCATACTAAAATTTGATATTGCGCATACACCATAATAATAAAAAAAAAAGGAAAACTCAATAAAAATAAAAAATATATTCAAGTCAAAAGATAATTGCAAAGAAGTTCCATAACCATTACTTCAAGATTTCATGCAATGTTTTTGATATGCGAGTATGTCATCCTCCTGCAATTTTAATACAAACACAACAATAATAATTAAATATGATTCTAACTCTTAATTAATTCAAAACATAATAAGAATAAAATTTTTATATAATTCAATTGGTTATATATGCATACTTTACCTATCAACTTTTTGGATAAAAATGAAAAGGAGGATTGTTGTAATATTTATGTAAGAAAATTTATAAAATTATTTATCTAATTAATTTCAAGAATTTATTTGAGAGAAGAAGAATGTTTTGTGAACTAAGGGGGAGTTAAAAAAATTATGGTGAAATAAATACAAAGTATAATAATTATGAGGAAAAACCAAAAGACCATTTATTAAATAAAAAAAAGTAAAAATTAAATGAATAGGTAGATTGATACAAATTTATGAGAGGAAAATAAAGAGTTTGTATTAATTTGTTTTTGTGTTTGCAACTAATATTTTTTATTTTATTTGTATTTTATAAGTATGTATCACATGGTAATTAGAGATTACTTTTAGTTAGATAATCAAGTAATTAATATAATTGAATTATTATTAACCAATAGAAAAATTACATGTGGATTAAAGATTAAATGCTTTAAGTAGGCTTTTAACTATATTTTATAGATTTTCATTATTAGGAAAATTTAATATAGACATAAATATAGAGTATTGAGAAATGAAATATAAAAGGTCTATTTTTTTTGTTTTTTTTTTTTTACAAAATACACTTTGCATGAGAATTGTTTAGGGGAGTTATCTTACCAACTAAAAAATGGTAGATATTTTGTCTTCCCTTTTATTTATAAATCATATTTATAGATTTACATATGTATTCAATTTAATGAAATTGAGCAAGTTTATTGCAATAATATTTAAGAAGGAGTTGCAAACAGTGGTGGAGAGGAAGGGGGGGGGCTAGAAGAGGCGTTCGCCCCACTTGGCGGATGAAATTTTCAAAGTTTTTAGTTAAATTTTTCGAAATTTTTTCGAGGGTGCCTTATGAAATTAGTCGTTCGTTCCCCCTAAAATTTTTCGCCCCCCCTAAGTTCAAATCCTAGCTCCGCCACTGGTTGCAAATATAAATAATTTAAAATTAGAGTGATGTAAATTTTTATTTTTCGTTGAACCAATTATAGTTTTAAAAATTAAAATGTCAATGTTTAATGTTAAGTATGTTACTATTTGCCCTTAATATTTACAAATTCTTTATTATTTCATAAACGGCCTAAAATTAGAATAATGTGATATTTATTTGTTACTTCAAATATTCTAAGACTAAACGTAGAAATTTAAAATTTAGAATGAATTTTGATTCTTAATTGTTTTTTAATTTATCTAGAAATTAAAAAGGCCAAAATTTAATGTTTGTTATGCTAATTTATTTTTTATGTAAATATTTTTTAATTTGTGCATCGTTTTAAATGGATCGTTATAGGAACATGAATTACCCTCTTAATTAAACACGTCATACTACATGGAGGATTGGTGACGTGGAATTTTGGTAATGTAAGGTGGCATTTAGGCCCTGTTCTTTCTGACTTATTTTCACCCATTTGATTCAAATTTCAAACTCTATTTAGTTGATTCAAACTTAGTTGATTCGATTCACTCCATTCGATTCGATTCGGCTCGGCTCCATTCATTCGATTCGATTGATTGATTCACTCCATTAAGTTCAAATTTCGAGTTCAAACTTTACTCATCTTAAATTTAATAGTTATTATTAATTTTGTTATCAATAATACTATTTTTTTAATATTATTACTTTATTATTATTACTTTATTATTATTATTATTATTATATTTAATAATATTGTTAATAATAATGTTAATAATAATTTATTTATTATAATTACTATTATTATTATGAATATTATTATGAAATTAGTCGTTCGTTCCCCCTAAAATTTTTCGCCCCCCCTAAGTTCAAATCCTAGCTCCGCCACTGGTTGCAAATATAAATAATTTAAAATTAGAGTGATGTAAATTTTTATTTTTCGTTGAACCAATTATAGTTTTAAAAATTAAAATGTCAATGTTTAATGTTAAGTATGTTATTATTTGCCCTTAATATTTACAAATTCTTTATTATTTCATAAACGGCCTAAAATTAGAATAATGTGATATTTATTTGTTACTTCAAATATTCTAAGACTAAACGTAGAAATTTAAAATTTAGAATGAATTTTGATTCTTAATTGTTTTTTAATTTATCTAGAAATTAAAAAGGCCAAAATTTAATGTTTGTTAAGCTAATTTATTTTTTATGTAAATATTTTTTAATTTGTGCATCGTTTTAAATGGATCGTTATAGGAACATGAATTACCCTCTTAATTAAACACGTCATACTACATGGAGGATTGGTGACGTGGAATTTTGGTAATGTAAGGTGGCATTTAGGCCTGTTCTTTTCGACTTATTTTTCCCATTTCGATTTCATTCAAATTTCTATTCGATTCATTGACTTAGTTGATTCGATTGACTCCATTCGATTCGATTCACTCAACTTCAATTGATTGATTCGACTCCATTAAGTTCAAATTTCGATTCACTTTACTCATCTTAAATTTAATAGTTATTATTAATTTTGTTATCAATAATACTATTTTTTTAATATTATTACTTTATTATTATTACTTTATTATTATTATTATTATTATATTTAATAATATTGTTAATAATAATGTTAATAATAATTTATTTATTATAATTACTATTATTATTATGAATATTATTATTAATAGGAATAATAATGTTATTAATGTTAATGTTGTTGTTGTTGTTGTTGTTGTTGTTGTTGTTGTTGTTGTGAATAATAATGTTATTAATGTTATTATTATTATTATTATTATTATTATTATATATATATATATATATATATATATATATATATATATATATATATATATATATATATATATATATATATTATGAGAAAATGCAAGGGATCTTTCATTAATAAATAGGAAAATGAGTACAGACCCACAAAACCCAAACAGCCTTTAAAGACAGCTACCAAATATTATTATTATTATTATTGTTGTTGTTGTTGTTGTTGTTGTTGTTGTTGTTGTTGTTGTTGTTGTTGTTGTTGTTGTTGTTGTTGTTGTTGTTGTTGTTGTTGTTATTATAATTATTATTGGTATTATTATTAAAATTAATAACATTTATTATTAATATTATTGATAGGGCACACTCAACCGACTTGACCCACTAGCCAATACGGGGTCATACAAGTCAACACGCTTGCAAACATGGTTACAGATTCGCTTGATACCCTTTGAATCACGAATCGTTAAAAGCGAATTCTATCAAATTGATTTCTGAAAATACATATAACACATTTTCTATAAGCGAATCGCGAATCGGTAAGGCGTATTCATAGCGAATATGGTAACCATGCTTTCCAAGCCATCATTTGAGTTACACATAGAAACATATAAATACCTCATTATTGACCAATCAATGGTAAAATACTTCTCACCAACAACTTCCTCTCTCTAGAAGTAAGACTACTCGAGCTACTATGAGAGGGCACGGAAACCTTAGCTTCAAGCAAGGTCTCAACTATCCACCAGTACCGTAAGACATCAGAGAAGGACCTATTGCGAACCCTTCGAGACCCTATTTGTTACGCGTAAAAGATCCATCCGGAGAGAGCAAGCATAGGTTCGAGGTGCCATCGTCTGAGAGGAGCGCGTTGATCCGACCCGGATTCGAGCAACTCTTACTTGAGTGTTTTTATTCGAAACAATTAGTTTTACTAATATCATTATTAATATTGACATTATTATTTATTATTGTTATTAAGAATATTATTAGTAAAAAATTACTATTTTTTCATTATTATAATTTATGATTATTCATATATAATATTATAATTTTTTTCTTAAAAATTTTAGTATTAGTATAAATAGTATTATTCTATGAATATTAGTATTATTATAGTTGATAATAACAATAATATTAAATATTATTATTAATATTATTAATATTAATATGATTATTTGATTCGATTCAAAAGCTCAATTGACTTTATTAAGTTGATTCATCATTTCGGCTCTATTGATTCGATTCACTCGATTCGATTAAATTGACTTACTTATTCGATTGATTGATTGATTGATTCGGCTCTAAAAAGCCATAAAGAACAGGGCCTTAGTAATATGAGGTGGCATTATCTACGTGTTTACCCTTTTAATAATATTTATATATTTTATGCATGCGGAGTTATTTAGCATTTAACTTCATTGAACAGTAATACACATAAACATTAATTACTTAGTACTTGATAATTCAACACCCTCCATAACTCAGAGGATGAACTTATTGATGATACAACGAGGTACATACATAAACATTACAATGACACCATGCATGGATAGTAACGACCCATGCACGTTTAACTTAAAACACAAATTATAAAATAAAACCGTCTAACCCTTGGAGTATAAAACAATCCTTTTTTTAGTTAAACACTCAATTACTTATTAGTTATTACTACAAATAGTTGAGTCTCTTTAAATTTATAAGGATTATCCTACACTGTAAGACGACGGTTTTACATAATATTACCGTTCAACTTATTTTTTAATAAGAGGTAGGTAACTCGAGATGAACTTTGATAGCTTTCTTGAAGGAGACTCTAGTAGGAGAGTCGGTAATACCTAAAAGTCCATCATCTTCATATAACCCGACATTAAAACTCGGTTCGTCAACTGAAATCGAATACTTTAACTCATAAATAGGTAACAAAGACTTATCGGTCTTAGTGATGGAGAAAGGAATGTGAACTGGCATGGGATCTTTGCCGGCGGTGATGTATAACCTTTTAGCCAACAACATGTTGGTGACTTTCTCCTTGGTGTGTGTCCATACCAGGGATTTGCCGCATTCGGTGGGACCTTTGAAGGATAAGCTAATTTGTTGGTCAAGCGTAATGTTACCGGCCAAAACAGGGCTAAAGACCCGAATTGGGGTCCCGGGTGAATCTCCATCTTTTTCTTGGATAATTAAGTGTGGACATATATCATGGGTATAGGTAAGACCACCACCACCACTCGTCGGGATAATGTAATATTCCCCTCCATTTTTTATTGGGTGACCGTCGATATCGACAAGATCAAAAGCAGTGGTGAATGAGAGGATTGAGAGTAGGACAAGAGTGATTGAAGCTGATGACAAGATGAAGGAAGACATTTTCATGTGTTGAGTGTGTTGTGAGAACTAAGGAAGGTATACCAGGGTATTTATAGTGGAGTCGCCCTACAAAATCTTAGCATCCAGTTTAGACGTGATAAACAGGCCAATCAGTTCGGGTTTAGGTCGTGTAAGGTCAGGTAATTTCGAAATTGTATGGTTATGGTCGAATCGGGCGAGTCGGGTCATTTATTCGAGTTTGTCGATCGCTATCAAGTTTTTTTTGAGATAATGAATGGTATACAATAATGAACATCCGAGTTGAACTGTATAGTCTCGAATAAAATCGGCTTTCGAATAAAAGTCGGTTTCTATACTCGGGTACAGGTGGCGGTCATTTTTTCTAGGTCAAGCTCAAAGTAACATGTCCAATGATTCACAATCTCACATTACACAAAGTAAAAAATATAGATACCCTTTTATTTGTATTTCGTACCCTTTTTTCTATTGATCGTGACATAGTAATTTCGTACCTATTTACATAATAAATGTACCCATTTTATTATTAATCATGATTTGTACCTATTTTATTAGCTTTAGTACCATTTTTTCTTAAAATTGTACAATGGTCTCTCAATAAAGCTTATTCAGAGACTGTCTCTCAGGAGACCTACTCACCCTCATTTTCATTGTAGTACATGTTTATCATTCTTTTTATTAGTCAACGTAAATATTATGTGAATATTTAGTTGCCTTATTGTATATATTTCTATCCTAGATTAGTTATGTGAATTCCATGATTATAGGATTGTATTTAGGGATATTAATTTGTACATTGTATATATATATATATATATAAATGACAAACAGAGTCCCAACTCAAGGAATTATATCTAACATGTTATCAGTGATAGAATAGGTTTCGATCTATTCATGTTTCCTGCCTGTGCCTCTATCATAGTGTCTTTTTTTGAAAGCACAACACCTGCCACACGCACAAAAACACCATGACAACCGATTTCTCCTCCTCCTCCAAACCCGACCTGCATCCCGTGTTCACCGTATCCAATATTCAGCACAAAGCCTGTGTCCTTGATGGCACGAAAGTCACATACGCGTCGTGGGTTCGCCTATTCAAACTCCATGCCCGTGGGTATAAGGTTTTGTCACACATCGATGGAACGCCTTCTCCTGCCGAGACGGAAGCCTCTTATGATTCATGATGTGAAGTCGACGCTCATGTACTACAATGGATCTACGGTACACTTAGCGACAACCTCCTTCCCCGAGTTCTTGAAGATGAATCAACAGCCCGCGCAGCGTGAGTTCGAGTTGAAAATATCTTCAACAACAATAAGAGAGCTCGTGCTGCTGTCCTCGAATCTGAGTTTAACGCTCTTCGATTGGCCAATATGCCCTCGCTTGAGGCCTGTAACACTCTCATACTTCAGGTGCCTTACCAGGACCATTTAGGGTATGAAAGTGCTACTATCTCGATTTCCGGAGGCAATGATAATCATAAGACAATAAAGAAACATATTTAAATAGTAAATTAAATAACGTTTAAAGTGATTACATGCCAACTCCTTAACTGATAAAACGCAATACAAGGTTCTCAAAACTATCTACTAGCAAAAGACTATAAAAACAATGTCAGACACAACGGAAGACTTCTAAACTGCAACGTGGTGACTCATCCTAGCTATCCCATACGCATCGTCTCATACCTGCTCAATAACTGCTTACCACCCCCGAATGAATCACCATAGTTTTCAAAACATTTAAACAGGGTCAGTACTAATTACACAAAATCAATAGCTGCAATAACGATAATACAAACAACTCAAATCCACACATCTGAATCACCACATCTCCACCCTATCTCCACATATCTGGCTACACACTGAAGTGTGTAGTCCTGCCAGAGCACTGCCGCAACAGATACTCCTCACCACCAGCGGGGGGGACCGCAGTCATTTCCACCTAAGCCCCGCTCATCTTATCCGAGCGATAACCTATGTCCATTAATGTGCACATCTCTTTTGTGGCGGGTTCCACAGAAGGCGAATCAAGGGCGTGAAGCCACTCCCGCAAGTGACTCCACTCAGCCAGGGACGTACCCCGAAGATCACAGACAGTTATACAATAATCATAATACTTTTATCAACAACCACCAAATCAGAATCCAATACGATAATTACTCAACAACAACAATACTAACAACATCAATATCAACCATGCCATGTAATTAATACTGAATAGGAAAACCTACCTAAAATACAAACACCACAGACCCGTCAAAACTCAACCCGTAAACTCACTTACTCGATCGAGTAAGGCACTTACTCGATCAAGTGCCCCTTACTCGATCGAGTACCCAACTTACTCGATCGAGTACCCTACAGGCAGACTACTGTTTTGCGTCAAATACTACTTACTCGATAGAGTATCCAAAGACTCATAAAACCGTAGTATTACAAGACCTACTATCAACGCCTCCGCGAGATTGCCGGAATGCTTAAAGATGTTGTCGACACTCCGGTCACCGACCGACGTCTCGTTATCCAATTGGTGCATGGCCTGCCAAAGGAATACGACATCGTCGCATCATATATCAATCAGACTTCTCCAAACTTCGAGACAGCCCGTAGCATGCTTGAACTCGAACTCCATCGCAAAACTGGCAGCAAAGACTCTGCCATTGCTCTCGCCGTCCCTGCAACGGCCACCGCTGACGCCTGGGCTGACCTCACTCCCAAGGCCACCTCCTCGGGTCCCCCTCGTCGGTCCTCTGGAAATCCAGGTAATTCCAATAATAATCTTTCTTATCATCGTAACAATAGCTCGTCTCATAATAATAATCACAGCTACAATAATCGCTCGTCCAATAATTCTGCTCATAATGCTCCTCAAGCGACGGCCTAACCCGTGTCCCAGTAGGCACCTCATGCTGCCTGGTCATCCCCTTGGACACCACCACCATGTCCCTATCCCTCCTACCCTAGACGGGTTCAGCCGTGGCCACCCCATGCCATGCCCTAGTCTCGTCCACAGTACCGTGGCCTGCAGCCTCGTCCTGAGGGACAAACTTTCATCATGGACAGTGAAGCCCCTCAACCAACGTACCTGAGCCAAGCGTTCCATGCCCTTTCGGTTCAGTCTTAAGGCAACCCATGGTATATGGATACAGTTGCATCCTCTCATTTGACCTCTGACCCAAGTATTCTTACTTCTCCGTTTAATACGAGTAACATTCGTTCCATTTATGTCGAAAACGGCCATAACATTCGAGTTTTGGGATCGGGCACCTCTACAATACCTACCACTTGCCGTTCCCTTAACCTCCGCCATGTCCTTTACACACCCAACATAATTAAAAATCTCATTTCCATTCGTCAATTTACAAAAGACAATAATGTTAGTGTTGAATTTGACCCGTTTGGCTTTCCTGTGAAGGATATTCCGACTGGGAAAATAATTTTAAGGAGTGACAGTGATGGAGAGCTCTACCCCGTGTCCACCCTTCCATCCTCGAGTCCATCTCTTCCTTCCACAAGTTCGCCTCAAGCTTTTGTTGTTCATGGCCCTGATGTGTGGCATTCTCGCCTTGGTCATCCGGGCACATCGATTTTAGATTTTTTTAAAACTCGTCAAAGTATTGCTTGTAATAATAAAACTCATGCTATTTGTTCTTCCTGCCAAGTTAGTAAGCATAAGAGGTTACCATTTTACGATTCTTTTTCTCAAACCATTGCACCCTCTGATATAATTCATAGTGACTTGTGGACGTCACCCATACCTAGCAGACACGGTCACAAATACTACATGGTCCTGATCGATAATTTTACCCAATTTGTTTGGGTGTATCCTATACAATTTATGTCATAGGTATTTGAAAAATTCATTCAGTTTAATAATTTTGTCAAAACTCAGATCAATCGGCCAATTAAATCTTTTCAATGTGATGTGGGTCGCGAGTTCGATAATAGTTCCTTTCACAATTTTGCCACCCAAAATGGTCTAGTGTTTCGATTTTCGTGCCCTCAAACTTCCCCACAAAATGGAAAATCTGAACGCATATTACAACGACTTAACAACATCACACTTGCCCTTCTTCACCATGGCTTTGTCCCACTAAAGTATTGGGTCGAAGCACTTCATGCTGCCACTCACCTCCACAATATTCTACCCACCTCCACCCTCAATTTTCAAACACCCACTTCCGCTCTTTACCTTTGACACCCCTCGTATGACCACCTCCGAGTGTTTGGGTGTATGTGTTATCCCAACACGACAGCCACTCGCCCACATAAACTTTCTCCACATTCCATAAAATATGTCTTCTTAGGCTATCCTCCCAATCAACGTGGATATCGTTGTATTGACCTTACCACGGGAAAAACTATAGTGTCTCGTCACGTCGTATTTGATGAAAATTGTTTTCCCTTCGCTGAAAAGTCACGGTCAACTCTTCACTCATACACCTTTCTTGACCCCTCAATCGACCCCCCAAACCCGCTGATTTATGACTCCATAAACACCCCACCAAACCCCGACCAACCGCCCAACACTCAACCTCCTCCCAACGACCCCACGAGCCCCACCACCACTCCTCCACCTCCCCTCAACACTCCCCCTACCACTCCCATTTCCCCTGCTCACTATGCTAATTCCCATGTCCACATTCCCCAGACTCCCACCTCTGCCCCACCCAATTCCCCTTCATCCCCACCAACTCCAGCAGCTTCCGCCACCCCCTCCCCTCCTCCACCGCTCCCACCACCGCCACCTAGACTCCCTACCCACACCATGTCCACCCGAGCCATGAATGACATCTTTTAACCCAAAGCCCTAGTCACCACACCCAACATCTCCCCCATACCCAAATCCCCACAACTCGCCCTCCGTGACCAAAACTGGAACTGTAATATTCAGGACGAATTTACCGCTTTACGGGATAATCATACTTGGGACTTGGTCCCCCGCCCTGAAAATGCATCTATTATCCGTTGTATGCGGTTGTTTCGTCACAAATTTCATGCAGACGGTTCTTTACAGCGCTATAAGGCTCGCCTGGTTGTTAACGGTAAGACACAACAAGTGAGGATCGACTGTGATGAAACATTCAGCCCGGTTGTGAAACCCACCACGATCCGAACCGTTCTTAGTCTAGCCGTGTCCAAGTCATGGCCTATCCACCAATTGGATGTTAAAAATGCCTTTCTCCATGGCGATTTGGAAGAAACGGTATACATGCACCAACCACCGGGTTTTGTCGACTCTAGTGCTCCTCTTCATGTGTGCAACTTACGTAAGTCTCTTTACGACCTTAAACAAGCACCCCGGGCTTGGTATCATCGGTTTGCCACTTTATGCTATCTCAAGGCTTCACCGGCAGCATATATGACCCTTCTCTATTTATTTACCAGACACTGAATGCCACTGCCTATTTGCTCCTATATGTGGATGATATTGTTCTCACCGCATCTAGCACCACTCTTATCCGTTCCATTATTTCTCGACTCTCGAGTGAATTTGCCATGACGGACCTTGGTACGCTTCACCATTTCTTGGGCATCAAGGTTAGTCGCACAGCTACTTGCTTATTTTTATCACAAACTCAATACGCCAATGACATCATTTCTCGAGCTAAAACGGGCTCCTGCAAACCAAGTACAACACCCGTGGATCCTGGTTCTAAATTAAGTGCGGACTCCGGTCCCCCGGTCGAGGATCCCTCTTTATATTGAAGTTTAGCTGGCGCACTTCAATACCTTACAATTACCCGTCCCGACATTTCTTATGCCGTCCAACAAGTATGCCTATTTATGCATGATCCACGAGCCTCGCATCTCCAATTTTTGAAGCGTATTATTCGCTACATTCAGGTCACTAGCGATCATGGTCTCACAATCCGTTCGTCTCATTCACTCACTCTCACGGCATACTCTAATGCCGATTGAGCTGGATGCCCCGATTCCCGTCGCTCAACTTCTGGTTATTATGTTTTCTTAGGTGACAATTTAGTGTCTTGGTCATCAAAACGCCAAGCCATGTTATCTCGGTCTAATGCCGAGGCCGAATACCAGGGCGTAGCTAATGCCGTTGCTGAGACTAGCTGGATTCATAATTTACTTCTTGAGCTTCATGTCCCACTCCGGCGGTCTACTATTGTTTTTTGTGACAATATATCAGCGGTCTATCTTACAGGAAACCCGGTTCAACATCAGCGAACCAAACATGTCGAGATTGATAAACATTTTGTTCGCGAAAAAGTTAAGATTGGTGAAGTATGAGTTCTTCATGTGCCGTATGAGTATCAATACGCCGATATTTTCACCAAAGGGCTTCCTCGTCACCTATTTAATCGCTTCAAGACCAGTTTGGGCATCCACTCCCCTCCCGCTCAAACTGCGGGGGTGTATTAGTCAACGTAAATATTTGAATACTGATGGAGCATCGAAAGGCAACCCGGGACCCGCAGGAGGGGGAGGGATCTTCCGAGATGAAACGGGTAATTTTGTCACCGCTTATTATTTCTCTTGTGGTATTTGTTCATCCATGAAGGCCGAGCTTCTTGCTTTGCTTGCGGGCCTAGAAAGAGCGAGATCTTTGAATGTTACAAGATTGATTGTCAATATGGACAATGTCCAATGTGTGAGTATGATCAACGAAGGCCAGCCAGTTAGCAACAATTTGAAATTTATAGTGCAAAGGTGCCAGGTTCTTATGCGGGAATCTAGCTGGACTGTGAAGTTGGATCACTCATATAGGGAGGCAAATAGAGCAGCGGACTTATTAGCTAATCGAGGAGTTAATTCAAGTACCATTCCAACTTTCATTGATAACCCGTTCCATGAGTTACGTACTATCCTTAGAGAGGACATTTTTGGGGTAGCTATTCCCCGTGTAATAGCTAGTAGTTAATTTTCGGGGCTTTGCCCCTCATCTGTACCAAAAAAAAAAAAAAAAAAATATTATGTTAATATTTAATTGTCTTATTGTATATATTTCTATCCTAGATTAGTTATGTGAATCCCTTGATTATAGGATTGTATTTAGGGATAATAGTTTTTACATTATATGTGTGTATATATATATACACACACACGAATGACAAGTTCATAACGATAAAAATTAGAACTTGAAAAGTTCATAACGATAAAAATAAACAACATTTTCTTTTTACTAGATTTGAGTACATAATTACACATCTTATAATACGTGTAAACAAAGTAGAAAATAAAATCAATAATATTTTAATTTTAAAGATTATTTTCTCATATAAGTTCGGTCCATGGTCCGGTCCGCGGTCCATTTGGTTTGGTCCAGGACCAGACCGAAAACTAAAGTAGAGTAAATAGGTGGATCGTGGATCGGACCAAATAAAATTCGGTCTGGTCTTGTCCGGACCAAATGGTCCGGTTCGGTCTGGTCTTTGGTCCGGACCACCGAGTGAACAACCCTAAACCTAGTTACGTTGGCTTATGTGGACGCAGCGGACGAAGACAAAAGGCCCAGCAGTGTACGATTATATACAATACCATATATTAAATACACGTTTTTAACACCAAATGTATAATACTTTGCAATAGGTCTTGGAATAGACGGGTGGGGCGAACAGACGGGTAAAGACCTCTAATAAAATGGGTAGGGAAGACAAGGTGGGGCACCCTCCATGTGCTTCCCACTTTATGGCAAATGGGTATTTTGTGAGGGAAAATGGTATCCGTCTATACGTATAGACGGATAGTGTTCGTCTATAATGAAAATTTGTGAATACTTTGCAAATGGAATATCCCGAGTAGTTTTTTGACTTCGTCGATTTGCCCCTGAAAAAATTAGGCTTATTTAGGGTAGTTGCTCGTAGTGGTAAATGGTAACGATAGCTAACTACCTAGCAGATGAAATTTTTGAAATTTTAGTTTATTTTTTTTAAAAAAAAATGGAGTGTACATTAAAAAAATTAGTCATTCGTCACCCTAAATTTTTTCACCCCATAAGCTCAAATCCTAGCTCCACCACTGGTTATTCGATTAAATGAATTAAATTAAAACAAAGTTTGTACACTTATATTGAGAAAAGACCGTTAATATCTCCTCCCTTAATGTTTGAGAAGAAGTGTTGGTAACAATAGCTAACTACCTTGAGAAATCGCTCTCTAATTAAGCCTCCACCATCAGCGAACCGAAGAATTATTCAAGACTTTTACTATGTAAGACCCGACACTTGTAGTAACACCCATACTCGTAAATTCAGCCCCTAATAAAAAGCGATGATGAATAAAATAGTACCAGACTTTTACTATATATGAGTAAGACCCTAGAATCAACGTTATAATCTCACCGGTTAAGTTTTATGACTATGCCACTGAACATAATCGTATTGGCATGGCATTATATATGGACTTTATGGTAAGATGTTAAGTCGGCCGAATAAGTCCTATTCACACGTTTTTTACACAAAAACTTTAACACAGTAACAACGTACGAGTATTTAATACAGTGAGTCACGTAGACACAGTGGATCGAGGACAAAAGGGCTGGCGTATAGTAAGGACAAATATAGCAGTGTACCTGAGTTACATATTAGATTCACATTTTACATGTATACTACTGTAGCAAATATTATCCTTCTATTATATTTTTAAAATGTTTTTTTGCTGAAAATAATAATTTTAGTGAAAGATTTTATATATATGAATATATTTTTTGTATCATATAAAAAATCAGTAAGACCCTGTTATTTCACACTCAATTTTAATTCTTATAAATTTAGTTTAATTCAGTTAAGATTGATTCAGTTCTGTTTAGATAAGTTTAGTTTAATTCAGTTCAATTCAGTAAAATTTCGTATTGCATATAAGTGCATTTCAGCTAGTTTCAGTCCAAAAGACTATACAATTCGACTCTGTTAGATTGTGAATTATTGGACTTGTTACTTTGAGCTTGACCTAGAAAACATGACCCGACACCTCTACCCAAATATAGGAACCGACTTTTATTCGAAAACCGGCTTTATTCGAGACTATACCATTCAACTCGGATATTCATTATTATATACCATTCATTATCTCTAAATTACCTGACCTGACACGACCGAAACCCGAACTGATTGGCCAGTTTATCACGTCTAATTTGGCCTTTAGGTTAAAAAATTAATCATTAATTAATTAATTAATATATACTCCTATCATTATTACTATAAAAGAATCTTGTACAATTGCCTATGTGGCACAATGTAGAAGCACTATTATGCTCCACGCGCCCTCACAATCAACCTCAGTAAATCTGTTTTCCTTGAGCCAATCAAGTCTACCCTAGCAGCCATGTCAGCCTATTATAATAAATCATGTAAATTTCCTATTAATGATACATCTGTTATTTAATTAAGCCCAACTGTTTCTCAAATCAAATTAATTATACAACCAGATTCCAGTTACCCATAAATACAAAATACCCACTGTCATTCTCAAGGTTACTCGAGAATGACAATGGACAACCAATCTTTTTAAAAAATATTTAATCACCTATTTAATTAAACGTGTAAACAACAAATTCATTCATCACAGCCTCTTTCTTTACCATCTATCAAAATCTCTAAATTGAAAAATAAAATAAAGCAATCCTTCTTTACATCTTCTCCTATATCCGTTGTGGCGTTGAACCAATGCTAGCGACCTGAATTCAAGGATAAGAACAAGAATGAAGTCTTTGCTAAAAAAAAAAGAATGAACATAATAATAAGAATGAAGCGATTGATTTTCTATTTTGTTGATGTTGAAGTATGTACTTTATTTTTCCCTTCTTTTTAAATTTCTGTTTTGCAATCATAAAATTAGTATCTTGAATGCCTTTACTATCACATATTCAGTAATTTTTCTTCGGTATTTATATTTGTTATTTTTCAATGAGTTTTTAATAGATCAATAATTTCAAGCTATTGAACCCTTATTTGTTGATACAGAGGTATATCTCTTTTTTTTCTTTTTAGTTTTTAATAGAGGCTTAGTACTTCTATTTTATTCATTCTCTACAATGAAATTTATACAATAATCGTTCATTTGCTTTTCCTCTTCCTTCTTTTTAGAAAACAATCAAAATTCAGGAGGAATTGCAAACAATTGGATTTCTCAGAGAAATAGACTTACTCTCACTCCAGAAAACTTGGTTATGAGTTCTTTAGAACACCAAATCGTAAGCTACTTAATTTTGTCAAGACAAACCGTTTTATTTACATATTGAAGATTAGTACTTACACGACAGTTTGGTATTTACATGAGTTTTTATTATATTTTTTTTCCGTATAATTGAGGTTGATTTTGAAAATAATCAATTTGTACCTTAGGAGCAACTTATTTATCTGATGTTGAAATTGTTATAATATATAGTTGTCAAACTATTTTGAGAATTTCTCTTTATACTACTTTTCTAATTTGTAAAAATTGACATTGAATGCCTACTGTTTTTGAAATACGTCACGATAAAATCTTACTTAACTGAATAACATTATCCTTTAGAAACAGTTTCTTATAACAATTTGCAAGTTACTTGATGAGTACTATTATTACGTTTTATTTTTTAAAACAAATATCCTTTTTGTAATATGTAAGACACACAAAATCGGATTAATAATTTTTAAAACCGTGAAGGACTAACTTGGACTAACATTCTACTAATTTTATACTATAAACTTCATGTATATCATTCTATTAATTTGTTGGACATAGATTAGTTTATAAAATATAATTATTCACTAAATTTTTTTATAGCATCAGATGTTATACCCGGAACTTTGTAATAAAAATTTTTTCTATGAAATTTTGATGAAAATGTAAGATCGTCTTTATTCAATAGTGTTCACCAAAAAAACTTATTCATATAATCAGTGCGTATCAATTTTTGATTCGATAATGTGATCCAATTTATTTTAGTTGAACACTTTTATAGATTTTTAGCTTCATACAATTAACCCCTTACATGATATAGGACTTTATATTCAGTCAATTCTTCCTTAAAAAACAACTATGAACTTTTATTGGTCTAAAGATCGACCTGCATTTATAAATGTATATATTATTTAGTATTCAACCTGTTAACCTTTATTTAGTATTATTCAGAAAGTATTTAGAACACACCCAAATCATCCTATCATGATCATATTCAACAAATTATCATATATCACGTATATAATATCAGATAACCAAAATCTTTGCATTAACAATTTTTCTAGGGCCTTTGAAGTTAATAAAGGGGAGCATTAAACAGAGACGGAGGATAAGGCTCGGAGGAGCAGATTCAAATCCTCTAATGACAGAGAACCCCCAAACAATGTGTCTGTAAGACCTACTAGGTTGAGACGTAGCGACCTCTACCTAGCGTGTCTTATACAATAGAACAAACAGTAGAAGAGGTGTCTTATACAATAAGAAAGGGCAAAACAATCTCATATAATAGTGCAATAGAGAACATCTTTCTTAATAAAGTTATGCGGTTCTTTGTATAATACAAGAAAATAGTGCAATAGAAAACCTCTTCATATGCAAGAGAAAACTCAAATAGCATTCTTGATTAAAATAAAATATTTTTGCAGTATTTCAATTTACAGAAATTAAAATATCAACAGTGACGTTAACCCACCCTTACTTTTTCAATATATTTACAATATTTAAGACATTCCCAAAAATATTAAATAATCATGTTAAATCGATAAAATTAAAGTGAACTTATGAACAATGGATCGCGATTATTTGAGATTTACCACTTATAATACTGTTAAAATTATGCAAAGTAAAATTACATAAATAATTTGTTAATCTCGGGATAAATTGTAAATACACCAACCTTAATATCAACAGATCCTTCATAGTAACAGATCAGGAAACGACAAACTGCAACTTCATTGAGTAGATCTACTGATTCTTCACTTTTAAACTATGCAATAAAAAGAACGACTGATGGGGCATATTCTGCACCGCTGACCAAGTCAACATATTGAGCAAGGTCAAAGATGTCCACAGCAAGTCAACGACTTAGACAGCCTAGCCGATGCCGCCCATCGCCTGTCAACATAGGTTCGGCACGACAACCCGCCACCGGGACACATATCCGCGTACTCATATCCAAGACCCCTCGGCGGCGGGTCACCAGCGCCCGCCGGCCAGCCACAGGTCCCTCGGCCGAGGGGTAGATCAGTCTTTCCACCTGCTAGCCACTTGGCCACTTGGCCACTACGTGACAAAAGGTGAAGTCTATAAATACTCCTCAACCTTCATTGAGGAAAGGATCCCCATCCAATCCAGAAATACACAACTTGACCTAAATACACTATTCATCTGGTATAATCTTCCTTATCTCTCTACAATATATTCCTAGCCAATTAGCATACAACTTGTACATCTGAGTTTCGACTTGGGCGCGGAGTGAGTACGCTTGGCACCAAGCCAAGCCCTCGATTCGTTCATTGTTGGGAGAGGCCGAGAGGAACGATTAAGACCAAGGGAGAATCCAACTCAAGACATCATTCAACAGGCCACGGGTGGTAACTATACTTGCTCTGGAATTACACCCGGAACAATTGGCGCCGTCTGTGGGGATAAGACACTAGAAGCTAGTCACATTCATTCCCAAACAAAAAAAAAAAACAACAAAAACCCACCCAAAAAGCTAAGAAGATGTCAAAAGAACAAGAGGTGTTCGTAGAATCGATGAGCCCCTCCACCCGGATGATACCTCAACAGTCTCGGGAGTCATGCGCCCTCCACCGCGCGGAGTAATCCAACCGGAGTTCGGGATGCCAATAACACCAGATGCGACGCCGCTTCGCCAACCAAGTCACCCTCATGGGACATGTGGTCGACGTGGCATTGCTAAAGCAAATCCTGGACCTCATCGGTAGGACGTCGGCTCACACCGTCACACCGACAAGAGCGGCGGGACCCGTCCAGGAGACCGGGGGCCTAACGTGACTCCAAGAGACTTGAACGGAGCACCTTTGGAAGAGGTTGGCCCTGTTGAAACACCGGAGGAGCCGAGAATGCTAGTGATGGACATAAGTCCCGACCGCACTCGCGGGGGGACAGCGTCACCGCAGCAGCCACGAGGCCCACTCCGGAGGAATGAAAGAAGTCCGACCCATCAGAGTCGGAGAAGAAGAAGCCCGACCCGCCAGAGTCAGGGAAGAAGTCCCTCCCGCTACGAGGAGAGGAGTTGGGCTAGGAATGCGAGGAGCCGATCGCCACGTGTCGTCCGGCATGTGATCGACACCCCTCGGCGCCTACGTCCTAGAAGTCCGGTGCCAACTAAGCTCAAGTTGCCACCCATATCATACAAAGGGGAGGGTGATCCAGCCGACCACGCTGAGGCATTCGAGTCTCACATGTCAGTATGGGAGCAGCCCGATGAAGTATGGTGCCGAGTTTTCCCAACAACATTGCATGGGATGGCCCAAAGTTGGTACAAGGGGCTCCCAGACGGCTCGGTGTACTACTACGCCGACCTAAGGGACGCCTTTCTAGCCCAGTACTCTTGCAACAAAAGAAGGGCCGTGGAGACATCGGACCTCCTAACTATCAAACAGGAAAGGGGCGAGTCTCTACGAAGCTACATGAAGAGGTTCGACGGAAAGGTCCAACAGATTCGGGAGATTAATCCCGAACTGGCGGCCTTCGCGCTGATGAAAGGCCTCCCAAGGGGAGATTTGAAAAATGAGCTCATCAAGTGCGGAGGCCTGGGCTTGGATGCCGCCAGGAAGAAGGCTGACCAAGCCATCAAAGTAGAAGACTATCACAAGACGTGGTTAGGCCCCAACGAGGCCGAGCACTCAGAAAAGAAGAACCGCCGGGAGGGCAACCCCGATGAAAGACGCCGTGACAATAATAGGTCACGGTCTGACAAATCTGCCAGGAGACAGGACTCGACGGGCGCCGGGGGGAGTTCGGGAGCGTACTACAAAAAACGGTGCAGCGACCACACCCCCCTAGTCGTGTCGGCCGCCGAGGTATTCGCTCTGAGCAAGAGCGAAGGCCAGAAGTGGGAAAGGCCCCCTAGGCCGAGGAGTGACGGTGACACGAGCCAATACTGTGAGTACCACGGCCACACCGGACACTTAACCAACGATCGCCGACATCCGAAGGACGCCATTGAAGAGCCGATCCGGAAGGGGAGCCTCGGCAAGTATGTCGCCAAAGGCCGTAAATCGAATGCGGCGGGTCAAACAAAGAATCCGTCTTTGAACGGATAGGAGTAATCCATGTTGTCATCGAAGCAACGGAACGATGGGTCCGCTCATGGACACAAACGGCAAGAATCGAATGAGCCATGTCGGGCCGTCAACTTTGTGCCCAACACAAAGCCACCCCCGCTCCCAAAATCCCCGATATGACTATCGGACTGGCGGACTACGAGGGAGTCATTGCTCCTCACAAACGACCCACTCAAGTCCACCCGAACATAGCCAACCATTTGGTGAAGAGGTGCCTAATCGACACGGGCGCCTACACGAACATTATGTACAGAGAATGCTTTCTCGGCCTCGATCCGAGAGTCGAAGATTTGAACCCTCGCACCAACCCGCCGTCATGCCTTTTCGGGGTCGGCCTGGTACCCCGGGGTCGGTCGATGCCGGTAAGGTTCGGCGAGGGAACTGCGAGCCAGGGAACGTTATGTCCGATTTTATAGTCATCAACGGCACATCCGCCCACGACGTCCTCATAGGCCGGGTCACTTTGAGTGAAACCCAAGCCGTAATATCCGTCCGGGCCTTGACATTAATATACGTCTCGGACCGGGGGGAGGCTCATAAACTCACCTCGAAGAACGAGAAGGATCCCAGCGTATGGGAGATACACACTAACGGCCCTTCCACGACGGATAGCTCGAAAGCCAGCGTCGTTATCATTAGCCCGAACGGAGATGTGTTCGAGCACGCCTTGGAGCTCACCTCCTCGACCTCAGACAACGAATGCAAGTACGAGGCAATGATAACCGGAGTCAGGCTAGCCAGAGCCACCGGGGCAGAACACGTCGTGGTAAAAACGGATTCGCTCTCACTGACCAACCAGATCAAAGGAGAATACAAGGCTCGGGACCATAAGACGACAAGGTATCTAGAGAGGGTGAGAACCGGCGCTTCAAAATTAAAATCCTTCCAGATACAGCACATTCCCAGGCCCGAGCACGACCGAACCATTAGCATGGTCGAAGGAGCAGAGACCGAAGAGGTGGAGATTGACCCGAGCCGCACCGTAAACCGCCGTCGGTACCAACTGGAGCCGAAATTCGAGCCAAACTCCTGGACCTGCTAAGGGAAAACAAAGACGTCTTCGCCTATTCAGCGGCCGAGATGCCGGGTGTGAGCCGGGAGGTGATTATTCACAAGCTGAACGTACTCCCCACCGCTCGCCCTGTCAAGCAAAGAATGAGGAACTCCTCAGCCGAGAAAGACGAGGCCATCAAAGCCGAGGTAGACAAACTACTTACGGCGGGTTTTATTATGCCTTGCACCTACCCGGAGTGGTTAGCCAATGTTGTGATGGTAAAGAAATCATCGGGGGCATGGAGAATGTGTGTAGACTTTACCCAACTTAACAAAGCATGCCCCAAAGATTGTTACCCTCTGCCACGGATAGACAGCTTAATCGATGCAACGGCAGGCTACACCATGCTGAGCCTGCTAGACGCCTTCTCGGGATATCACCAGGTTTTCATGGCTGAGGAAGACATGCCCAAATGCGCATTCATCACCGCTAACGGCACATACATGTACAAAACGATGCCGTTCGGTTTGAAAAACGCCGGCGCAACGTATACAAGGCTAGTGGACAAAGTGTTCCAAAATCAAAAAGGGCGAAACATTGAGGCCTACGTCGACGATGCTATTGTAAAAAGCAAGTCCGACGGCGAACACTGGCCGATTTACACGAAACATTTTGTTCACTAAGGAAGTACAAGATGAAGCTCAACCCAATGAAATGCAACTTCGGTGTCCGGCGGGTAAATTTCTCGGTGTACTTGTCGGTGCCCGAGGCATCGATGCAAATCCAGACAAAGTCCAAGCAATCTTAGACCTACCGGAGCCAAGGAATCGAAAAGAGGTTATGATGCTGACCGGAAGAATGGCGGCTCTCGCCCGTTTCATCTCTCGGTCAGCCGACAAGAGCACCCCATTCTTCAAAGTTTTGAAAGGGAATAAAGACTTCACTGGGGGAGGAGCAGAGCACGGCCTTCAAGCAGTTGAAAGCTCATCTTCAGACTCTCCCCACTCTGTCCAGGCCGATGCCGGGGGAGACGCTATACCTATACATAGCAGTTACCTCGGCCACGGTCAGTGCAGTGATCATCGGGGAAGAAGACAAACAAAGAACACCCAATCTACTTTGTCACCATACATTGTTGCCCGCCGAGAGAAATTACCCACTAATCGAAAAAAGCAGCCCTTCGCCGTCGTCGTTGCCACGAGGAAGTTAAAACCCTACTTCGACGCGCACCCCGTGACGGCCCTAACCGATCACCGTTAGAGAAAGCTTTGGAAAAATTCGAGCAATCCGGCGAGCTCATCAAGTGGGCAGTGGAACTCTCGGCTTCGCATTCAAGACAAACCAAGACCTTCGATAAAGGGGCAAGCACTTGCAGACTTCCTGGCCGAATGCACGTATCAAGAAGAGCCAAACCCAGGCGTATGGGAGGTCTACACCGACGGCTCCTCCACGACGAACGGCTCAGAGCGGCATCCTCATCATCAGCCCAAACGGGACGAGTTCGAGTACGCCTTGAAATTCACCTTCTCGGCCTCGAACAACGAATCCGAATACGAGGCGGTGATAACCGGGGTCGAGCTAGCTAGGGCTGCCGGAGCAGAGCACATTGTGTTGAAGATGACTCACCGTTGGTTACTAACCAAATCGAGGGGAGTTTGAGGCTCGGGACGACGGAATGGTAAGGTACCTAGAAAGGGTAAAGGCCGACATAGCGAAATTGAAGTCTTTCCGAATCCAATGCGTTCCCAGATCCGAGAACAACCGGGCCGACGCTCTCTCCAAACTTGCCAACTCAACCATCAAGAACGTCACCAACCGTCTTTGGTAGATATCCGGAATGCGAAGAGCATCACTGAGACCGACGGCATGGTGGGCAACGTAGAGGCCGAGACAACGTGGATGACTCCGATAATGAAATACAAACTTACAGGTGAATTACCGGAGGGCCGCAATCCCTCGGCCAAAATGAAACGGATCGCGCTGGTACTTAGTGTTCGAAGGAGAGTGTACGGAAGGTCCGTAATAAGACCACTTTTGAAGTGTGTCGGTCCGGCCCGACGCAGAGCTAATCGACAGAGATTCACGAAGGCATCTGTGGACACCACATGGGGGCAAGAACGCTAGCCCACAAAGCTCTACGAGCCGGCTACTTCTGGCCCACCATGCTTCAAGATTCCGAATAAAGACCGGGAAGTGCACGAACCGTCGATGCATGCCCCGTAATACACGCTCCCTCCAGGGACCTACAACCGGTGCTCAGCCCTCTTCCCTTCGCACAGTGGGGGATGGACATGCTAGGACCATTCCCAACGGCCTCCGGAGGAAGGAAGTTCTTGATCGTCGCTGTTGATTACTTCACCAAATGGGTTGAAGCTGCAGCAGTACCGGCGAAGACCACGGCGCGTCGTCGTAAAGGTAAACTGGGAAAATGTTATAACTCGTTTCGGATTACCCCAAGTTATAGTATTTGACCACGGCCGAGAGTTCTGGAGTGACTTGATAATGAATTGGTTAGAAGAGCTTGGTATCAAGTTTGCATACTCCTCCGTCCGCCACCCACGAGCAACGGACAAAGCGGAGGCGGCCAACAAAACGATCCTCAACGGTTTAAAGAAGACAGTCGAAGACCTTAAGGGAAGATGGGCCGATGAACTACCCGGCGTCCTATGGTCCCTTCGAACCACGGAGAAAGAAGCAACGGGGTACACCCCTTTTCACCTAGTCTACGGTTCCGGCAGTCCTACCGATTGAAGCAACGGTGCCAACATTCGAACGGCTACCTTCACCAAATAAAAAACGAGGATGGCACGAAAGCTTCCTTAGACTGGTCGAAGAAAGCCGAGATACAAAGACGCCTCAACTTGGCAAAGTATATCAAAGCCGGATGAAAAGAGCCTACAAAGAAGAGTCCACAAGAGGGATTTAAAAGTGGGAGACCTAGTCCTAAGGAAGTCGGCCGCCACCAACAAAGGAAATATTCATGGTAAATCGACGGCCAATCGGGAGGGTCCCTACAAGGTGATTGAAGAGATGAGACCGGGCACATACCGGCCGATGATGAGACATGAGAGGTGTGCCTTTGATGAGTCATTGGAACACCGACAACTTGAGGAAATACTTTGTATAGCGGCGGAGGTGTCCAAACCCATTGTGGACACCCCAACGCATGATCATAGCAAACGAATGAATCACCCAACTTTTCCGTCGAAGTGTTTGTCACTCAAAGAGAAGAATCGCTACCGAGCCATTAACCCCGATTACCTCAGCCAAAGCCGAGAGCGACGGGGACACAATGACCGGTACCCTAGAAGAATCGCTATCGAGCCATAACCCCGATTACCTCGGCCCTAACCGAGAGCGACGGGGACACAATGACCGGTAAGCGCTATCGAGCCGTAACCCCGATTACCTCGGCCAAAGCCGAGAGTGACGGGGACACAACGACCGATATGCTAGAAGAAACGTATACTCAGTGCAGTTGAGACGCAAGTCCGCGGTCAATATGCCCACGATTACGAATGCTATCGAGCCATAACCCCGATTACCTCGGCCTTAACCGAGAGCGACGGGGACACAATGACCGGTAAGCGCTATCGAGCCGTAACCCCGATTACCTCGGCCAAAGCCGAGAGCGACGGGGACACAACGACCGATATGCTAGAAGAAACGTATACTCAGTGCAGTTGAGACGCAAGTCTGGCGGTCAATATGCCCACAGTTACGAATGCTATCGAGCCATAACCCCGATTACCTCGGCCTTAACCGAGAGCGACGGGGACACAATGACCGGTAAGCGCTATCGAGCCGTAACCCCGATTACCTCGGCCAAAGCCGAGAGCGACGGGGACACAACGACCAATATGCTAGAAGAAACGTATACTCAGTGCAGTTGAGACGCGA
Organism: Silene latifolia; assembly: GCF_048544455.1. Lineage (NCBI taxonomy): Eukaryota > Viridiplantae > Streptophyta > Magnoliopsida > Caryophyllales > Caryophyllaceae > Silene > Silene latifolia. The sequence goes on from NC_133536.1 coordinate 1,516,701, forward strand.
GTCTGGCGGTCAATATGCCTACAGTTACGAGTGCTATCGAGCCATAACCCCGATTACCTCGGCCTTAACCGAGAGCGACGGGGACACAATGACCGGTAAGCGCTATCGAGCCGTAACCCCGATTACCTCGGCCAAAGCCGAGAGCGACGGGGACACAACGGCCGATATGCTAGAAGAAACGTATACTCAGTGCAGTTGAGACGCGAGTCTGGCGGTCAATATGCCTACAGTTACGAGTGCTATCGAGCCATAACCCCGATTACCTCGGCCCTAGCCGAGAGCGACGGGGACACAATGACCGGTACGCTAGAGTAAATACTAAAGACGTTAACACAGTTGTGATGCTCGCACTGACTGCCTCGGCCATGCCGACGGTAAAAACAAAGGCACTCAATTAAAACAACGCAAGAAGACAAGTGAAGAATAATATGATCAAAGCCCCGGCCAGAGCCGAGGACCCAAAAGATGAATCTCTATTAAAAAAAAAATAACTGCAAGAAGAGTACAAGCGACGGCCGTCCCCATAAGGATAGCCTAAAACTCTACCTACCAAAGTTTTACAAGAAGCAAGGAAATAAAGAAACAAAAGGGTGCAGACTTAGGATTTGAAGCGCCAAAAGATGGCAGGGAGAGAAGGCTCAATAATTGGCCCCCGAACAGCTAAAGCTATCCGAGACGCCGGGGGAGTCTGGTGACGACCGCCCGTCTCCCTATGCCTGTTGATTCCCTCCATCAGCAGCAGCAGCCTCCTCGTTGGCTGGCTCAGACGAGGGCTCGACATTTTCAAGCACCTCAGCTACCTGAGCCACCTTCGCCGCCTCCGTCTTCTCTGCAGCCGCTGCCTCCGCAGCCTCAGCCATCTCGTCCAAGAGCTTCTCAAATTTATCCCACGGAAAGGAACCATCGGGGACGACCCTTTTTATCGCCTCCCTGGTCGCCTCCTCGGCCCGGTCCCGGAATTGGGCGCACATTTTTGGGAGAAGTTCATCTTGGAGCATGGCAATGTCCTTCTCCTTTTGAGCAATGACAGCCTGCGCGTCCCTAAGCGCCTCCGCCTGGTTGTGGAACTGGTTCTTCCACTTTTCCCCCTCGGCAACCGCGGCTTTATGAGCGTCCTTGTACCTATCCCGCTCCTCCATCATCTTGGCGAGCGCCATCGCCTTCCTCAACTTTGGCCCTCTCGGCCCCCCCGAGCCTTCTCAACCTCCTCCGCGCTTCTTGGCGAGAAAAGAAATCCGGCTTAAACTTCGCGGCCTCCCCTTTGCGGCAGAGAGGTCAAGTCTAAGCTTCGCCATCGCCGGCGCAGCTTGGCCCATGGTTTTCTCCTGCTCCGCGATATAGAAGCCGGCTTGTTGGGTCCACTTCGCCAGCCTCTTATACATTTTCAGACCCTCCGCCACAAGCTCGGAGGCAGAGATGTTCTGAGCGGAGGAGTCAACAATGACATTTCCGTCACCCGCCGTCTCGACAGCCCTCTCGGGCTGCTTCCCTGATTGTCGTTCAATAGGAACGGCGGTCGCCGAGGAAGGATCTGCAAAAAATTTGCACAAAGCATCCATGTCACCGTGCATTGACACATCGTAAAGCCGGTCGTGCCCTGGGATGTCCAATGAACCGGCCTAAATCCGAACCACAAGTTAGATCCGTACCAGTTTGAGCCCTTTTTGTCCGAGGGCCGGATGGATCGGTTTTCTCCCCGGCAACAACGGAAGAAGACGGTGGCTCTTTCCTCTTCTCCCCAACAACGGTAGAAGCAAGCGGCGGCTCCTTAGCAATGGTCACCGACCCCCCGGTAATATCAACGACCTCCACAGGTTCCCTCTGAACCACTGGGGTCGAAGAGGGAGCAGGCACAGACGCCGCCGTGGGCGCAGCCCTCTTCGTTCTCTTTGGCACGCCTCCGAGAACCCTTGCTCAGGCCGCCACCGGATCCACCCTTTTAACTGCTTATCCATGAGCTCGTTGGGAGACGGTCTGCGATCGCGCAATTCAGCCGTAGGATGCCGCACAACTACCTTCCCGTCCTTATCAAGGCCTAACCGCTTCAAGGTACTCTCGGACAGATCCTGGCCAAACCGGTCTGCAAAAAGAAAACCAAACAAGAATTACACGACAGGAATAGAACATAGCTCAAAAAAAGAATAAAAATTAGAAATTTCGAATATAATTGTAATTATAAAAAGAATAAAAATTACAATATTTGACTATATCATCAACCTGTTGATTGCATGTCTTAAATCTTTGAAGTTTCCAAAGAATCTTTTGAACCCTTGCATTGATCTGCAATTTCTGGTTACAGATCTACTAATTTTCCCAACTTTGATCTCAAATATGGTTTGATTTTAATTGAATATTGATATTCCATTTTCAAAGTTTGATTGATAACGAAAATGCTATGAATTTAATAGAAAGGTAAGAATTTTAATGTAAGATATTGGATGTATTGATTCTTCAAATTTTTAGGGAAGATTTGCAGGAAAAATGGGAAGGATATAACATTGCAATTAAGGAATGAGAGGGAAGAATGGAGTTTACAGAGTGTGGTTAGGCAAATTTTGACAAGTTGACAACGTCACAATGTGAAGATGTCAGTAATATTTGGCATAACAATTTCTTCTTATTAATTTTTTTTATTGTATAGATATATACATTAATAACTTCATGCGCATTAAGTAAGGTAATAGACTACTTAACAACTACTTCTATAAATTTTTCGGTCGTCTTTTTCAAAAAAAATTACACAATCCCGTGAATTTTCACGTGTGTCACACCTATTTTACTAAATTTAGTAATAGATTTTTGTTAAAAATGTAAAAAATCTGGACGGTCTCTAGAAAGATCTAATATATTTTACTCGAGTTTATATCAACCATATACAACAAAATCTGAACTTTATAATTATTATTTCTTTTTCATTCGTTAAAAACATTAAATCACCATCTACTTAAAACACCGTCAAAATTACTTTGAATGTGTATTTAATTGCTTTCGCTAAGATAACGACTAACTATCAAAATTATCTTTAACTTATCTTAATTATTATTCTTTGTTTTTTATGAAGATAACGTGTACAATAAATAAAGTATATGATAATCTAACAAATATAATTAATCGTCTTCTCACAAAATAAAATAACACAACCCGTGATTTTTCACGGGTGTTACACTAGTTCCACTATAAAAACCCTTGGTATACCTTCCTTAGTTCTCACAACACAATCAACACTTGAAAATGTCTTCCTTCATCTTGTCATCAGCTTCAATCACTCTTGTCCTACTCTCAATCCTCTCATTCACCACTGCTTTTGATCTTGTCGATACCGACGGTGACCCAATAAAAAATTTAGGGGAATATTACATTATCCCGACGAGTGGTGGTGGTGGTCTTACCTATACCCATGATATATGTCCACACTTAATTATCCAAGAAAAAAATAAAGATTCACCCGGGACCCCAATTCAGGTCATTAGCTCTGTTTTGCCCGGTAACGTTACGCTTGACCAACAAATTAGATTATCCTTCAAAGGTCCCACTGAATGCGGCGAATCCCTGGTATGGGCACAAACCAAGGAGAATGTCACCAACATGTTGTTGGCTAAAAGGTTTTACATCACCGCCGGCAAACGTCCCATGCCGGTTTACTTTCCTTTCTCCATCACTAAAACCGATAAGTCTTTATTACCTATTTATGAGTTAAAGTATTCGATTTCAGTTGACAAACCGAGTTTTAATGTCGGGTTATATGAAGATGATGGACTTTTAGGTATTACCGACTCTCCTACTAGAGTCTCCTTCATGAAAGCTATCAAAGTTCATCTCGAGTTACCTACCTCTTATTAAAAAATAAGTTGGAACGGTAATATTATGTAAAACCGTCGTCTTACAGTGTAGGACAATCCTTATAAATTTAAAAACAATCAACTATTTGTAGTAATAACTAATAGGTGAGTGTTTAGCTAATAAAAGAATTGTTTTATATATACTCGAAGGATTAGACGGTTTTATTTTATAATTTGTGTTTAAGTTAAACGTGGGTAGTTAGTATCCATGCATGGTGTCATTGTAATGTTTATGCATGTACCTCGTTGTATCGTCAATAATAAGTTCATCCTCGAGTTATGGAGGGTGTTGAATTAATTAATGTGTTATTTTTTTTGATTAAAAAGGGATTAACCCGTGACCTACAGCGAGTAGGGCCACAAAACGAAGTTCACAACAAAAGAAAACAAAAAAACCAAGAAAGAAGCATAAGTATACTATCTAATCATCATCCGCTTCCCTTTCCAAGCACGAATTGCATTCCACTTGCTCACCCATTCTTCCAAGCAATACGGTAAGTTTTCTTTCCACGCTTTAGACCACACACCCACTAATAAGATCACTCTATCTCGTGTACCAGACCAGTTGGGCACCTTACCCTCAAACACCATACCATTTCTTAACTCCCATATAATAGCCACCACCGCCATGAAACACGCATGCCAAAGCCTCCTTTCAAAGCCCACGAAATGGGCACCCGTCCAAGCCAAGAAAGCTTCGTCTACTTCTTTCGGGCAGACCCAGGCCACCCCCCACAAATCACACAGTTCGCACCAAATGCGCCATGAAAAACTACAATGCAGAACTAGATGGTTCACCGTCTCCAGCTCGGTACCACAAAAAACACAGTTTATCTCGTCTCCAACCATTGGTTTCCATCTCATTACCCTATCCTTAGTGTTCACCCGTTTCCATAGGATTGCCCACAAGATAAGTTCATACCTCGGAGGCGCTAAGCCTTGCCAAACCAACCTGAACCACGGTTTTTGCTCAACCTCACCATATTTCAGATTGTAGTAAGCCTCCATGAAAGACCTTAAGTTAAAAACACCCTCCTTACCAAAAGACCAAATGTATCGATCCTCCCCCTCCTTTAGCGGTCTGAAACCCTCAATAAGCACAAGAAGGCTATCAAGTAGAGGTAACTCCCATTGGAACATTCTTCTCCGCCATTGCAATTGCCAAATCCAGTTCTCACCATCCCACATACCCATATCAGCAATATAGCAATTCCGTTGGGATGAAATCAAAAAAAGTCGCGGAAAAGCTTGTTTCAGCGTGACATTGTTAATCCACACATCCAGCCAAAACTTAATTTTCTCACCTTTACCTATCTTGATTGATACTCCTTGTCTGGAAATGGCTTCAACAACTATATTCCCGCAGCTATACTCGCTAATGGACTTCCATAACCCATATGAAGGTATTTTTTGGCCACTTCTAAACATGCCCTCGGGATCCAATTCGTGTATAGAGCAGAGGATTTTCTTCCAAAGGGCTTGGTGTTCACTGGAGAATCGCCACCACCACTTAAACAGCAAACCTGCATTCTTAATTTGTAGGTCACCCACTCCTAATCCACCCATCTCCTTAGGCAGCTGAATGGTATCCCACCGAATCAAAGGAACACCGCCGCGACTACTATCTCCACCCCAGTAAAAACGCCTTTGCAAACTAACAATCTTCTTTAGAACACCCACTGGAATTCGGAATAGTGACATATAATAAAGTGGCATCGAGTTCAAAACTGATTTTATGAGAACCAGTCTACCTGCCTTTGAAATTAACCTAATTTTCCAAGTAGCCAATCTTCTTTTCACCTTATCTATCACAGGTGCCCATGATGAAATAATATTCGGATTTGCTCCCAACGGGATACCAAGGTACTTGACGGGTAGAGATAAGACCTGGCAGCCCAGCTTAGCAGCGTTCCGAACCCCCCATACCCGACTTTTCCCCAACACAATGATAGCAGACTTCATCGATATTTAATGTCGCCGTAACACCCGCTTTGAAATTATCTAAGAGTCTCCACATATTAGTCAAAATCGAGATTTGGTGGATGAGAAAGATTAAAGTATCATCAAGAAACGTAGATGGCTTAACACCACCCTATCTTTCCCCACTTCCAATCCCTCAATAACTCCCAATCTGATACCCCTCAACATTACCTGATTGAACGCCTCCGTCACAAGCAAGAAGAGGAAAGGAAAAATGGGATCACCCTGACGTAAACCTTTCTCCATCTTGAAAGGCCTGGTGGGGCTCCCATTAATAAGAATGGAGACCGACGCCGTTGATAGACATTCAAAAATCCACTTCCTCCAGCGCACACCGAATCCCATAGCTTTTAGTATGGCCAAGATGGTCTCCCATCTTATTGAGTCATAGGCCTTATGAAAGTCCAATTTAAGGAGAACTCCTGATCCCTTACTCTTCTTAATCCAGTGCACTACTTCATTAGCAATAAGAGCCCCATCCAAGATTTGTCTCTGCTGCACAAAAGCCGATTGAGTTTCACCAATTAACCCCGGCAACAGACTCCTCAGTCTCTCCGCTAGAATTTTCGAGATAACTTTATACACACACCCCACCATACTAATTGGCCGGAAATCAGATAACTCAACCGCACACTCAACTTTCGGGATTAGAGTGATCCACGTAATATTGAGCTCGTCTGGGCAGCGTCCCTCCTCAAAAAACCTCCGAACAGCTAGCATGAACTCATCCCCAATTGTACTCCAGTGATGCTTGATAAAGTGGAAATTGAACCCATCAAAGCCAGGAGCTTTCGCGCTATTACAACTCCAAACCGCAGCTTTAATCTCTTCATCCATTGGTATTGACTCAATCCAAACACATTGCTCCTCGGATAAAGAAGCAAAGGGTAGTGCCTCTATCGATTCCACCCCCACACTGTCTTTCCTATATAGCCTTTTAAAATACTTCACCACTTCCTTTCTGATACGTTTTGGTTCAGTAAACGTCCTATTCCCCACCTTTAGAGCGCCTAAGGTTAAATGCTAACTAACTCCGCATGCATAAAATGATTTAACTTAAATTGGTAAAGTCGTAAAGAAAAGTATTTTCATTAGTTAGGAGTATTGGCCTTTTACACAGCCCGACCCAGCCCGCCTCATCCCGGTCTGACTTTCCCTCAATCTGGGGGCTGGTTCCGGGTCTCCCAACCCAAGCCTGGCTCGCCCCATGACTTGGCCCGGACCCGGCCAATCCACACTATTGATCAGCCCTAGTTGTAACAATTAGTTAGAGCTGATCAAAAGTGGGCTTGGGCCGGACACGGGTCGGACCCAGCTGCTAAAAAAGTGTCCGACAGGCCTTATTTTTTAGCCCGAGCCCGCTAAGCGGGTCACTTTCCACTGTCCGTACCCGCCCACTTCAAGAGAGCGGGCTGGCCCGCCTGGCTTAAATCAAATACAGAAATTAGTGTTTCTATTAAAACACGAGTTTTTTATCGCTTTATCCCACTAAAACTTAATAATTGTCTTTAAAAACTTACCCTTAAGAAATACTTGAAAGGTACTATCTTTATACGACAATCCCATTAGCATGTCCATTCTCGGAGAATCTTTATACGACAAGTGTAAATACCGACAATCTCCCACTTATACGTAATGCATAAGGATTCATTTGCACTACCTAATTGGTTTAGAGTGTACAAATTGTAAATGAAATGAGCAGAGAACGTCGGAGGATTGAGGGTTTGAGGACTTTTATGAGGTTACTTTTAATAGCGGGCCTAGCGGACTGCCCATGGGCAATTTTTTTAGTCCAAGCCCGTCAATTTATTCTAGCGGGCCTACTTTTCTTGTCCGTTACCCGTTTAATTTTTGATTTTTCTTGTTCAAGCCCGTTATTTTAACGGGCCGGACGGGTTGGGCCAAACGGGTCGGCCCCCACACTTGATCAGCTCTACAATTAGTTCATCCTCGAGTTATGAAGGGTGGTGAATTATGAATCGAGTAAATTAATGCACGAAAGTAGTAATTGAACCTCATTACTTTGTTTAATCGTGAGATTAAGCCCCTTAAGTTTTAATTGGGGCAATTAAGCCCTATTAGTTTGACAAAAAGTGTAATTAAACCCTATTAATTTTACAAAAGAGGTAATCCAACCCCTTTTCCAAAATATCATGAGAAATTGAATTTCTCATATTACAAAAAATTATTTAACCTTAAACATAATTAGATTTTGGGAAATATATTATATTCTTAAAAAATGTCTTTGAGGTTTTCTCTACTTTTTTTAGCAATTCTCAAAAATTGTAAAAAAAAGGGAGGGAAAATTAAATTTGCCAAAAATTTGAGAAACCTCTTATAATAGACTTTATTTCGACTACAAAAGTGTTTATTTCTTGGTTTAATTATCTTGGCAAAAAATAACGATCTTTCTATCAAAAATATATACAAAATAAAACTTAACGGTATGAAACATAAATAGCATGCGAAAATATATATAGGCATTTTTTTAGAGGTTTTAAAATTTTCATTTTCGTTTCTAAATTTTTAGCATTTTCTCCCAAATTTAATTTTTTTTCTAAAACAAAATATTATAATTCTGTTATTTGTATTATTATCTGTAATTTGATTATGTAGTAGGTTAAATATTTGTATTTGTGGTATGATATATCAATTTCTCATGAGATTTTGAGTAAGGGGTTGATTTCACTTTGTATGTAAGTTAAGGAGCCTAATCACTCCAATTGAATTTTGAGGGGCTTAACCCTATGGGTCCTTCGCCCAGTATCCGATTCCAAATTAGTCTCATTACCTGAATCTTCTTCGTTTGAACTTTTCCCATCATTTCTTTTCCGCTTTCCACCCATATCTAAACCAGAAATTAACAAACTACTAACTTTAAGCATTAAGTCGACATAGCAGGAGCACCGTCTCAAATAAATGATCACACAGTATACCTAAAAATATAGATTTGTTTAACACACAATATACTTAAAATAATAGGTTTTTGAAATGGATACTGATCCAAAATGTCACCAACATGTTGGCTAAAAGGTTATACATCACCGCCGGCAAAGATCCCATGCCGGTTCACATTCCTTTCTCCATCACTAAAACCGATAAGTCTTTGTCACCTATTTATGAGTTAAAGTATTCGATTTCAGTTGACAAACCGAGTTTTAATGTCGGGTTATATGAAGATGATGGACTTTTAGGTATTACTACCGACTCTCCAATTAGAGTCTTCTTCAAGAAAGCTATCAATGTTCATCTCGAGTTACCTACCTCTTATTAAAAAATCAACCATCGTCTTACAGTGTAGGACATCCTTAGAAATTTAAAAACACACGACTATTTGTAGTAATAACTAATAAGTAATTGAGTGTTTAACCAAAAATAGGATTGTTTTATACTCCATGGGTTAAGACGGTTTTATTTTATAATTTGTGTTTTAAGTTAAACGTGCATGGGTCGTTACTATCCATGCATGGTGTTATTGTAATGTTTATGTATGTACCACGTTGTATCATCAATAAGTTCATCCTCTGAGTTATGGAGGGTGTTGAATTATCAAGTACTAAGTAATTAATGTTTTATGTGTATTACTGTTCAATGAAGTTAAATGCTAAATAACTCCGCATGCATAAAATGATTAACTTAAATTGGTAACATGTGTCATGTGATCGCAAATAAATATTTTGATGATGAATAAGTGAGTAATTAATTAATGTGTACTATGTACTACGGTTCAGTAAGGTTTGATGATGAATTATATTGAATCGAGTCGATTCGAATTCGGGGCAACTTCGAGTCTTGAGTTCGGCTATCAGGTTGGGTATCGGTTTGATTATTCGGGTCAGTCACTTTTTTACGGAACAATGGATTACCAACAACGATTGTAACACTAACAATAATGAAACCATGTTTTAAGTGCAAAAATTTAAATTTGGTCATTTATACTGTGATATTCGAAAGATTGGGTAAATATGTATTCATTTATTTTTAAGGACTATCCGATTTTCGTCTTAAACTAGTTTATCGCGTAGCGGCACCCTCAAATGGACTTTGTTACTTCTCAAAATTTGGGTAGCTGCCTTATCTAAGCCAAGAACCATCCCTACGATTTACGGACATTTTTGTTCGAGTACCTTGGAATCCCGAAAAACGTGTATTATACACTTAACTTTGAGCCGTTTGAGAGGTCGTACTGGGTCATGTTTCTGTATAATCCAGATTTTCTACCACGTGTCCGAGGTCACTTCATGAGTTACCTTATTCGATTTCAGCCCTAAATAACAAGCATTTATCTCTTTTTAATGAATTCTTTATTTTCGTCCAAGACTTGTTCATCGCGTACCGGAACCCTCAAATGTTCATTGTTCATATCAAAATTTGTGTGGCTGCTTTATGTGACCCGAGGAACCGTGTGTACGACTTACGAACATTTTTGTTTTCGGACTCTAAAATCCCGAAAACCGAGTATTATACACTTCAATTTGAGATATTTGAGTGGTCATACCGTTCTATGTTACTTTTTCTCCATTTTTTATACCACGTGCCCGAGGTCGCTTCATAATTAAGATACCGTATTTAATTTCAATTCCAAATAACAAGTATTCATCTATTTTGAAGGAGTGCCCAATTTTTGTTCAAGAATCGTTTATCGTGTATCGGCACCCCCAAATGTTCTCTGCTGCTTCTCAAAGTTGTTGTGGATGCTTTATCTCAACCAAGGAACCGTCTGTATGATTTACGGACATTTTTGTTCCGAAATCCTGAAATCCCGAAAACCGTGTACGATGCCCGAACGCAACAGAAGTTCGTGTTGTGAATCATCAATCATAGCAACGGAATCCATAAGCTCGATGATCCTAACTCCTAATCACTTTTCTCACCACAAGCTCACTGTTGAACTCATGACACACACTCACACGGTTATTACCAAGGACTTTGACACCATGTAGGGGCCTAGCAATAGCGCACAAATTACAAAATATCGTCGACATTTTGTAATGACTTTCCTAATCTACCCCTCACTCTAAATCCCCCGTATATTACTTTTTTTTCGAGTACGACGTTTCCGTCACCATCGCTTTAATTCTGCCGCCAAATTCAAGGAATCTACGACGCAAGTAATGTAAACTAGTTTAATTTTCTTAAATTTTGTAATTAATTAGTAAATTTAGGTGGTCTAAAATAAAATCATTATTGTTAGAACGGATTAGAGATTATCAATTACCGAGTCCAAAACTAATCTAAGACAGAAATACGAAGAATTTCGTCCAGACAAAAAAAAAATTCGTCCACGAAAAAAAGAATTTTTTTTTTTTTCAAATTTTCTTCCCCGGACGATGGACCTAGATCTAGACGAAAAAATTTTCCGTCTGGACGAAAAATTTCTCTTGAACATCGTTACTAGCTTGCTCGTTGTTACGTTAGTTTATATGATTAAAACCGTTTAATCGAAAATTACGTAAACTAAATTACGATTTTTTATCTAAAAACCGTCTTGTTTTATTTGTTTTTTTTATTATTTAGAAAATCGTCTTTTTTAGAAAGATTTTAGAGAGAATAAAGGGGGAAAGTAGTGAGGGCATTGCTGGAAAGTGGTATTAATTATCGACGATATTTAGCAAATGTGTCGACCACGTTTAACACGCTCCATTTTAAAGATGAAAAACTTCGTCGTTATCTTTGTAAGTGAAAAGTCCTTTCAAAAGGGTGTAATAATTAGCAGTACTGTACGACTACATACAATACCCACATATTAATGCATGTTTTTAACACCAAATGTATAATACGGAGTGAGTAGTCAGCCCACAATGTCTTCAAAGCGTCAGCCCACAATGTCTCGCTCTAGTGCTGAGGCCGAGTATCGTAGGGTGGCTAATGTTGTTGTTGAGTCGTGTTGGTTACGTAACCTGCTCTTTGAACTACATTGTCCTATACTCCAAGCCACTATTGTTTACTATGACAATGTTAGTACCGTGTATATGTCTGGCAACCCGGTCAACCATCACCAAACCAGGCACATTGAAATGAACATTCACTTTGTTCGTGAGAAGGTTGCCATTGGTCAGGTACACCTTCTTCGTGTTCCATCTAGTTATCAGTACGCTGGCATATTTACAAAGGGTCTACCTCGGGCTTTGTTCAACGAGTTTCGCTCCAGTCTCAATGTTCGATCTTCTGTCGTTTCGACTGCGGGGGTGTAATAGAATATGTAATATTCTAGTTTTATATCGTAGATATTTTGTGTTTCATAGATATTATTTATAAGATATTATTGTAATCATAGCTGATACCCTAGATGTATATATAGGCATGTATATCATTCAATGAAAGTTCAAGGGATTACATTCTTTCAGGTAGGTTATGGGTAATAATAAAGGGTAGTTTAGGTAGTTACTTATGTTTAAAGTCGTAGAGTCGTAAAAGAAGTTGGGTTAAGTAAAATCGTCAATATAGTACAAGACTTTTACTATACATGCGTAAGACCCCATTACAGTTGTAAATTAAGGTTATAATCCCATCGGTTAAGTTTTCTAACTACGTCACTCCACGTAATCGTATTATCAAGGCATTATATATCGACTTTATGGTAACACGTTAAGTCGGCCAAGTAAGAGTCCTATTCCCACGTTTTTTACACCAAAACTTTAACACAGAAACAATAACGTACGAGTAATGAATACGGAGTAATACAGTGAAGAGGATCGAGGACAAAAGGGCTGGCGTATAGTAAGGACAAATATAGCAGTGTACCTGAGTTACATACTCCCTCCAATCCTCTATTTTCTTCCTCTTTAGTTTGGGCACAAGAATTAAGAAATGAAGTATTATATTGATAAAAAGTTGGGTGGAGTTTGGTGATAGGAGAGAGGGATGAATAATTAAGAGTTAAATAATAAATTGTGGGCCACAAATATTAAAGTAAGGAATAAAATAGGATTAAAAGAGTTGGGTGGGCGGGGTAATAGGAGAGAGGTATGAATAAAATAAGAGTAAAAAGTTACCAAAAATAGAAAGGGGAAGAAAACCTGAATAACCGTTTTAGGAAATAGGGAAGAATATGGTGAATTGGAGGGAGTATTAGATTCACGTTTTTAATATGGAGTACTACATTTTACATGTATACAGTACTACTGTAGCAAATATTAACCTCCTATTTTATTTTTAAAATGTTTTTTTTGCTGAAAATTAATACTGTAATTAATTACTTACTGTAATATATACTCGTATTCCACTATAAAAACCCTGGTATACGTTGCTTAGTTGTCACAACACAATCAACACTTGAAATAAAATGTCTTCCTTGATCTTGTCATCAGCTTCAATCACTCTTATTGTCCTACTCTCAATCCTCTCATTCACAACTGCTTTTGATCTCGTCGATACCGACGGTGACCCGATAAAAAATGGAGGCGAATATTACATTATCCCGACGAGCGGTGGTGGTGGTCTTACCTACACCCATGATATATGTCCACACTTAATTATCCAAGAAAAAAATGAATCTTCACCTGGCACCCCAGTTAAGATCTATACCCCTGTTTTGCCCGATACCATTAAGCTTGACCAACAAATTAGCTTATCCTTCAAAGGTCCCACTGAATGCGGCGAATCCCTGGTATGGACACACACCAAGAAGAATGTCACCAACATGTTGTTGGCTAAAAGGTTTTACATCACCGCCGGCAAAGATCCCATGCCGGTTCACATTCCTTTCTCCATACCTCCTACTACTATACACAAATTGGCCCCCCGTGCTACTCCTTGTGTCTTTATCGGCTACCCGTCTAATCACCGTGGATATAAATGTTTGGACTTGGTCACGCAAAAGATTATTGTTGCCCGTCATGTTACTTTTGACGAGTCCGTGTTCCCCTTTGCCCACGCAAAATCGAACCCCCTCTCGTCATACCAGTTTCTTGACCCAGAACCCACTCCCTACACTCGTCACCAAATTCTCCAAACCCACGTCCCAGACGGCCCAGCCCAACCCCCTCCTCCCAGTCCAGGCCCTATACCACCTAGCCCAGACCCCCCAGGCCCAATCTCTCCAGGCCCAACCTCGGCTGCTGCATCCCCCCATGTATCACCGAGCCCATCTCCTCATCACAGCCCACCTCCTCAACCTTCACCTCAAATGACCACTCGGGCCCAACATGGTATTTTCAAGCCCAAACCACTCTTTGACCTTTGTGCTACAACCACTCTCTCACCCATACCCAAGAACCCGATTGACGCACTTAAAGACCGTCATTGGAATCAAGCTATGAAAGATGAATATGACGCTCTACTTAAGAATGAGACTTGGGTTCTTGTGCCTCGACCATCTAATGTCAATATTACGCGGTGTCTATGGTTGTTTAAGCATAAATTCAAAGCTAACGGTGATTTGGAGCGATACAAGGCTCGACTTGTTGTTAATGGCAGGTCACAACAGGTGGGAGTAGATTGCGATGAGACTTTCAGTCCAGTTGTGAAACCGACGACGATACGAACGGTGCTTAGCCTCGCCGTTTCTAAACGGTGGCCTATTCATCAACTTGACGTCAAAAATGCATTTCTCCATGGACGACTTGATGAAACAGTGTATATGCATCAACCACCCGGGTTCCGAGACCGTGAGCATCCGGATCATGTGTGTCTATTAAAGAAATCTCTTTATGGACTCAAGCAAGCCCCACGCGCATGGTACCAACGGTTTGCATCGTTTGCTTCCTCTATCGGTTTTTCGCAAAGTAAGATGGACCATTCTTTATTTATATATAGTCATGAGGGCAATATGGCATACCTTTTATTGTATGTGGATGATATTATACTTACCACTTCGACCCCCAAATTTCGTGATGAAATTCTTACTCGCCTCGGGAACGAATTTGCCATGACCGACCTCGGTCCTCTAAATTTCTTCCTAGGTGTATCGGCTGTTCGTCACAAATCCGGGCTGTTTTTACATCAAAAGAAGTATGCCACTGAAATCATTGCTCGCGCCAACATGTCGTCATGCAAACCTGCTCGGACTCCGGTAGACACTAATCCCAAACTTGGTGCCAACTCGGGCAACCCGGTCTCGGATCCCTCTCTTTACCGCAGCTTGGCAGGGGCTCTCCAATACTTGACTTTTACTCGCCCCGATATCTCGTATGCGGTCCAACAAGTTTGTTTATTTATGCATGACCCACGGGAAGCTCATTTCGGGGCTCTCAAACGCATCATCCGTTACTTACAAGGTACTACTCACTATGGCCTTCATCTTTATGCTTCAAAGTTCGATTCTCTTTGTGCTTATAGTGATGCTGACTGGGGTGGTTGTCCGGACACCCGACGGTCCACCTCCGGGTATTGCGTGTATCTTGGTGACAATATTATCTCTTGGTCCTCTAAACGGCAAGCAACGATCTCTAAATCCAGTGCCGAGGCCGAATATAGAGGGGTGGCTAACGTTGTTGCCGAGTCCTGTTGGATTCGAAATTTGCTTCTCGAGTTGCATTGCCCTATCAAACGAGCCACCGTCGTATATTGCGACAATGTTTCTGCAATTTACTTGGCTGGCAACCCTGTTAACCATCAACGGACCAAACACATCGAAATAGACATCCACTTTGTCCGCGAAAAAGTTGCTGTTGGACAAGTACAGGTTCGCCATGTCCCCTCCCGCTATCAATACGCTGACATATTTACGAAGGGGCTGCCTAAGGTTCTGTTTGATGACTTTAGGTTCAATCTCAGTATCCGTCCTCCTCCTGCTTCGATTGAGGGAGCGTATTAGAATATACCTCTGTATATTCTCCTTTGTATTTTTAGTAAATATATTATCATGTGCATATTATTAGGAAGTAGTTTCCTTTCTTATAGGATTGCCTTGTTGTAATCGTAACTAACCTTGTGTATATATTCTGATCTTAATGAATGAAATCATTCAAGGGAAATATATTTCTTATAGTCTTTGTTACCTATTTATGGGTTAAAGTATTCGATTTCAGTTGGCGAACCGAGTTTTAATGTCAGGCTATATGAAGATGATGGACTTTTAGGTATTACTACCGACTCTCCTACTAGAGTCTTCTTCAAGAAAGCTTTCAAAGTTCATCTCGAGTTACCTACCTCTTATTAAAAAATCGTCGTCTTACAGTGTAGGACAATCCTTATAAATTCAAAAACACTCAACTATTTGTAGTAATAACTAATAAGTAATTGAGTGTTTAACTAAAAATAGGATTGTTTTATACTCCAAGGGTTAAGACGATTTTATTTTATAATTTGTGTTTTAAGTTAAACGTGCATGGGTCGTTACTATCCATGCATGGTGTCATTGTAATGTTTATGTATGTACCTCGTTGTATCATCAATAAGTTCATCCTCTGAGTTATGGAGGGTGTTGAATTATCAAGTACTTCCTCCATTCAACTCTACTCTACCTATTTCACTTTTGTACACTATTCACAATTATGTATTCAATTTCGATTTTCTCTCAATACGCAAGTGGAAATATATTCATGTGGGATCTTGTTTGATTCGTCTTTACGAGTACATTAAAAATATCTAACTTTTATAATTTTTGCAAATACGTAACTAACAATATTTAGCGCGTAAAACACGCGTTGGCAAACGTGAAAAAAGAAAGTGGTAGAGTGGAGTTGAATGGAGGAAGTACTAAGTAATTAATGTTTTATGTGTATTACTGTTCAATGAAGTTAAATGCTAAATAACTCCGCATGCATAAAATGATTAACTTAAATTGGTAACATGCGATCGCAAATAAATAAGTGAGTAATAAATTAATGTGTACTATGTACTACGGTTAAGCAAGGTTAGATGATGAATGAAATTCATGAAGCATACCATATGATCCCAAATAAATATTACCTATACAAATTCTCAACTTGATAACATTAATTTAAACAACCACAATTTTTTTTCTTCAACTAGCTAGATCATGGATTCACGAACATCTAGTTTAATTTAAAACAAGGCCTGATTCAAGTTATAAGACAAATAAAACCGTTATTGGTTATCAGTTCAACCTGGAATCTAGTCGGGTCTGTTTCAATAATTCACCCAATTCTATCGAGTTCAGTTTTGGGTGCTACGATTCAGGTTCCACAGATCGGGTCAGCTTTTCACAGTTCTAAACTCTCCCTTGTGGCAGGGCCATGTCAAGGATTTCAAAGGTCTTAAAAGAAAATGTCTCTCATATATCCACCTATATAAAACTTATTAAAAATATAAATAAAGTGATACATTCCAAAACAAAAATAGATAATAATTAACCAAACGGAGAGATGTATACACGGTTCTAAATCTAACATATATATACTCTTTCTAGACCTCGCTAACGGGTCACAAGGTCGAGCCGACGACATTTTGATTGGGTCATTTTCACAGGACGAATTATATTGAATCGAGTCGATTCAAATTCGGGGAAACTTCGAGTCTTGAGTTCGGCTATTAGGTCGGGTATGGGTTTGATTATTCGGGTCAGTCACTTTTTTACGGAACAATGCATTACCAACAAAGATTGTAACACTAACAATGAAACCATGTTTTAAGTGCAAAAATTAAAATTTGGTCATTTATAGTTTTATACTATGATGTTCGAAAGATTGGGCAAATATGTATTCATCTATTTTTAAGGACTACTCGATTTTCGTCTTGAACTAGTTTATCGCGTAACGGTACCCTCAAATGTACTTTGTTACTTCTCCAAATTTGTGGGGCTGCCTTATCTGATCCAAGAACCATCCCTACGATTTACGGATATTTTTGTTCGAGGACCCTGGAATCCCGAAAAACGTGTATTATACACTTAAATTTAAGCCGTTTGGGAGGTCGTACTGGGTCATGTTTCTGTATAATCCAGATTTTCTACCACGTGTCTGAGGTCACTTCATGAGTTACCTTATTTGATTTCAGCCCTAAATAACAAGCATTTATCTCTTTTTAATTAATTCCATATTTTCGTCCGAGACTTGTTCATCGCGTACTGGAACCCTCAACTGTTCTTTGTTCATATCAAAATTTGTGTGGCTGCTTTATGTGACCCGAGGAACCGTGTGTACGACTTACGAACATTTTTGTTTTCGGACCCTAAAATCCCGAAAATCGAGTATTATACACTTCAATTTGAGCTATTTGAGTGTCATACCGTTTTATGTTACTTTTTCTTCATTTTTAATACCACGCGCTGGAGGTCGCTTCATGCATAATTAAGATACCGTATTTGATTTCAATTCTAAATAACAAGTATTCATCTATTTTGAAGGAGTACCCAATTTTTGTTCAAGAATCGTTTATCGTGTATCGGTACCCTCAAATGTTCTCTGCCGCTTCTCAAAGTCTTTGTGGATGCTTTATCTCACCCAAGGAACCGTCCGTATGATTTATGGACATTTTTGTTCCGGAATCGTGAAATCCCGAAAACCGCGTACGATGCCCGAACGCAAGAGAAGTTCGTACGTACTGTGGATCATCAATCATAGCAACGGAATCCATAAGCTCGATGATCCTAATTCCTAATCACTGTCCTCACCACAAGCGCACTGTTGAACTCATGACACACACTCACAGGGTCACCAAGGACTTTGACACCATGCAGGGGCCTAACAATAGTGAGCGCGCGGTCTTCCTGAGGCAAAAAGACCTCGGTTTTACGATTTTTTTTAAGAGGATGCGCGCAGCTTTCATGAAAAGAAAAATAAAAGTTTACATGAATAATGGTCTCAAGTTAAACCTCGCAAGTGCACGATTTTATCGTTGTACACTTTAAAGGGTCGATCCCACAAGGAGTAGGTGGAGTACTAATCGTTCTAATTCACAAGCTTAGCTAAGTCGATAAATAACAAAGGTGGAGGTAACAAACTAGCACTAAACTAACAAATTTAAAGACTATAAACTAGACAAGAATAAAAACAAGCTAAAGGATAAGGGAAAGATCAAATAAAGAGAAGGACTAGAACTCGGTTCTCCCACTAATATAAGTAATTCCACATACCAATCGTCTCGGCTAATCAAAAGGGGTAGAAAAGTAAGGGGGAGATGGCTCTAATTCGCCTAGAACCTCCCTCCCGGGTTCGCAAAAGGACACTAGCAACTCCAACTAACCCCCCTTCCGGGTTCGAAAGTTGGTATCCCTAACTCAAAACCCGACAACCCCAAGAACATGCATTTTCCCAAGGAGGTCAAGTAAATGGTCAAGGTCATTAAGTACTCATCGTATTCCGGGTCATCCCACTCCTCCTTCCGGAGGTCGATTTCAAACACTAGTCTAGAGGCACCCTCCCTCGGTTCTCCCTTCCGGTCTCAACCTTAGTCGGTTACAAGGTCAAATTTCGGGTATCCAACTTACAACCTAACCAACTTACGTTGGTGGTCAAGGGTCACAAGTCGACACTACCCAAAACCCAAACCTTAAACATGCAAAATCCTCTAAACTACCCTCACCGATTTTCCCCACAAATTAGCCTTAATGACA
Source organism: Silene latifolia (assembly GCF_048544455.1). NCBI lineage: Eukaryota > Viridiplantae > Streptophyta > Magnoliopsida > Caryophyllales > Caryophyllaceae > Silene > Silene latifolia. The sequence goes on from NC_133536.1 coordinate 1,535,979, forward strand.
ATTAGTTAGTGAAATTACCCATATCGGGTCAAACCGAGTCCTAGAAGGAGACTACTCACTAATCATGTTCCTAATTGCAAGGGAAACAACAAAGATGGAAACTTTAAACATAAACATGGGTGGAAGATGAATTCTACTACTAATCATGCAAATATCCAACACTAATTATGAAGAAAGATGGTTTAGTCTAATAACGAGGATGAACGAACTAAAAGACACAATCTTTAACAAAAACAACTCAAAGATTCAATCTTTAACTCAAGTGAATCAAAGACTAAATCTTTGGGTGAAAATAACAAGGATGAACAAAGGAAAGATGAACTAGAGTGAAAACAACAACAATCAAACAAAAAGGAAGTAACTTTTACCACAAGCAAGGTAAATATTCAAAAATAAGGGAAGTATAAACTAAGGAAGTATGAAATTAACAACTAAAACAAAGAAATAAATATGAGAAAAGGAAATATACCAACAAAGAAGAAAGGAAATAACTTGATTGAATTGATTTCTTCACAAAACTAAGAACAAGATGAGATCTAATGTTCTTCCCAATTTTCTCTACCTAACCAATTTTTGATCCAAAAACAAGTGTTATGAAAGTTGGTCTTACAAGGTTGCCCCTTTTCTATATATACCATGGGCTTAAAAACATCAAATTACAAGCAATTCTCAAAAACAGCCCGGTTACTATTCCCAGCCGGTGTATCGATACACCGCCCGCCTCTTAGTTACACCGATTGGATGAAAGTTACTCCGCCCGCTCACAAACTTACACCGGCTGGCCAAAATTACACTGCTCCTGATCACAATGCACAGGCTAGGGGAAGGAGATACACCGACAAGGCTAATTGAGATACACCGACTACCCTTGAGTTGCACCGCGCCTGATCACAATACACTGGCTAGGGGAAGGAGATACACCGACAAGGCTAATCTTGATCCTTGGCTACCAAATGTTGATCGGTTTTGCATGGGGAAGCGTGCAACACTACAAAAAGCTTAGCAAATAATCCGGTGAGACTTATTTAGGCAAATTAATCATAAACTTGAGTAATTATCAATTAAATGCACCAAAATTAGGACTAAAGCAAGGATTTTTGACAAGAATGAAGGGGCGATAACGTAGTTATCAATGAAATTGGTGGGGAGCCGAGAGACAATCTGGGCCCCCACACCCTTAGCAACAGCAAAGCTAAGTCTAGTGAAAATATAAGCGGCCACCCGATCCCTCGCATCCTGAGATACCGAGAATTTCTGGATCCGTTTGAGCAAGGCAACAGCATCCAAACCCAGATCCCCAAGTGAAGAGAAAGAGAAGGGAAGGAAATCATAACCAGCTGCCACGCATAACTCCCCATACCTGGCACACTTACGCTGAGCAGCATCACCGGCAACCCGACCGGACACAAAATCCATCATCCCAGTCTGAATCAAAGGAGAAGACCATGTCAAATCGACGCACACATCACGCCCTCTGTCCCAGGAATAAAGCATCAAATCCGCAGGACGAAGGGAGCTATCATCATCATCATCATCATAACGCAAATTTTATTGAGAGATCAAAACAATTTTAACAAGAAATTGGTGGGCAACCGTGATACTATCTGGGCTCCCATCCTCTAAGTAATAGCAAAGATAATTTGAGTAAAAATAAAAGCAGCAGCACGTGCTCCGATATCTTGAGACACATAAAATTTCTGAATCCGCTTCAGCAACGCAATAACATCCGGCTCCAACTTCCCCAAAGAAGAGAAAAAAATAATGTAGGAAATCATAGCCGACCGTCGTACACAATCCTTGATACTTGGCACATATGCGCCGAGCAGCATCAACCACCACGCGTCCTGACACGAAGTCAGACATCCTGGACTAAGTCAAGGGGAAGACCCAACTGTTGCTTCCACTACAGGTATGTACCTTATACAATGATCCTAATAATTTTTCTACAACAACAAATACAACTCCGTAGATGATATACTTTTGTCTTATTTATCCACATAGGTAGTACGTACTTAATCCGTCGCAATATGTCCGTCACAAATGAGAATTTGTGGTACCATAAACATTGGGTTCTACTCTAGTTCGACTTTAGTTTAAGTACATATATATATACTCGTATATTTTTAACCAACCTGCTAAACGCCGTCCACAAATTACTAAATATCGTCGACATTTTGTAATGACTTTCCTAATCTACCCCTCACTCTAAACCCCCCATATATTATCTTTTTTTCAAGTACGACATTTCCGTCACCAACACTTTAATTCTGCCGCCAAATTCAAGGAATCTACGACGCAAGTAATCTAAACTAGTTTAGTTTTCTTAAATTTTTTAATTAATTAGTAGATTTAGGTGGTTTAAAATAAAATCGTTATTGTTAGAACGGATTAGAGATTATCGATTACCCAGTCCAAAACTAATTTAAGACGGAAATACGAAGAAATTTTTCGTCTAGACAAAAAAAATTCATCCAGGAAAAAATGATTTTTTTTTTTTTTTCAAATTTTTTTCCCCGGACGATGGACCTAGATCTAGACGAAATTTTTTTCCGTCTGGACGAAAAATTTCTCTTGAACATTGTTACTAGCTTAATCGTTGTTACGTTAGTCGATATGAATAAAACCGTTTAATCGAAAATTACGTAAACTAAATTACGATTTTTTATCTAAAAACCGTCTAGTTTTGTTTTGTTTTTTATTTTTTAGAAAATCGTCTTTTTTAGAAAGAATTTAGAGAGAGTAAAGGGGAAAAATAATGAGGACACTGTTAGAAAGTGGTGTTAATAATCGACGATATTTAGCAAATGTGTCGACGACGTTTAACACGCTTTTTAAAGACACAAAATCTCATTATAGACGGCACATATCCGTTTATAACTAAAGACGTGACAAATACAGTACCACATTCCTAATAGCTAGGACAAATAACAAACGGGGTGGTAGGGGGGCAAAAATGTCACCACTTTCTAGACATTTAACCCGTCTTTAGTTATAGACGAATATATCCGTTTATAGCAAGACTAACTGTTTTAAAGATTGAAAAACTTAGTCGTTATCTTTGTAAGTGAAAAGTCCTTTCAAAAGGGCGTAATAGTTAGCAGTGTACGACTACATACAGTACCACATATTAATGCACGTTTTTAACACCAAATATATTGAATTAGAAATTAGCAGTGTACGACTACATACACTACATATTAATTAGCACCAGGTCGATCCTAAACATCTCGGGGCCCTAGGTAAAATTGTAAAATAGAGGTCCCGACTCTTTAAAAAATATGTTCAAGTAATTCATTTGTCACTATCTAATACGGAGTACAATTCGATAAACGATATAATACAAACCTTTTGAAGAACACTATGGAATACGGAGTATTTGTTTCCCCAATATTAAAGATCGATCGAAATTCTTTCAAATTTTTAGATATAGTTCTATTAGATGTAGAGCTGGCCAACAGCACGGGCCAGCCCGGACCCGATCCGGTCCGTCTTGGCCCGTTATTTTATGCAACTTGGCTTGGCCCGGCCCGGCCTTAGCCCGCCGTTAACCCTGGCCTGGCCAGGGTCCTGAAATTCCAGCCCGGCCCGGCCTTGGCCCGCCATTTTAACAAAAAAATAAAATAAAATAAATAAAATGATAAGGCCCGCCAGCCCGGCCCGCCTTTAACCCGCCTCTGGTCCTGGCCCGGGTCAAGCATATCCCAGCCCGGCTCGGCCCGGCCAAACCCGTCCCTTCCCCTGGCCTGGCCTGGGTTTGACCAGGAGAGCCCGACCCGCCCCCTGGCCAGTCCGACCCGGCCCTAGCCCGGCCCAAGTACAGGTCTAATTAGATGAGTATATTTTTACAAATTATGCCATGACAAACTCAATTCGCTGAATTCCACGACTACATACACTACATACGGAGTGAGTAGTTTTGTGACTTCGTCGATTTTCCACTATAAAAACCCTGGTATACCTTGATTAGTTCTCACAACACACTCAACACTTGAAAATGTCTTCCTTCTTGTCAACAGCTTCAATCACTCTTATTGTCCTACTCTCAATCCTCTCATTCACAACTGCTTTTCATCTTGTCGATACCGACGGTGACCCGATAAAAAATAGAGGCGAATATTACATTATCCCAACGAATGGTGGTGGTGGTCTTACCTACACCCATAATCAATGTCCACACTTTATTATCCAAGAAAAATTTGACGTTGAACTTGGCACCCCAGTTCGGGTATTTAGCCCGGTTTTGCCCCGTATCATTAAGCTTGACCAACCAATTAGCTTATCCTTCAAATATCCGACTCAATGCAGTAAATCCCTGAAATGGACACTGACCCAAAATGTCACCAACATGTTGGCTAAAAGGTTATACATCACCGCCGGCAAAGATCCCATCCCGGTTCACGTTCCTTTCTCCATCACTAAAACCGATAAGTCTTTGTTACCTATTTATGAGTTAAAGTATTCGATTTCAGTTGACAAACCGAGTTTTAATGTCGGGTTATATAAAGATGATAGACTTTTAGGTATTACCCACTCTCCTACTAGAGTCTCCTTCATGAAAGCTTTCAAATAAAGTTCATCTCAAGTTATCTACCTTTTAAAAAATCGTCGTCTTACAGTGTAGGACAATCCTTATAAATTTATATACACTCAACTATTTGTAGTAAAAAAAAAAAAAATAATAATAATTTTCACGTTTCTCGTATGACTTTGTAGTGCTAGATTTAGCTATCGGGTTTCTGGTGCTACATAGTCGAGTAGCTTACGTTGTTGCCTGTAAAACTTTGTAAGTTATTCACCTGCCGTTGTCAAAAAAAAAAAAAAAAAAAAAAACTATTTGTAGTAATAACTATTAAGTGATTGAGTGTTTTATACTCCAAGGATTAGACGGTTTTATTTTATAATTTGTGTTTTAGTTAAACGTGGGTAGTTACTATCCATGCATGGTATTATTGCAATGTTTATGCATGTACCTCGTTGTATCATCAATAAGTTCATCCTCTGAGTTATGGAGGGTATTGAATTATCAAGTACGGAGTACTAAGTAATTTAATGTGTTATGTGTACTACTACTGTTCAGTAAGGTTAAATGCTAAATAACTTCGCATGCATAAAATGATTTAACTTAAATTGGCAAAGTCGTAAAGAAAAGTATTTTCATGAGTTGGGAGTATTGATTAATTCTTAGTATGAAATAAATCGAGTCCTACTATCCTAGTAAAAGCACTACTCACTAATCATGTTGATTAAGTTAAAATAAGGAAAAATCCTTGTGTACTCCGGAAGGACACAAAATTTTTTCTAAAATAAGTGGTAAAAGTTGACACTTTAGCATTTGACATTTTATAATATTGATTTTTACAATTAATCATACAATTAGTGACAAGAATAATCGATGATAATTAACTAATTGAACTAAAGAACAGGTGAAATCAAACCAAAAAATAATAACTTTGATAACAATGCTTTGAAGTAAAAGACCTCTTTTAATGTAAAACTTATACATCCCTCTTAAGAAAAATTAACCGAAAACGTTAATAAAAACCTACTACCTTTGCTCACTTGACGTAGAGGATAGAGGACAAAAGGCCTGGGGCCAAAGGAGAGTGTACGACTAAGATACAAGTATACAACTACACTTATTGATGTACGTTTTTTACATCACATGTTAGATGTCCTACAAGCTTTTACTAAGAGTGTAGCGTTGTCAATTTCTTAGAGGCCGAGCTTGTACTCTTCTCTTGGTCTAGGAATTTTTATGCTTAAGAGCTCGCTTGGAATGAGAGTAATTATTAAGGGAGTAATAGAGCTAAAATGAACTAAAAAAATGAAGGGAAGGGATGAGGATGAGAGATAGAAATGAGAAAATATTGTGTAATAATCCCTCCATTAGGGGAGTAATTGTTACCTACCTCCCCCTCAAGTAATTATTACTTGTTGAATTTTATGATCCAAAAATATAAGTTAATGTTTGTTTCCTAATTATTAGTTAGTGGTTAGATAAATTCCTAATAAATAGCATTGTGTTAGTGAACAATCTAGTTTTTTAGGAAGTGCCCTATGTACGTGGGTTTAGTGATTAGTGAGGGTAAATTACGTTTATTTTCTATGTATCCTAGGCCTATATAAAGGCTTAAGTCTTATGATATTAATTGAGTTAGTTTACGATAACTTTCTCCCTATGTTTCACTCTCCTCTCTAATTTTTAGTCTATCATTACTCCCCTAATGGAGGAACTATTACACAATATTTCCCAATTTCTATCCATTTCTATCTCTCATCCTCATCCATTCCCTCCATTTTTTAGTTCATTTTAGCTCTATTACTCCCTTAATAATTACTCTCATTCCAAGCAAGCCCTAAGAGATAAAGACAAATGTAAAGAATTAATCGGAACTGAGAAGATATAGGAGTAATGATCATATTACCATGTATAACTAAATTGCGGACTTGTAAGTAGTGGTGGATTTGGGGTTGGGTGATCGAGGGCGCATGCGTTCGTCCCCACTGAACATTATTGAAAATGTTCTACTCCGTACTTATTAACATGTGAAAAACGTTTTTGGATTTGTTTTGAAGCGTTATTTGTTCACTCTTATTAAACCCCTTAACCAAAATCCTAGCTTTGTTATTCCTTATAAGTCACCAGAATAGTCTAAATCCCTTGTTTTTTTACCTGTGTAGGCATATTGACCGCTAGATTGGCGTCTCAATTGCACTGAGTATACGTTTCTTTTTAGCGTATCGGCCGACGTGTTCCCCGTCGCTCTCGGTTTTGGCCGAGGTAATCGGGGTTGCGGCTTCGATAGCAATCGCAACTGTGTAGGCATATTGACCGCTAGATTGGCGTCTCAATTGCACTGAGTATACGTTTCTTTTTAGCGTATCGGCCGACGTGTTCCCCGTCGCTCTCGGTTTTGGCCGAGGTAATCGGGGTTGCGGCTTCGATAGAAATTTTTCCCTTCGAGTTTCTGTCTAGTGGCAAACTGTGGAGGGGACAGATACTGATGGAGAACTTGGGCGATTCACTTGCTTGTTATCATCGTGCGTTGGGGTGTCCACAATGTGTTCGGACACCTCCGCCGCTACACAAAGTATTTTCTCAAGTTATCGGTGTTCCAATGGCTCATCAGAGGCACACCTCCCATGTCTGTCAGCCGGTATGTACCCGGCCTTATTTCTTCGATCACTTTGTAGGGACCTTCCCAGTTGGCCGTCAGTTTGCCATGAATATTTCCTTTGTTGGTGGCGGCCGACTTCCTTAGGACTAGGTCTCCTACTTTTAAGTTCCTTTTGTGGACTCTTCGGTTGTAGGCTCTCTTCATCCGGCTCTGATATACGGCCAAGTTGAGGCGTGCCGTGTCTCGGCTTTCTTCGACCAGGTCAAGGGAAGCTCTAAGGCCTTCCTCGTTTTAATTTGGGTCAAAAGTGGCCGTTCGAATGTCGCACTGCACGTCGCTTCGATCGGCAAAACCGTTTCGGAGCCGTAGACCAGGTGGAAAGGGGTGTATCCCGTGGCTTCTTTCTCTGTGGTTCGAAGGGACCACAGGACGCCGGGTAGTTCATCGGCCCATCTTCCCTTGAGGTCTTCAACCGTCTTCTTCAAACCGTTGAGGATGGTTTTGTTGGCTGCCTCCGCCTGCCCGTTGCTCTGTGGGTGGCAGACGGAGGAATACGCAAACTTGATGCCAAGCTCCTCTAACCAGTTCATTATTAGGTCGCTCCAAAACTCTCGGCCGTGGTCAAATACCATAACTTGGGGCAATCCGAAGCGGGTTATAACGTTTTCCCAGATTACCTTTCGACGGCCGCCGTGGTGGTCGCCGATCATCTTTGCTACGGCCTCAACCCATTTGGTGAAGTAGTCAACGGCAACGATTAGGAACTTCCTTCCCCCGGAGGCTGTTGGGAATGGCCCTAGCATGTCCATCCCCCATTGTGCGAAGGGAAGGGGATTAAGCACCGGTTGTAGGTCCCTGGAGGGAGCGTGTATCACCGGGGCATGCATTTGACAGTTCGTGCACTTCTTGGTCTTCGCTCGGGAATCTTGAAGCATGGTGGGCCAGAAGTAGCCAGCTCGGAGAGCTTTGTGGGCTAGTGTTCTTGCCCCCATGTGATGTCCACAGATGCCTTCGTGAATTTCTGTCAGTATCAATTCTGCATCGGCCGGACCGACACACTTCAAGAGTGGTCTTATTACAGATCTTCTGTATAGTTCCCCTTCGAACATTAGGTACCTGGCGGCGATCCTTTTTATTTTGGCCGAGGGATTGCGGCCCTCCGGTAATTCACCTGTAAGCTTGTATCTCATTATCGGAGTCATCCATGTTGACTCGGTTTCTATGTTACCCACCATGCCGGCGGTCTCAGTGATGCTCTTCGCGTTCCTGATGTCTACCAGTACGGTTCGGCTGACATTCTTGATGGTTGAGTGCCGGCGTTTGGAGAGAGCGTCGGCCGGTTGTTCTCGGATCCGGGGACGCACCTTTGTATTTGGAAAGACTTCAATTTTGCTACGTCGGCTTTTACCCTTTCTAGGTACCTTACCATTCCGTCGTCCCGGGCCTCGTACTCCCCTCTGATTTGGTTAGTAACCAACAGTGAGTCTGTTTTTAACACAATGTGTTCTGCTCCGGCAGCCCTAGCTAGCTCGACTCCGGTTATCACCGCCTCGTATTCGGATTCGTTATTCGAGGCCGAGAATGTGAATTTCAAGGCGTACTCAAACTCGTCTCCGTTTGGGCTGATGATAAGGATGCCGGCTCCTGAGCTATTCGTTGTGGAGGAGCCGTCGGTGTAGACCTCCCATATGCCTGGGTTTGGCTCTTCCTGGTACGTGCATTCGGCAAGGAAGTCTGCAAGTGCTTGCCCCTTTATCGAAGGCCTTGGTTTGTACTGAATGCCGAAGCCAGAGAGTTCCACTGCCCATTTGATGAGCCTGCCGGATTGTTCGAATTTTTCCAAGGATTTCTCCAATGGCTGATCGGTTAGGACCGTCACGGGGTGTGCGTCGAAGTAGGGTTTTAACTTCCTTGTGGCGACGACGACGGCGAAGGCTGCTTTTTCGATTAGTGGATAGTTTCTTTCGGCGGGGGCGCCAATTGTTCCGGGTGTAATTCCAGAGCAGTGATTAGTTACCACCCGTGGCTTGTAGAATAATGTCTTGGGCTGAATCCTTCTTACTCCTATCGTTCCTCTCGGCCTCTCCTGCAACAATGAACGAACTGAGGGCTTGGCTGTGTGCCAAGCGTACTCACTCCGACGCTCAAGTCAGTAAACTTAAAGGATTAAGCTGTGTTACTTGGCTAGATGCGTATTGTAGAGAGATAAGGGAGATATTACCAGATGAATAGTGTATTTAGGTTATAATTGTGAGATGCTTTCCTCAATGAAGGTTGAGGAGTATTTATAGACTTTCACCTTTTGTCACGTAGTGGCCAAGTGGCCAAGTGGCTAGCAGGTGGAAAGAGGCGATCTACCCCTCGGCCGAGGGACCTATGGCGGCCGGCGGACAAAGTTGACTCGCCGCCGAGGGGTCTTGGATATGAGTACGCGGATGTGTGTCCCGGTGGCGGGTTGTCACGCCGAGACCAGTGGCGAGCCGATGGGATGCATCGGCTAGGCTATCTAAGTCGTTGACTTGCTGTGGATATCTTTGACCTTGCTCAGTGTGTTGACTTGGTCAGCGGTGCAGAATATGCCCCATCAGACTCGTTTGACTCGGAATATACCTATTTTGATGTCATTCATTCTTATATCAAATCTCATATATTTATTTTAATTTATGAGATTTATTTTATTATTAATTTTTACCGTTTTTATTTATTTATTTATTTAATTAAATTCGTTCTTAGTCGATTTTTAGTCCGATTTTTCAAATGGACCGAGTTTTACTCGAATGATCATTTTAAGATCAAATTTTCGTTAATGTCATGCTTGGCGCCCAAGCTTTTTTCCGAGATATTTTGAATAGTGTTGAGCATCTTTTCATTTTATTTGTTCACATAACTTATCTTTCACATCTTATATTCTCTTTTTCTCTTTCAAATAAGAAAATAAGAACAATAAAAACCCTACTGCTACGCTACGTTCATTCGCGTAAAATTCCACGTACGTGCTTGTCTTCGTGCTTCTTTAGTTCGAAAACGATTCTACGTACGTGCTTCCCTTCTTACTTTTTTATTTTCATTCATCGTCTGTTTATCCTACTCTAAGGATAATTATCACCCTTAATCGTTTTCTCATAATTAGTTTTATTTCTATTTAATTAGTATATGATTTAATCTTATATTAATGTTTTGTTTTGAAGGATTTCGTGACGATCCACACGAGGACTAGTACTTGATTAATTCGGATAGCGCTTAAGGTAACTTCGACGTTACTCGGTATTACATGATTTAAATTGTTGTAGTTGCATGTACTAGGAATTTTTATGAGGATTTATATTAATATATACTTTTCAAAATTATGATAACGTGGTCCTATGAAGTTTACATATAATTTTTGACTGTGTTAAATTTTATTTTGTTAATTGGGAGTTTATTTAGTTCATATATATTGATTTTTATGTTTTAATTGATTGTTTTGATATTAGGGTTTTAATAATTCGTTTTTTTATTTTAAACTTTTTAAAATTATTTTTCTGAAATTAATAGTTGATTTTAAGATACCATGAATTTTTGTGGTAATTGTTTTGAAGTTATAATATTTATTTCGGAATTTATAGTGTTGATACGGTTTTTGCGGTTATAGCGATGTTGAACTGTTTTAATTAGGTTTAAAATACTAAATCAGAATATTAATTCTCAAAATTTTAATATGTGTCCGTAACACTAAATATTTAGGTGTGTGTAAAATTTTAGATCTTGAAACCTTAATTTCGATTTTATAATCATTTTATAAGTTTTGGTGAAAACCGTTGTAAAATCTGTCAAATCTGTCAGTCTGTTTGTAAAATTCATTTCGTGTGTTTAAGTTACTCAAACCCGAAAACTTAAAAAAGATACTCATATTTATTTTAAGTCACGAATATAGCTATGAAAGTTTCTAAATTTACGATTTACGGTTTATTCAGAATAAATTATTTATGAACAGTTCGCCTGTAAACTACGAATCTGTCAACAGTCAAAAGAATAATTCGTAAACTGACTTTCTCTTATGATCCAGTGGCAAATCTTTTTCTTACATAAACTTTGGAATGTCTAGTTATGCTTAGAATTTTACTTTGCCTTAAAATGTTTTCTTAAAGTCGTTTTATTAACTGAAAAATTATTGGTGTCGATTTCTGACAGCTTTAGTACAGTAACTTTACTAATTCATATCCTTGAATTTATTTTATACTTTTGAAAGTGAAGTCTAAGCTTCCTGTTTTGAAGAAATTATAGTGTAGTTCACTTACGAACCTATAAAATAATACACTTTGAATAAGATATTATCTTTGGGATATTTTAATTTTGGAATAATTAAAGTAAGGGCAAAGAATAAAGATACTATCTCGAGCCCTTATCAACTCTTCTATACGCAAACTTTTACCAAGTTCAACAAGAAACATTTTCTCTTGCTTATGTTTCGGTGTATGTTTATAGTTCTTCAACTGTAGTGGAAGTTTGTCAATTCCATAAGATTAATTCCGTAAAATTAATAAAAGCCGCGTGAATTTAATTTCCGCTACAATTTTGGATATTGATAGACGTAGTCTTTTATGTATCCTTGGTTTTCCGAATTCATGAACCCTTATCGGCTCTTCTATACGCAAACTTTTACCAAGTTCAACGACAGACTTTTCCTTTTTCTTATGTTTCGGTGTGTGCTTAAAGTCCTTCCACTGTAGTGGAAGTTTGTTAACTCTTTAAGATTAATTCCGTAAAATTAATTAAAGCTGTGTGAATTTAATTTCCGCAACAGTTTCAGATATTGATAGACATAATATTTCTTGTATCCCTGGTTTTTCAGGAATCTCAAGCCCTTATCAACTTTTCTATACGCAAACTTTTACCAAGTTCAACAAGAAACATTTTCTCTTGCTTATGTTTCGGTGTGTGTTTAAAGTTTTTCCACTGTAGTGGAAGTTTATCAATTCCGTAAGATCCGCGTGAATTTAATTTCCGCTGCAATTTCGGATATTGATAAACATAGTCTTTCCTCTATCCTTGGTTTTTCTGAATTCCTGAACCCTTATCAACTCTTCTATACGCAAACTTTTACTAAGTTCAACAAAAGACTTTTCCTCTTTCTTATGTTTCGTTGTGTGTTTAAAGCCCTTCCACTGTAGTGGAAGTTTGTCAACTCCTTAAGATTAATTCCGTAAAATTAATTAAAGCTGCGTGAATTTAATTTTTCAAGAATCTTGAGCCCTTTATCAACTCTTCTATACGCAAACTTTTCCCAAGATCAACAAGAAACATTTTGTCTTGCTTATGTTTCGGTGTGTGTTTAAAGTCCTTCCAGTGTAGTGGAAGTTTGTCGATTCCGTAAGATTAATTTCGTAAAATTAATAAAAGCTGCGTGAATTTAATTTCCGCTACAGTTTCGGATTGTAGATATTTCATTTCTGCACCTCCCGCAAACCACCCGGTGATGATTGGGCCGCATGTTTGGTACGCGGAACGATTTGTGACCGTTCGTAAGTTTATCGTCAAGTGATTGCTCAAACATTAATGTCTGCCTCTTAGTTGTCATCTACGCGCCGATACGGTCGTTTTGGCAGTAATTAGAGTACATTTGGAGTCCGGGCCTAAAACCGTCTTCATTTTCTAATAATCGCTAAATCCCGAGTCAGAATGTTCTGGAATGTTCCGGATATTTCTATTCCATATTTTTTAATAAATATTTCACAATCTTTAATCTTTGATAAACAATTTCCCGTAATATTCATACAAAATATTAAGGAAAATAAGATTATCCCGTTATTCCATAATTTAAACACGGAAATCTTTCTTCCGCAGGAGGAAACCACTTGGGAACAGACGCAGCAGATGCTGCGCCTCTTCCAAGAGACGCAGTGACTGCTGCGCCTCTTCCCAGGTCCTTTTCTGCGTATTTTTCGTATCTTTTTCATATCTTTTCGAGATTCACTTCCAAAGTCTCTCCGAAAACCCTATTCCTTTACGTGATTAGTATAAATAGGAGCCTTCGCTCTTCATATTTCTCACGCGAGTGTCCGCCCTTCTCTTCTCCCTTTGCATTCTAAGTCCACGTTCTTACTTATTGGCGTCTACGTGCTTGAACATTCGACCACGTAAGCTCGGATCCTTCTGAGTACCAGCCTCGTTTGCATGACCGACCAATTCGACCAACTCCACAATCAATCAACTTAATTAATCTTAATCGTCTTCCTCTTACGAGGGCACTTTCGTTACATTCGAGTCGAGCATCACTAATCGATAACTTAGTTCATCTCGTTTCGTCAAACATGTAAGTCTGAGGGTGTAAATCCGTCTTTGTTTATTGTATTTTATCTTATTGTATCAGTAATGTAAGATTTATGTCGAAAGTACTTATTAAAACCGATTTATAAAACCTCGTTTAAAACCCTTTTTACGGATTACCAGAAGATAACCGTCGAGAAAGGACGCAGCAACTGCTGCGCCTCTTCGTGAGGCTGCCGCAGTTCCTGCTTCCTTTCTTCTTCCTTCGTCCTCTGTTAGTTCGTTGTTCTTTTATTTGTTTTTGTTTGTTCGTCAATTCTTTGATATAATAGCCTAATAATTTCACATGTAAATTATTTATCATCATTAGAATACAATTCATCATTAAATCCGACTTAAATCCCTTATAATCCAATATTCGCGGGTTTTCGTCATTAAAATCAATCCGGGTTGTAGAAATTCGATTCATTCATATTGAGTTTCTGGAATTCGATCTTTGATATATTTCCATTTGTCTATTGTCATATTCATCGTTTATTCGTCACTAATTTGTTATGTTTAACCTATTTAGTTCACCCATGTCACTAATCAATCTTTCATTCATGTAATTAATTCGTTTGCATCCGTCTCATCCGTGTTTTATTGCTTTTATGACTCATTCACATGTAATTAATGTATTAAATCACTTTCATCCGAGTCAATTATCATAATCCATCCTTAAATTCACCAATTCATATTAACGATTTGCAGTTCCGGCTTCACAGCCAGAACTCACCCTTGGAACAGACGCATCAACTGTTGCGCCTCTTCCAAAGGGCGCAGTCCTGCTGCGCCTGTTCCAGGTTGAATTCTGTCTCTGAACTTCCGTTTTTGCCTTGACTTAGTTATTAGTTCACGTATTAATTAACTACTATTCATATTATCACCCATAATTTGTTCATTATTTAATTTATTTATTCTTTCTCAAATTATCCGTTTTAGAGGTATTTTCGACATAAATCACTAAACCCGATGTAATTATTGTAATTTTTATTATTGTAATTTTCCTTTATTGTATTTATCATTGCACTTTGTATCAATTGTATGCCTTCACATGTAATTGAATCTTAAATTCCTAATTCGACATTATTGTATGTTAAATTAATTGTTTACCGACTTAGTTAATCTTCACATGCTAGGATCAAAACTTGGATGTTGCATTGCATGCATATAATCGACAATATATCGAGGATAAATAATTTCCCTAATCATTAGTAGAGGCCGCTATCGAGGCGGGCGGGATTAGGTGTTCGATCAAAAGAGCTTCCTAATACGTACCCTCACCCCTTACTCCAGATCTCCGCGAACACCCGTGTTCATTGGCATCCACGAGAGTCATTCTAGACATAGAATGCTAAGGGTAACGATTGCTTAGTGTTCATGTCACTACTTTGTGTCTTGACATGACACGAGGTATTCGAACGGTTCCAATTTCCCATAAAAATGGGTGGCGACTCCACAAATGCAAACGATTGTTTCCCAAGCGCCCCCGTGGGCCCGCGTCCACACGGATATTGATAGACGTAGTCTTTCCTGTATCTTTGGTTTTCCGAATTCCTGAACCCTTATCGGCTCTTCTATACGCAAACTTTTACCAAGTTCAACAAGAGACTTTTCCTCTTTCTTATGTTTCGGTGTGTGTTTAAAGTCCTTCCACTATAGTGCAAGTTTGTCAATTACGTAAGATTAATTTCGTAAAATTAATAGATACCGCGTGAATTTAATTTCTGCTATAGTTTCGGATATTAATAGACATAGCCTTTCCTGTATCCTTTGTTTTTTCGAAATCGTGAACCCTTATCGATTCTTCTATACGCAACCTTTTACCAAGTTCAACAAGTGACTTTTCCTCTTTCTTATGTTTCGGTGTGTGTTTAAAGTCCTTCCACTGTAGTGGAAGTTTATCAATTCCGTAAGATTAATTTCGTAAAACTAATGAAATCCGCGTGAATTTAATTTCCGCTACTGTTTCGGATATTGATAGACATAGGCTTTCCTGTATCCATTGTTTTTCCGAAATCTTGAACCCTTATCGACTCTTCTGTACGCAATCTTTTACCAAGTTCAACAAGAAACATTTTCTCTTGCTTATGTTTCGGTGTGTGTTTAAAGTCCTTCCGCTGTAGTGGAAGTTTGTCAACTCCTGAACATTAATTCCGTAAAATTAATTAAAGCTGCGTGAATTTAATTTCCGCAACAGTTTCGGATATTGATAGACATAATATTTCTTGTATCGCTGGTTTTCAGGAATCTCGAACCCTTATCAACTCTTTTATACGCAAACTTTTACCAAATTCAACAAGAAACATTTTCTCTTGCTTATGTTTCAGTGTCTGTTTAAAGTCCTTCCATTGTAGTGGAAGTTTGTCAATTACGTAAGACTAATTTCGTAAAAGCAATATATACCGCGTGAATTTAATTTCCGCTACAGTTTCGGATATTGATAGGCATAGTCTTTCCTGTATCCTTGGCTTTTCAGAATTCCTGAACCCATATTGACTACTCTTCTATACGCAAAATTTTACCAAGTTCAACAAGAGACATTTCGTAAAATTAATTAAAGCTGTGTGAATTTAATTTTTCAAGAATTTTGAGCCCTTGTCAACTCTTCTATACGCAAACTTATACCAAGTTCAACAAGAAACTTATACCAAGTTCAAAATATATAATTGACGTTGAACATAGTTATAAAGGGTATTTTATTGAAAGCAGGGACAGATCCAGGCCCAGGCTACTAGGGCTCTAACCCTAGTAGTTTTGAGCAAATTAATTTGATGTTAATTAATAGAGTACTAAAGTTCCATATAGCCTTATAAGCTAGACTCGCTCCTGGACTATAGATTTGGGTTTCTAGAAACCCAAAAAACGAATTTTATATATATATTTTTTTTATTTTTTTTAGACAAAAATATATAAAATTTTCTTTTATTTTAATCATTTATTTACCTGTAATTCTTAAAACTTCTATCAATATAAATGAGGGAAACTGTGATATGTGGAAAGGATGCAGCATCAGTAACAGAGGATGCAACTGCAGAGCCTGTGAATGATCATGGATAAGGATCACCGGAGTTGCTGACTCAATGACAGCTCATGACAGCTCAACATGAGGTGTAAATACCAGAATTAGTTAGGCATAGAATAGAGTTTGTTAGAGTTTGTTATGACTCATTTAGGAATTGTAAATACTATATAAATACATCATGTACACAATATTCATTAAGTTAATACAATTCATTTCTATTTACATTTTGTCTTCATACAAAAATATCTACATTCTGTTACATTCAACTAAAAGCTTCAAGCTCTAAACTTCTCCATTAATGGCGTTCTTCATTTCTTCATCACTTAGTCAATTTCTCATGGTATCAGAGAAGGGATAAAATCCTGTCTCTGCACATCCAGTTCTTCCGCATACTCTGAAAATAGATTAATTCAATTTTTTTTCTTCTTTGCATTTTCTATTGCATTTTTTTTCCGATTAAGAAATCTCAAAAACATCATAAAATTCGTCAAAAACTTGATATATCTTCAAGCGTTCTATTATTCATTCATTTGAACTACGACTTGTTTCATTTCATTTCGAAAAATGCTTGATAATCTGGAAAATGCTGCTATTAATTCAGAGAATTCTAATAATTCTCAAAACTCTGTTAATCAGATTAATATCTTTGAGGATCCCATGTGTTTAAGCATGTCTGATCATCCTGGAATGAATGTAATTGCTACTACATTCAATGGACAGAATTATGCATCTTGGAGTCGTGCTGTTACTCTTGCTTTTGGTTCTAAGAACAAGCTAGGGTTTCTAGATGGAAGTACTGCAATTCCAGCTGTTTCAACTATTCGACATCAGCATTGGTAAAGGTCCGATTACATGCTTAGA
Organism: Silene latifolia; assembly: GCF_048544455.1. NCBI lineage: Eukaryota > Viridiplantae > Streptophyta > Magnoliopsida > Caryophyllales > Caryophyllaceae > Silene > Silene latifolia. Next base: position 1,553,268 of record NC_133536.1, read on the forward strand.
TGTTGGCTTCTTAATTCACTTGCTGATGAATTGAAGCATAGTTTCATAAGATGTAAATCTGTTAAACTCATGTGGATTGAAATTCGTGAGAGGTATGGCCAATGTAATGGTCCTTTATTGTTTCAATTAAAGAAAGATTTACGAAATACTACTCAAGACAACAGTTCTGTTGTTGCATATTATAATAAGCTGAAAAGGAATTGGGATGAAATTGAGGAGATTGAGAGTTTTCCTGATTGTGAATGTGGAGCAATGGCTACATGTACTTGCAATATCCTGAAGAAATTGCTTGATAATGCCTCAAGGGAGAAGGTTATGACCTTTCTCATGGGATTAGGAGGTGCTTATGAGGTTTTAAGAACTAATATTCTATCAATGGAACCAATTCCTAATATTAACAAGACCTATTCCATCATTCATCAAGCTGAATCACAGAAGATGATATCAGCAGCTGTGGTACAGGCTTCTGAGGCCAGTGCTATGTATGCTGGAAAAGGAGCACAGCAGCCTTGGAATGTATGGAAGAGGGATGGTAAGCAGGCACATCAGCAACAAGAGGAGAAAACTGAAGACACTAGGTGGTGCTGTGCTTGCAAGAAGAGGAAGCATACCAGAGAGACTTGCTTTATTCTTCATCCAGAGTTAAAAGCTCAATATATGGCTAGGTTTTCCAAGAATGGAAAGACTTCTGGTAAATTTTCTAGCAATGTTGAGACACAGGCGCCTGAAGATACACCTCTAGATGGGGATATTCCTGGTAGCAGCACTGGAGACAAATTTGCCATGTATGATCCAGAGCTTGTAACAGCTGTGTACCAGGATATTATGCAAAGGGTTCAGGGAAGGCAATCTGGTTCTGGTGGAAAGAACTCTGCAGAAGTTAACTTTGCAGGTAAAGTTCATTCATCTGATGTTAATACCAGTTATTCTGTCTTGCCTGAGAATGATTGGATAGTTGATTCAAGGGCAAGTGATCATATGAGTGCTAATAAATCATTATTTAGCAATCTTGCTCCCCTTCCCAAACCTATTCTTGTTGGTTTACCAGATGGGACTAGGAAAATTGTTGTTTATGCTGGTGATATTCATCTGTCATCTAGCCTAATTCTGCACAAGGTTTTATACATTCTTGGTTTTAAGCATAACCTATTGTCTGTAGGACAATTGGTTGATACTAATCATGTACTCATTCATTTTTATGTGAATGACTGCATTATACAGGACCCTGCTTCTAGCCTGGCTATTGCAGTGTGTCCAAAGAATGGAGTTCTCTACAGACTTAATGGCACAAGCTTCAGGACTGAAGTCATTACTAAGTATCTTACTGATCAGCATATTTTGTCTTCTTATGCTAATAATACTAGCACTGTTAACCAGGTTAATGATAGCATAAATAATGTAAATAAGAGTAAAGAAGCTTCTAAGGAGCTAGATCTTTTTCATGTAAGATTAGGCCATCTATCTCTGTCCAAAATGCAGCATGTAAAGGAGATTGATTGTAAGGGATTGACTGAATATCAATGTGATGCTTGTTCCATGGCCAAAATTCATAGGCAATCTTTTACTAGGAGTATTTCTAGAGCTAATCAGCTATTTGACCTAATTCATGTGGATTTATGGGGATTTTATAAGGTTCCAACTCTGTCTGGAGCTCATTATTTTCTAACAGTAGTGGATGATCACTCTAGGGTTACTTGGACCTTTTTAATGAGGTTGAAAACTCAGGTTAAATCAATATTTTCTAATTTTTTTACTCAAATTGAAAATCAATTTGGGAAGGCTGTTCATATTGTGAGAAGTGACAATGGAACTGAGATTTTTCAAGAGGAATGCACTGAATTATTCAGCAGTAAAGGTATAATTCATCAAAGGAGTGCACCCTATGTCCCTCAACAGAATGGGAGAGTTGAGAGGAAGCATAGACATCTAGTCGAAACTGCTAGGGCTATGATGATTCATGCTGGATTACCTAAAAAGTTCTGGGGGGGATAGTATCTTGACTGCTACTTACTTGATTAATAAGTTGCCTACTGCAGTCTTAGGGTGGAAGACTCCTCATGAAGTTTTATTGGGAGTTCCTCCTGTTTATGATGAATTAAGAAGTATGGGATGTTTATGTTATGCACCCATTCTGAGGGGTGGGAAAGATAAGTTTGATGCTAAAGGGAGAAGATGCATATTTCTTGGATACCCTTTATGGACAAAAAGCATACAAGCTTTATGATCTTCAGACCCATACTGTCTTTGTAAGTAGGGATGTGCAATTTTGTGAGAATACATTTCCATATTTGACAAATAAATCTTCAAATACTAATATTCCTGAAGATTTTAATATTTCAGATAATTTTTTGAATTCACAGATCACTAATACTACATATATAAATTCAAATACAAATTCAAATTCTCATTCAGATATTTCAAATAACACTACTTCAAACAATAATACCATAGATAATAATGAAATTCCAAATAATAATAATGAAATTCTAACTACTACTTCAAACACTATTCCTATTATTCCTAATAATCTTGATAATACAATACCAGTGAGGCATTCTACCAGACACAGACAAATAAACTCTAATTTGAAGGATTTTCATTATCAGCTACCTCCATCTGTCAATCCTGATGCAGAAATCTTTTCTGTATTCAATATGGAGTCTTATCCTGCTGCATACATGGCATCATTATCTAAAGTTATTGATACTCTTGAACCTGCCAATTATAAGCAAGCACAGGGGGATCCAGCTTGGGTTCAAGCCATGAATAAGGAATTGGAAGCCCTAGAATCCAATGGTACTTGGACTGTTACTGATTTACCTGCAGGGTTCAAACCAATAGGATCAAAATGGGTATATAAGGTGAAGTTTAATCCAGATGGAAGTGTGGAGAGATATAAAGCCAGATTAGTAGCTAAAGGCTACAATCAAGTTGAGGGAAAATATCACAAACATACTTTTTCCCCAGTAGCAAAGTTCTGCACTGTCAGAGTATTATTAGCAGTGGCAGCATCTAGAAATTGGAAAATTCATCAATTGGACATCAATAATGCATTCTTGCATGGATTTCTTGATGAAGAATTGTACATGAAACCACCTGAAGGATACACAAAGGCAGCTCCTCATCAAGTTTGTAAGTTGCAGAGATCTTTATATGGCCTTAAACAGGCCTCAAGACAGTGGAATTTGGAGTTAACTAAACTCCTGAAATTGGAGGGATATGCACAATCAAAGAATGACTACTCTCTGTTTGTCAGAAATAAAGGAGACAAAATGGTGATGGTTTTGGTCTATGTAGATGACTTACTAATTGCAGGAAATGATAATGACAGCATAATGCACCTGAAAAAGTCACTGCACACTGCATTCACCATCAAAGACCTAGGAGAAATCAAATATTTCCTAGGATTGGAAGTACTAAGAACAGGAGAAGGGATTCTTATTAATCAAAGGAAGTATGTTTTAGATATACTTAAAGATACAGGGATGGACAAGTGTCAGGAAGCAGCATTTCCTTTACCAAGAGGGCTGAAATTATCCACAGAAGAAGGGAAGCTCTTACCTGATCCAGAAATTTACAGAAGATTGGTTGGGAGATTATTATACCTGAACTTATCCAGGCCTGATATATCTTTTGCAGTACAACATTTAAGTCAATTCGTTACAACTCCAAGGGAACCTCACTTACAGGCAGCATTCCATGTGTTAAGATACTTGAAAGGAACAACTGATGCAGCTTTGTTCTACTCATCATCCTCAACTTTTAACCTACAAGCATTCTGTGATGCAGACTATGGAACATGTCAGTACAGTGGAAGGTCTGTTACAGGGCAATGCATATTTCTAGGGGAGTCATTAATATCCTGGAAAACAAAGAAACAAAAGACAGTATCTAAATCTACAGCTGAATCAGAATATCGTGCCATGTCTTACACTGCAAGTGAGATTGTTTGGATTTGTGCATTACTGAAAGATTTTGCAGTATCTGTTTCTTTACCTGTCCAGATGAATTGTGACAATAAAGCTGCACAACATATTGCAGCTAATCCTGTCTTCCATGAGAGAACGAAGCATCTAAACATAGACTGCCATTTTGTTAGAGAAAAGGTGCAGGAAGGGTTGATATCCACAGCTCATGTTAAGTCAAGTATGCAATTGGCTGATATCTTTACTAAACCTCTAGGACAGCAACAACATTTCTTTTTATCGTCCAAGTTGGGTTTGCTCTTCACTATGAAGTATAGCAATTCCAACTTGAGAGGGGGCTGTGGAAAGGATGCAACATCAGTAACAGAGGATGCAACTGCAGAGCCTGTGAATGATCATGGATAAGGATCACCGGAGTTGCTGACTCAATGACAGCTCATGACAGCTCAACATGAGGTGTAAATACCAGAATTAGTTAGGCATAGAATAGAGTTTGTTAGAGTTTGTTATGACTCATTTAGGAATTGTAAATACTATATAAACACATCATGTACACAATATTCATTAAGTTAATACAATTCATTTCTATTTACATTTTGTCTTCATACAAAAATATCTACATTCTGTTACATTCAACTAAAAGCTTCAAGCTCTAAACTTCTCCATTAATGGCGTTCTTCATTTCTTCATCACTTAGTCAATTTCTCATGATATTTTATATTGTGTGATTGATAACGTACTTGGCCACTCGCATGTCAATATCATTTTGATAATCCAAGGTCCACCGGTTCACTAAAATACAAGTATACAACTAAGATGTAGCTACGCGACTCACGTACATTTACAGGAAAGCGACCACTAATAAAGGCCTGGGCCTATATTCAATTAATCAGCAACGTGGGGAAAAAGTTGTGACCGACGACGATCCGCGACCATCGAAGATAATGAAAAGGCGTTGCTGTATGGTGCCCAATTTCGATATTACACTCTTATTTTAATGGTTGATTAGTTTCTCATTTATTTTATGTGAGTGGATAATATTAAGATTTGATATTATATCACTCGATATCTCATTTTTCATAAGCAAATGTTCGAGACAGAATGAATGTCTGGTGAATTGGATTTTAGATAACTTCCGAATACCAAAAATGGGGCTTTAGTTCAATACAAAAAAGAAGACGATAATAGAATAAGCTACAAATACTACATTTCATACACACACATTTTACTATATCATAAACTTCGAGATGATTGTCCAACATTTCCTAAAAGTAGATGACAAGTTTTAATAATGTTTAGATTGCAAAAGACATCAATGTTTATCATTAGACTTAACAAAAAAAATAAATACCTTAAATAGTATTTGAGATTTCATTTAAACTTATCTTACGTTATACGCATTGTTGTCAGAATCCCGATTCGATCCTACGATTCTACGATTTTACGATCCAAAAATGCTTGACCGATTCCGGATCCTACGATTCTATCATGTTTGTAGAATTTTACGATCCTATCTATTTGAAATTTTCTAGAGGTAAAATCATAATACGATTCTACGATCGTAGGATCCGACTACAAAGTAAACATATTAAAATATATTTTTACATAATGACATCGTAAAATCCAAATTTCATCTAATTTGTAGAAACATGTTCATGAAATGATACTAAACTCATTAATTATCAATATTTGGGTATAAATAAGTGTGTTGATCCTCAATTATATATTTTTACCAAATAAAAACCTATATATAGTGAATTTGTAGAATCTTACTGTTCCGGGTATAATTCCAGAGCAGTGATTAGTTACCACCCGTGGCTTGTAGTACGATGTCTTGAGTTGAATCCTTCTTGCTTCTATCGTCCCTCGCGGCCTTCCCTGCAACAATGAACGAACTGAGGGCTTGGCTGTGTGCCAAGCGTACTCACTCCGACGCTCAAGTCAGTAAACTTAAGGATCAAGCTGTGTAACCTGGCTAGGTATATATTGTAGAGAGATAAGGAGATATTACGGATGAATAGTGTATTTAGGTTATAATTGTGAGATCCCTTCCTCAATGAAGGTTGAGGAGTATTTATAGACTTTCACCTTTTGTCACGTAGTGGCCAAGTGGCCAAGTGGCTAGCAGGTGAAAAGACTGATCTACCCCTCGGCCGAGGGACCTATGGCAGGCCGGCGGACAATGTTGACTCGCCGCCGAGGGGTCTTGGATATGAGTACGCGGATGTGTGTCCCGGCTGGAAGGTTGTCACGCCGAGACCCAGGTGGAGCCGATGGTATGCATCGGCTAGGCTATCTAAGTCGTTGACTTCTTTGTGGATATCTTTGACCTTGCTCGGTGTGTTGACTTGGTCGGGCGGTGCGAGAATATGCCCCATCAATTTGCCCCCGGCGTAGTCTATGCCGTGGTATGGGCTCCGATGTACGTTGAGCATGTATTCTGCACAAGTAATTTTTAGAAATTTTCTCAGACGGCTTCTTCTTGTGCATCGGCGTGGCTCTTGCTAGGCCGTGCCGTATACCATATCCCCCCTCCACATGGATGCGTAAAGGGCACTCGATGTGGAAAAGAATATGACGCTGGCCGTGACCAAGGCTGAGAGTGCCGGTTGACTTTGATTGCCCCGGCTACGTGCTTCCTAGCTTGGTTGATCGGTGGCGGCGGAGACGGATACCTAGGAATTTGTTGAGGAAGATGAATAGTTGAAGGGATGTGAACGGGCGTGTTGAAGACGCTTGGTCACTGTTGCATTGATTGACGTTTAACTGTTGCGACGATTGACATTCCGTGGTTGCATGCTCGACACGTGTTTGCTCGTTGATTGGCTGTTGCTTCATGGGCTGTGCTCTGATTGGCCCTTTATTATGGGCTTTTTCCCTATAAATAGGGCAGTTTTTCCGTGATTTTGGTCACTAATTTCATTTTCTCAAATTTTCTTCAAAATTTTCGTCTTGCTAAACTGAAGGGCTTCTTTTTTCTTCCAATCTTCAGAGTTTTTGATCCGGCTAGCACTTTTTCCTTTGAAGGTAAACAAACGAATTTTTCTTTTCTTTGCTAGTAATTTGTTGTGAACATGTCTTCCGACGCGATGCGGGGCTAGCACTTCCGCGCCGGGGGTTCCCCGTCGCGTCTTGACGAGGAGGAGATTTTAGAGGCCATCCCGCTAAGGTTAGGGGGTCCTAGGCCTCCTTCTCCCGTAGATGACCTGCCCCTCCTGGGGGAGTTGGAGGATGAGGATGATGTTGATGTTGATCACGGTGATGGGGCTCCCGTCGATGGTGGGAGGATGACTGTTCCGAGTCATGGCGAGGCCTGCACGACTGGCCTCGACCGTGTTTGGACGAATAAATTCGCTAGTAGTTCCGGAGGGACCCTGTTCGGAGATCATTTCTTCTTCGGTGAGGGATATAAGATTGTTATCCCGGAGGAGGGTCGAGTGGTCTGTTGCCCTCCCCCGGGCCATATTGGCGTGTACCTTAAGCATTTGGAGTACGGGCTCCGGTTTCCTTTAAACGAGCATGTTGTGGCCATCATCAAAGCTATGAACCTTGCCGTGGCCCAACTGCATCCGTTGGCCATGAGGACGATAATCGGCTTTGTGTGGCTCTGCCTTTTTAAAGGCGAGGTCCCTACGGTCAACCTATTCCGCCGACTTCATAGTCTTCGGCCGTCGATCTCCCGGAAGGTGGGGTGGTACAGCGTCCAGACGGAGCCTGGATATGTCTCCGTAAACAAACTTACTTCGCAAAGATTGGTGGGGGGCGATGGGTGTACGTCCAGTGCCGGAGGACTACCCGTTGCCGAGGTCTTTCCAGGGCCCCGTTCATTTGCGGTGTGAGACCCGGGAAGAGTATGAGAAACACGTCTCCCGGGGTAGCAAGGTTAAGATGGACGCTTCTTTTGTCCCCCTTACGGCGGATGAGGAGCGGGCAATGCGGCTATTTGATCCGAGGAGGGATGGCTGCCCCGACTCGATTATTCTTCGGGACGAGATGCTCGCCGCGTCGGCCTCATACCGGCCCTCGGCCGTGGTGAGTAGGGTCGGTGTGAGGCCCACCTTTACTTGTTATGCTCCTGTTTGGAGCTTTATTACTTCTTTCATATAACTCTTGTTTGGTTCTTTGCAGATCGATTTGGTCAGGACCTGTCAGAGAAGGACTTGGAGAGGCTTGGGCTTGATAAGGACGGAAAGGTTCTCATCCGCCATCCTACGGCTGAAGCACGTGATCGCCGACTGTCTCCTAACGAAGTCATGGAAAGACAGACAAAGGCATTGGATCCGGAGACGACTCAAGCACGGGTTCTTGGCAACGTCGAGGAGATCAAAGAAGGCGGCGTCAAGTCGGCGGCTGCATCGATGGCAACTCCTCTCCGACCCCGTGGTCACGAAGGACCGTGTGGAGGTGATCAACATTTCTGAGGGAGAGGTGACCGTTGCTAAGGCCCCTTCTCCGAAGAAGAGGAAAGATCCACGCCCGCTTCCGCCGTTGCCGTGGAAGGGCACGCTTCTACCGAGCCCTTGACTAAGAGGGTTCGAAATCGGTACGGATTTAACTTGTGGTTCGGATTTAGCCGGCTCGTTGGGCGTTCCTGACGATAGGCTTTCTGATGTGGCAATGCACGGTGACATGGATTCCCTCTGTGATTTTTTTGCAGTTCCATCGTCGGAGGCCGTCGTCCTCACGGAACGGCAAGCAGGGAAGCAGCCTGAGAAGGCGACTGAGAAGGTGGGTGACCGAAATGTCATCGTGGACTCCTCACCCCGGAAGGTTACCCCCACCGAACTCGTGGCGGAGGGTGAGGAAATATATAGGAGGTTGGGGAGATGGAGCCGTCAAGCCGCCTCCCTCATCGTGGAGCAAGAAAAGGCGACGGCCGAATCTGGGCCGTTGATTACAAGGCTCAAGCTTGATCTCTCCGCCGCGAGGGGGGAAGCCGGGAAGGCTAAGTTGGATCTTCTTGCTGCAAGGGGGCGTGCAGAGGAAGCTGAGAAGCTGCTGAGGGCCGAAAGGGCCAAAGTTGAGGAGGCTGATGGCGCCACGGCCAAGATGATGGAGGAGCGAAATAGGTATAAAGGTGCCTACGACGCTGTGGTTGCCAAGAGGGACGAGTGGGAGGATCGGTTCCAGAAGCAGGCGGAGGTGCTCAGGGACACGCAGGCTATCCTTGCTCAGAAAGAGAAGGATATTGAGATGCTTCAGGATGAGGTCCTTCCTAAAATGTGCGTCCGATTCCGGACCGGGCCGAGGAGGCGACAGGGAGGCGATAAGAAGACTCGTCCCGAGGGCTCCTTTCCATGGGATAAATTTGATACTCTTTTGGATGAAATGGCTGAGGCTGAGGAGACCGCGGCTACGGAGAAGGCTGAGGCGGCGAAGGCGGCTCAGATAGCTGAGGCCAAGGCGGCTTATGATGCGAAAGTGAAGGAGGATGAGAGGCTGAAGTCGCTTGAAGGTGCTCAGCCTTCAACAAAGCCGGCCATCGATGATGCTGTGGCTACTGACGCAGGGGAGCATCGAGCATAGGGAGACGGGCGGTCGTCACCGGACTCACCCGGCATCTCGGATAGCTTTAGCTGTTCGGGGGCCAATTATTGAGCCTTATCTCCCTGCCATCCTTTTGGCGCTTCAATTTCCAAGTTTGTACCTTTTGTTTTTCTGTTTCCTTGCTTTTTGTAAAGCTCTGGTAGGTAGAGTTTAGGCAATCCTTATGGGGACGGCCGTCGTTTGTACTCTTCTTGCAGTCATTTCAACAAGGTTTTATCTTTTTGGTCTTCGGCTTGGCCGGGACTCTGATTACGATCCTTTATTTGCCTTCTTGTGTCATTGACTGAGGCGACTTGAATGTATGTTTTAACCGTGTAGACATGTTGACCGCTAGATTGGCGTCTCAATTGCACTGTGTATACGTTTCTTTTTAGCGTATCGGCCGACGTGTTCCCCGTCGCTCTCGGTTTCGGCCGAGGTAATCGGGGTTGCGGCTTCGATAGCAATCGCAACTGTGTAGGCACATTGACCGCTAGATTGGCGTCTCAATTGCACTGAGTATACGTTTCTTTTTAGCGTATCGGCCGACGTGTTCCCCGTCGCTCTCGGTTTTGGCCGAGGTAATCGGGGTTGCGGCTTCGATAGCAATCGCAACTGTGTAGGCACATTGACCGCTAGATTGGCGTCTCAATTGCACCGAGTATACGTTTCTTTTCAGCGTATCGGCCGACGTGTTCCCCGTCGCTCTCGGTTTTGGCCGAGGTAATCGGGGTTGCGGCTTCGATAGCAATCGCGAATGTGTAGGCACATTGACCGCTAGATTGGCGTCTCAATTGCACCGAGTATACGTTTCTTTTCAGCGTATCGGCCGACGTGTTCCCCGTCGCTCTCGGTTTTGGCCGAGGTAATCGGGGTTGCGGCATCGATAGCGTTTCTTCCCTTCGAGTTTCCGTCTAATGGCAAATCGTTGAGGGGATGAGACACTTTGATGGAGAGCTTTGGTGATTCATTTGCTTGTCATGATCGTGCGTTGGGGTGTCCACAATGTGTTCGGACACCTCCGCCGCTATACAAAGTATTTTCTCAAGTTATCGGTGTTCCAATGGCTCATCAGAGGCACACCTCCCATGTCTGTCAGCCGGTATGTACCCGGCCTTATTTCTTCGATCACTTTGTAGGGACCTTCCCAGTTGGCCGTCAGTTTGCCATGAATATTTCCTTTGTTGGTGGCGGCCGACTTCCTTAGGACTAGGTCTCCTACTTTTAAGTCCCTTTTGTGGACTCTTCGGTTGTAGGCTCTCTTCATCCGGCTCTGGTATACGGCCAAGTTGAGGCGTGCCGTGTCTCGGCTTTCTTCGACCAGGTCGAGGGAAGCTCTAAGGCCTTCCTCGTTTTCAGCTGGGTCAAAAGTGGCCGTTCGGAAGGTCGGCACCGTCGCTTCGATCGGTAAGACCGCTTCGGAGCCGTAGACTAGATGGAAGGGGGTGTATCCTGTTGCTTCTTTCTCTGTGGTTCGAAGGGACCACGGACGCCGGTAGCTCATCGGCCCACCTTCCCTTAAGATCTTCAACCGTCTTTTTCAAACCGTTGAGGATGGTTTTATTGGTCGCCTCCGCTCGCTTTGCCGTTACTGCGGGTGGCGGACGGAGGAATACGCAAACTTGATGCCAAGCTCCTCTAACCAGTTCATTATCAGGTCGCTCCAAAACTCGCGGCCGTGGTCGAATACCATAACTTGGGGTAATCCGAAGCGGGTTATAACGTTTTCCCAGATTACCTTTCGACGGCAATGTGGTCTTTCTTTGCATCTTGCTACGGCCTCAACCCATTTGGTGAAGTAGTCAACGGCGACGATTAAGAACTTCCTTCCCCCGGAGGCCGTTGGGAATGGCCCTAGCATGTCCATCCCCCATTGTGCGAAGGGAAGGGGACTAAGCACCGGTTGTAGGTCCCTGGAGGGAGCGTGTATCACCGGGCGTGCATTTGACGATTCGTGCACTTCTTGGTCTTCGTTCGGAATCTTGAAGCATGGTGGGGCGAAGTAGCCGGCTCGGAGAGCTTTGTGGGCTAGTGTTCTTGCCCCCATGTGATGTCCACAGATGCCTTCGTGGATTTTGTCACAAGATCTCTCTGCGTCGGCGGACCGACACACTTCAAGAGTGGTCTTATTACGGATCTTCCGTACGGTTCTCCTTCGAACAATGTACGGGCGGCGATCCTTTTTATTTTGGCCGAGGGATTGCGGCCCTCCGCAACTCACCGTAAGTTTGTATCTCATTATCGGAGTCATCCACGTTGTCTCGGTCTCTATGTTACCCACCATGCCGACGGTCTTAGTGATGCTTTTCGCGTTTCTGATGTCCACCAGCACGGTTCGGCTGACATTCTTGATAGTTGAGCTGGCCAGTTTGGAGAGCGCGTCGGCCCGGTTGTTCTCGGATGCGGGGACACACTTTGGATCGGAAAGATTTTAATTTTGCTACGTCGGCTTTTACCCTCTCTAGGTACCTTACCATTCCGTCGTCCCGAGCCTCATACTCTCCTCTGATTTGGTTGGTAACCAATAGCGAGTCAGTTTTTAACACAATGTGTTCTGCTCCGTGCAGCCCTAGCTAGCTCGACTCGGTTATCACCGCCTCGTATTCGGACTCATTGTTCGAGGCCGAGAAGGTGAATTTCAAGGCGTACTCAAACTCATCCCCGTTTGGGCTGATGATAAGGATGCGGCTCCGAGCTATTCGCCGTGGAGGAGCCGTCGGTGTAGACCTCCCATATGCCCGGGTTTGGCTCTTCCTGATACGTGCATTCGGCCGGGAAGTCGCAAGTGCTTGCCCTTTTATCGAAGGCCTTGGTTTGTCCGAATGCCGAAACCGGAGAGTTCCACGCCCATTTGATGAGCTGCCGGATTGTTCGAATTTTTCCAAGGATTTCTCCAATGGTTGATCGGTTAGGACCGTCACGGGGTGTGCGTCGAAGTAGGGTTTTAACTTCCTTGTGGCGATGACGACGGCGAAGGTCGCTTTTTCGATTAGTGGATAATTCCTTTCGGCGGCGGCATGTGTGTGGCCGACGAAGTAGATTGGGTGTTCTTTGTTTGTCTTCTTCCCGATGATCACAAAGATCGACCGTGGCCGAGGTTACGGCTATGTATAGGTATAGCGTCTCCCCCAGTATCGGCCTGGATAGTGTTGGGAGAGTCTGAAGATGAGCTTTCAGTTGCTCGAAAGCCGTGCTCTGTTCCTCCCCCCAGTGAAGTCTTTATTCCCTTTCAAAGCACTTTGAAGAATGGGGTGCTCTTGTCGGTGACCGGGAGATGAAACGGGCGAGAGCCGCCATTCTCCGGTCAAGATTATCATAACCTCTTTCCGATTCCTTGGTTCCGCAGGTCTAGGATTGCTTGGATTTTGTCTGGATTGGCATCTATGCCTCTGGCGCTGACAAGTACTCCTAGAAATTTTCCTGCCCGGACACCGAAGTTGCATTTCATTGGGTTGAGCTTCATCTTGTATTTCCTTAGTGAACAAAATGTTTCGTGTAAATCGGCCGGATGCTCATTTGTCGGACTTGCTTTTTACAATAGCATCGTCGACGTATGCCTCAATGTTTCGCCCTTTTTGGTTTTGAAACACTTTGTCTACCAGCCTCGTGTACGTTGCTCCGGCGTTCTTCAAACCAAACGGCATCATTTTGTACATGTATGTGCCGTTGGCGGTGATAAATGCGCATTTAGGCATGTCTTCCTCGGCCATAAACACTTGGTGATACCCTGAGAAGGCGTCCAGCAGGCTCAGCATGGTGTAGCCTGCCGTGGCGTCGATTAAACTATCTATCCGAGGCAAGGGATAACAATCTTTGGGGCATGCTTTATTAAGGTTGGTAAAGTCTACACACATTCTCCATGCCCCTGATGACTTCTTCACCATTACAACATTGGCTAGCCACTCAGGGTAAGTACAAGGCATGATGAAACCTGCCGCCAGTAATTTATCTACTTCGGCTTTGATGGCCTCGTCCTTCTCGACCGAGGAGTTCCTTATTCTCTGCTTGACGGGGCGAGCGGTGGGGAGCACGTTCAGCTTGTGAACAATCACCTCTCGATTCACGCCTGGCATCTCGGCCGCTGAGTATGCGAAAACGTCTTTGTTCTTTCTCAGCAGGTCCAGGAGGTTGGCTCTGAATTCTGGTTCCAGGTTGACACCGATGGTTACGGTGCGGCCCGGATCTGGGGGTGTACTGTATTCGGAACGATTCTAGTTCTGAAGCGACAGCTCTCACCCTTACTAGATACCTTATTGTCTTGTAGTCCTGGGCTTTGCACTCTCCTCTAACCTGGTTGGTCACGAGGAGTGAATCAGTCCTTATCATGATGCGCTCTGCCCCGGCGGCTTTGGCTAGCTCAATTCCGGTTATCACCGCCTCGTACTTGGATTCCCTGGGGGTCACTGAGGTAAGCCTCAAGGCGTGCTCGGATACGTCCCCGTTTGGGCTGATGATGACGATGTCGGCCCTCGAGCCATTTGTCGCGGAGAGGCCGTTAGCGTGAATTTCCCACAAACCGGGATCTTCCTCTTTTTTCGAGATGAGCTTATGTGCCTCCCCCCGGTCCGAGACATACATCAGTGTCAGGGCCCGGATGGATATTACAGCGTCGATCTCGCTCAAAGTGATCCGGCCTATGAGTACGTCGTAGGCAGGTGTACCGTCGATGACTACGAATTTAGACATAACGTTCTTGGCTGCACCTCCCTCGCCGAACCTCACCGGCAAGCTGATTGACCCCAGGGGTACCAGGTCGGCCCCAGAAAAGCTGTATAGCGGGTTGGTGCAGGGGCTCAAATTTTCAATCCTCAGACCGAGGCCGAGAAAGCATTCTCTGTTCATAACATTCGTGTAGGCGCCTGTGTCAATTAGGCACCCCTTCACCAGGTGGTTGGCTATGTCTAGGCGGACTGTAAGGGGGTCGCTATGAAGGGCGGCGACTCCCTCGTAGTCCCTTTGTCCGATGGTCATGTCTGGGATCTTTGGGAGCGGGGTCGTGTGTTGGGCACAAAGTTGATGGCGGATGAGGTTCGTCTGGGGCCGTTTGTGCTCATTAGCGGATCCGCCGCTCTCGTTGTCCCCGATGACGACATTGACTACTCCTATCCGCTCAGAGGCGGACTTGCTATTCGATCCGCCGGCGTCGATTTTTGCCCCCGGCAACATACTTTGCCGAGGCTTCCGTCCGGATTAGCTCTTCAATGGCATCCTTCGGGTGTCGGCAATCGTTGGTTAAGTGTCCGGTGTGGCCGTGGTACTTACGATCGGCTCGTGTCACCGTCACTCCTCGGCCTAGGGGTCTTTCCCATTTCGGCCCTCGTTCTTGCTCAAAGCGAAGACCTCGGCGGCCGACACGACTAGGGGGTTGTGATCATCGTACCGTTTTTTGTAGTACGTCCCCCGACTCCTCCTCCGGCATCCGCCGAGTTTTGTTTTCTGGCAGACCTTTCTGGCCGTGGCCTGTTACTCTCACGGCGTCTTTCATCAGACCGTGACCCGTTGTTGTCACGGCGTTTTTCATTCGGGTTAACCTCCCGGTGGTTCTTCCTTTCTGATTGCTCAGCCTCGTTTGGGCCTACCCAGGTCTTGTGGTAGTCTTCTACCTTGATGGCTTGGTCGGCCAATTTTCTGGCGGCGTCCAAACCTAGGCCTCCGCACTTGATGAGCTCGTTTTTTAAATCTCCCTTCGGGAGGCCTTTCATCGTCGCGAAGGCCGCCGATTCGGGATTGATTTCTCGAATCTGCTTTGGACCTTTCCGTCGAACCTTTTCACATAGTTCCGCAGAGACTCGTCCCCCTCCTGTTTGATAGTCAGGAGGTCCGACGTCTCCACGACCCTTCTCTTATTGCAAGAGTACTGGGCTAGAAAGGCGTTCCTTAGGTCGGCGAAGTAGTACACCGAGCCGTCGGGAAGCCCTTTGTACCAGCTCTGAGCCATCCCATGCAAAGTTGTTGGGAAGACTCGGCACCAGACCTCATCGGGCTGCTCCCATACCGACATGTAAGACTCGAAAGCCTCAGCGTGGTCGGAAGGATCACCATCTCCTTTGTATGAAATCGGTGGCAACTTGAGCTTGGGTGGCACCGGGACTTCTAGGACGTAGGCGTTGAGGGGTTGCCTGACCACGTGTTGAATGACACGTGGCGATCGGCTCCTCGCATCCCTATCTTGGCTTCTCCCCTCGCAGCGGGAGGGGCTCCTTTTTCGACTATGACTCCTTCTCCAACTCTGCTGAGTCGGACTCCTCTGGCTCCTTTGGGGTATG
Organism: Silene latifolia; assembly: GCF_048544455.1. NCBI lineage: Eukaryota > Viridiplantae > Streptophyta > Magnoliopsida > Caryophyllales > Caryophyllaceae > Silene > Silene latifolia. The sequence continues at coordinate 1,568,986 of NC_133536.1, forward strand.
CCTCGTTCGTGTGGCGGGGATGATGTCCTTCCGCGAATGCGGGAAGGACTTAGGTCCACCGCGCCCACTTTGGGCTCCCCCGGCGTCTTGACTGGGTCAACTTTTCCTAGTGCTCCGTTCAGATTTCTCGGAGTCACGTTTTGGGCCCTGGTTTCCTGGGTGGTTTCCGCCGCTCTTGTCGGTGTGACAGTGTGAGCAGACGCATTGCTAATTAGGTCCAGGACCATTTTCAGTTTTGCTATGTCAACCACATGTCCCATGATGGTGACCTGGTTGGCTGGCAGCGGCGTATCTGGTATTATCGGCATCCCGAACTCCGGTTGGATTACTCCGCCGGTGGAGGGCTGCTCGACTCCAGAATTGTTGAAGGTATCATCTGGGTGGAGGGGCTCGTCGGTTACGAACACCTCTTGCTGTTTCGACATTTTCTTAGCTTTTTGGGTGGGTTTTTGTGTTTTTTTTTTTTTTTTTTGGGAATGAATGTGACTAGCTTCTAGTGTCTTCTCCCCACAGACGGCGCCAATTGTTCCGGGTATAAATCCAGAGCAGTGATTAGTTACCACCCGTGGCTTGTAGTACGATGTCTTGAGTTGAATCCTTCTTGCTTCTATCGTCCCTCGCGGCCTTCCCTGCAACAATGAACGAACTGAGGGCTTGGCTGTGTGCCAAGCGTACTCACTCCGACGCTCAAGTCAGTAAACTTAAGGATCAAGCTGTGTAACCTGGCTAGGTATATATTGTAGAGAGATAAGGGAGATATTACCAGATGAATAGTGTATTTAGGTTATAATTGTGAGATCCCTTCCTCAATGAAGGTTGAGGAGTATTTATAGACTTTCACCTTTTGTCACGTAGTGGCCAAGTGGCCAAGTGGCTAGCAGGTGAAAAGACTGATCTACCCCTCGGCCGAGGACCCCCTAACCTTAGCAAATTCAATAACAACAAAAAGGGGAGCACTTACTGCCGTCATACAAACCCGAGTTTCTTCAATTAGATATGCAGGATTCAATAGAAAAGGGGGGAAATTAGCAAATCAGCAACAACAAAGGGTGGAAAGACGAAAAGTGCAACGATTACAATTGATTGCACAAAACAAGTTGAAGATAAAATCATAGATATTGCTTCACTTGAGAAATTTCTTCAATAACATATGAAAGTTGGTGGTAAAGTTGGTAATTTGGGTGATTCTGTTACTATTCGGTAATATCTTTAAGAACATATTAATGGTGAACGAATGAAGATTATGGAGAAGAAGATGAGTTAGCTTTATGTTTGGTCACAAAGTAAAAAACAATAACCTGTCAAACAGGTAGCAAGTCATCTAAGCTATTTTGAGATTATACTATCAAAAGTTGAGTTTATTCCAGAATAAGTCTTAGTTGGGATTATTTTAAGAAGAGGGGCAATAGTTTGGATTATTTACATCAAATAACCCTTCTTTTAATTAGTTTTAAATTCAAAATTTAAGAGAGGGAAATGACAAAACACAAGAAATTTACTATTATGGCTCGGGTGGCGCTGTCTCATTATTCTTAATTAATAACCCTAACATCTCTCGCAACCTAATAAATTTTTGTAAGATTCAAATTTGATAATAATTTTTTTTTTGTTGCGCAGATTTGATAATAATGTAACATTGAGTTTTATTCAATCACAACCACAAGAAGATTACATCAAGGCTGAATTAAAGTTACAAGACAAACAGATACAATAATAATAATGCATAAAATCAAAACACAACCATGATAAATCAAACAACAATACATAGAAACGGGAAAGACATAAAATAAAAGATAAGACCGTAAGATCTTATCGATTCATTATTGATAGTTCAACAACTACCGAAAATAGAGTTGGGCTCGCAAGTTGGGCCGCTTACTTTTGTTCTTACGCAACTACAACCGCTGCAACAGCCACTCCAATTGGGGCAACTCTTATAAGCCCGTATGCAGGTAAGGGGTCGAAGGTACGCATCATCTACCATAATGTTGAAGAGAGGATTAAATTGACGAGTAGCATTTGTGGTTTCAGGAATGGTTGCTAGCACAACTATGGCCAACAACGCCACCATACTAACCACTTTCATTTTCTTTCCCATCATTTCCATAATTTCTTAGAATAATGATGCTTGTTTATTGTTTTTGTGTTTGTGTTGTTTATGGCAAGCTTGAGACTCCTTTTATAGCCCTCCAAGTAGACCTGGCTAATCGGGTCAACGGGTCAGGCCAATTCGAGTCGGGTTCTAAAATATTCGGGTTAGGTCGGGTCGGGTCATTTCGGGTTTACGGGTCTGTTTCGGATTTGTTGGTCGGGTTGTTTCGGTTCAAGTGGATTGGGTCATTTCGGTTCAATGATTAAGAAGGAAAAAGGCATTTCAAGTCTTTTGGGGCCAATTAAAGTTATGTTTTGTTTCGTCATTTCCGAGTTGGGTAGCTTCGGGTCGGGTCATTTCGAGTCGGGTTAATACGGGTCTCTATGAAAGCTCAGGTCATTTTCGGGTCGGGTCGGGTTAATTCAGGTTTCAGGTGTCATTCGGGTGCGGCAGTTCGGGTCAATTTCGGGTCTCGGGTCGGGTCATCGGGCCAGGTTGATTTTGCCAGGTCTACCTCCAAGGCTCCAATCATAATGCTTAAATGATTTAATTATTTTTCAAGCTACATATAATATAATTAAACTACTCCCTCCGTTCCTGTTAATTGTTGTTATTTGGTTTTGGCACAAAAAACAAGGAAATAGGAGCGGGCTAATTACTAAATGACAAGGGGAAAACATTGAGTGTCCATGATCAAATTGTTTATCAAGTTCATTCTTAAAATAGAAAGAATAACAATTGACAGAGACACTTCAAAATGAAATAGGACAACAAATGACCGGGATAGAGGGAGTATTTCACTGTATATTAGAGAAAACGGGTTAGTTAAAATTAAAGAGTCGTATATAAAGAGACGATGTTATATATTATAGAGGGCGTAGAAGCGCTTTTATTTAATAGTGATTTGTGTTTTAATTAGAAGTTTTTTATGCATGGTATTCGATAAGTTCTGCTAATATACTTCTAATAATTACTTTCTCGGTTGCACTCATTTTATTTACTTTCTTTTTCCCCCATAAAAGGTGATTAAGAGTTTCCCATTAAGACTCTATATTTGTATAAAAATTACGGAGTACCTTCTATTTTTTTTTTTTTTGAGAGAAGAGTACCTTCTAATTGATTGTAATAAATGACTTTTTTATTTTTTTTATAAAAGATAAAAAATCGTTTCACGGTATGACACCGTCTAATTCTAAAACTGTGTACTAGAAGAATTCCCTCGTTAAACTGTCCAACAGCATGTAGTTATGATTTTACATATAACCAACTGTGAAAATTAGGTAGAGACCGTAGAGTTTCCTTATCAAACTGTCCAGCAACATGGACGATCAAGGTTTAATGTACTTAGAAAGTAAGGATGATTTGACATATAACCAATTATAAGTAGGGATGGCAATGGGTAGGGTCTGGGTAGGGTCCGCCTAGACCCGGACCCGGACCCGAGATTTTCCCTTTGGAACCGTACCCGACCCAGACCCGCAGGGTCTAAAATTTGAGGACCCATACCCGGACCCTATGGGTAAGGGTAGGGTCTGGGTCTACCCATGGTCCGAGTTTACCCACTTTAAAAGGATTAACGGTATGGGGTCTATAATATTAAAAAAAAAAATTCATACTACTTTAACATTATGAGTTTATTAATATCTATTGTACACTACCAAATTAATAAAAGCCGCATGAATTTAATTTCCGCTACAGTTTTGGATATTGATAGACGTAGTCTTTCGTGTATCCTTGGTTTTCCGAATTCCTGAACCCTTATCGGCTCTTCTACACGCAAACTTTTACCAAGTTCAACGACAGACTTTTCCTTTTTCTTATGTTTCGGTGTGTGCTTAAAGTCCTTCCACTTTAGTGGAAGTTTGTTAACTCTTTAAGATTAATTCCGTAAAATTAATTAAAGCTGTGTGAATTTAATTTCCGCAACAGTTTCAGATATTGATAGACATAATATTTCTTGTATCCCTGGTTTTTCAGGAATCTCAAGCCCTTATCAACTTTTCTATATGCAAACTTTTACCAAGTTCAACAAGAAACATTTTCTCTTGCTTATGTTTCGGTGTGTGTTTAAAGTTCTTCCACTGTAGTGGAAGTTTATCAATTCCGTAAGATCCGCGTGAATTTAATTTCCGCTGTAGTTTCGGATATTGATAGACATAGTCTTTCCTCTATCCTTGGTTTTTCTGAATTCCTGAACCCTTATCAACTCTTCTATACGCAAACTTTTACTAAGTTCAACAAGAGACTTTTCCTCTTTCTTATGTTTCGTTGTGTGTTTAAAGTCCTTCCACTGTAGTGGAAGTTTGTCAACTCCTTAAGATTAATTCCGTAAAATTAATTAAAGCTGCGTGAATTTAATTTTTCAAGAATCTTGAGCCCTTTATCAACTCTTCTATACGCAAACTTTTACCAAGATCAACAAGAAACATTTTCTCTTGCTTATGTTTCAGTGTGTGTTTAAAGTCCTTCCACTGTAGTGGAAGTTTGTCGATTCCGTAAGATTAATTCCGTAAAATTAATAAAAGCTGCGTGAATTAAATTTCCGCTACAGTTTCGGATATTGATAGACGTAGTCTTTCCTGTATCTTTGGTTTTCCGAATTCCTGAACCCTTATCGGCTCTTCTATACGCAAACTTTTACCAAGTTCAACAAGAGACTTTTCCTCTTTCTTATGTTTCGGTGTGTGTTTAAAGTCATTCCACTATACACTACAAGAAAAACTGAAACAGGCGACCGAAATTTGGCGACTGAAAGAAGTAGTCGCCAAATTGGCGACTGATTTTCAAATTGGCGACTGAAATTAGTCGCCAATTTGGCGACTGACTTTTTTAAAAAGGGAATCAAACGTGGCGACCGAAATTTCGGATTTGGCGACTGAATTATGGGTAATCGCCAATTTGGCGACTGACATTCAGTCGCCAAATTGAAAATCAGTCGCCACTTTTTTTAGTAGAAACCAGCCTGTCATTTTAAAAAGGGAATCTGGGTTGGCGACCGAAAGTAATAATTTGGCGACTGAAATATGTGTAGTCGCCAAAATCAAAGTTCAGTCGCCAAATTTTTTTTAATAGAAACCAACCTCTCTCATACTTTACTCTTTACGAAACAAAAAAAAAAACAAGGGAGAGCGAAACCAAGGCGACGACGACACAACCAACCAACAACACCACACAACCACCCTTCCACCGCCATTTCCACCGCCACATCCACCCTCTTTAATTAGGTTAGTTGTTTTTGCTTAATTTATCAGTTTATTTAGTTTAATTTGTTAGATTAATTTGTAGTTAGTTTGATTAATTATTGGTTAGTTGGTTAGATTTATTTGTAGTTAGTATGTTTGATTAATTTGTAGTTAGATTTAGTTTAATTTGTAGTTAGATTTAGTTTAATTTGTGTTTGAATTAAAAGGGAATGATTAAGGGGGTTTTTCACTACAAAAAGAATAATCCATAGCTACTGATTTTTTGCGATGGAACGATAATCCGTCGCTTTTTACTGATTTGCGATGGATTATGCAATGGACTACTTTATTTGCGATGGATTATGCGATGGACTATAGTTAGCGGGCCAAATTTCCAATAGGCGCCAATCCCATGCGACGGTTTTTTGCAATGGACCACTTTAATTAACTCTCCACCTCAATTAAACAGAGTGATTAACAATAATAAGGCATTAAATCCCTTAGTCCGTCGCAATATTCATCAATCCATCGCATGGAAAAATAAAACACCCAAACCCCTAATTCGACATAATACAATCCCCAAATCAATTTAAACACCCAATCCCAATCCCTTGCATGCTCCTCCGTCAAGCGTCTGCTCCACCATCGTCCTCCACCATCGTCCTCTGGTAGCTCTGATCCTCCACCATCGTCCTTCGCCGTCGTCCTAGCTGCGGTAGCTCTTTGTTTCTCTTTCTTCTTCTTTTCTTCCTTCTCCCTTTTCCATAATTAATCCTCTTCCTCTTTTTGTTTTTTGTTTCACCAAATTAACTCTTTCACCGTTTATGATTGTTTCAACATTTGGGTATCAATCATTTTTCCAAATTTCATGCTTTTATGCCCTAAATCTTGAACCATTATTTACTCATTAGTATGATTTGAGTTTCTTAGATATATCTCCAACTTTTAACTTAATTAATAGTGTTTGTTGGTTGCATTTCTCTGGTGTTCAATACGTCAATGGAAGTATGCATACCAGATGTTTGGTTCTTTGTCTCCGATTTCGCAATTTCATTGCACTTTTTTTTTTTAGGATACACCCCCTGAAGATTGTTGTAATACCAGTTTTATATTTTTTTCTATAAGGCCGACTTACAAGAGAATAACTGATTTTTGGATACACCTCTGTAAATTGTTTGTGTATGCTAAACTGTTAATGCTCTTGTTTTTACAAAAGGTAGCATGTGTACTGTTCTTTCGGTTTGATGATTAGAGTTACTAGGTTTGCTTGAAAACAACTACGCGTTATTTTCTGCTTGTACAAATCTGATTAATGAGAGTGAAGATTGATTATAGTAAATTTTAGACATAATGCCCTTTGGCGTGTGATTGTAGCAGTTGATTTTGTTCCACTTATTAGTGGTTATTTTCAGTCAGTGGGAAACTCTTGTATAAGGCTCCTGAGTATGACCTAGCATCTAAAGAGGAAGAAGATTGATTAGGCTTGTTGAATGAAAAAGATTGGATGTCTGCAAAATAAATGTCTAGGACTAATATTCGGATCATTTGTCGAGTAAATGTGATTTTAAACTAGTCATTATGAGTTATTAGGAATCAGGTGGTTTCTAGTCAGGTCTACTTTAAGTTGGTCTAAATGGCTTTTGGTTGGATTAGCTTTGCGAATCCGAATCATAAGAAAATTGTTGAGATATGCAGCATAAACTTCTAGTTGAAAGAAAGGTAAAAAGGCAATTGTGTATAGCATATGTAATGATTTATGTTGGCAATATCCAAATTAATGTCCAAAACATATGGTAAAAAGTATGGAATCATATCCTTGTGATAGTACAGTTTCAATGATATATAGGATATTTGCAACATAATTTATTTTAGTGGAAAGATTAACTAATGTGCTTTTATTCTTCTTTTTATTGTCATCTTTTAAAGTTTTAAGCATAATATTATCACTAGCATACATCATGGATTCATGGTCACATGATTACTCTTTCCGTCTCATCATTTGTTTACCTTTTATAACAGGGTACTATTTACTATTTACTGTTATGGAGTATATATGAGTAAATTCCTATACAAGTAGTTTTTTTTTTGGTGGAGTCTGGGCCGGTTTGAGATTCATATTTTATATCATCTAACATGATTGTATATATACATTTAATCACATACTCGTAAAAGATTAAATGTCTGCAAAATAAATGTATAGTTACTTATGGATTAATATTTGAAAAAATCCATAAAGTTTCTATGCTTGTTGTCATATGACCAATATTACTAAGTTACATTTTTGTTAAATGTCGTTGAAAGATATTGCATGTCTATATGTTGTTCTGTTGGCTGGTATGCCAGTTTCGGATAGACTCTTACAAACTCAAAAAGCTTATGTTATATGTTAGGTTTGCTGCATTTTAGCAGAACTAAAACATTCAAAACGTCATTATTCTTTACTGAAGTTTGGTCGATTGCTATGTTGGGTTGCTATGTTTGGTCGATTGCTAATAATTATTCACTGTGTCTGAGTCATTTGTTTACCTTTTAGTTATTTGTTGACGGAGTTTTTAATCAAAGGTGAAAAAATAATTGGAACGGATGGAGTAATACGCAGAACTTTCGGATGAACTGATGAATTTGATTTTCTCGTCTTGAAAAATAATGGGTTTGATCAACATAAATTGTTTTGAAGCTGATGATGTTATTTTGAATTCGTAAATTGGATGTGATATTGAATTGATGTTTGAAATACCTAATAATATGTTGGAGTTTATTGGTACAGATTTCGTTAATGTTGTCGATTCGATCGATTATAATGTCACTTCGTTCGTGGCATTATCATTGCCTCTTCTTCTTACTCTTTGTTTATTTACTAGTATTTTTATTAAGGGATCTCAAATATAAAGCATTAGTCTTTGCTAGTTTTTTTCACTTTTTTGTGTCTTTTGTCAAAAATAATGACGATATTCTAAAAGATTTATAGAAGAGACGATGGAATAGTATTAGAATGATCTTCTCTTCACGTGGATCTATAAGGTGTACCTTCTGTTTGTTGTTGGTCATAGGTTAGTAAATTGTAGGATAGGGTAAGCTCTTTGATTTTAGTAAGCTCTTCATTCAAAATTTTATACGTACGCACTATATGTTTTGTAAATGTTGATAACATATGGTTTGTTTATATGTTTTGAAGTGTAATGAAAATGGAGGCCTTTCACTACCACCTCCCAAGGAGCTTATGAAGAAGTCTAAAACAAAAAAAATCAGGGGGTTATGTGTGTGACGAAGTATCAGACCTCCTTGTAAGTCTATTGATCTTTACATGAACTTTACATTATCATACGTTGTAAAAGCTAGCTAGGACTTTGGATAGACACACTTGAGTCACGTTCGCTGCCCTCCTACGCTCCTTACATTATTCTATCTTTTTTTTTTAATATTGATAGATTCTAGCTCCAAAGAACAGATACATAGAGCTACTCCAATCCGTACAAAGCTAATTAATTATTCAGCACAGTCAGTCCTTCGCCGAGACTTTTTTGGGACATCTAAGACTCTAGTCACCAGGTCATGATATTTTTGTTTTTCGTATGTTTTTATTAATCACTGAAACTGATTCCAGGGGACAATCAAGAAAAAAAAGGATGCCTTACTAGAGACTCTTACCGAGGAAGAAATTGATGATAATGACGTATATATTGAGACAGTAAAAGGCTTTAACAAAAAGGGAGAAGTTTGGGGCATGGGAAAGGCGACGAGCTACTACTATGACAAGCCGCTACCTTCATCATCTCGTGGAAAAACTCGTGGATCATCAACTTCCTACACTCCGGGATTCGTAAGTAAGCTTTCTACCGAGAATCAAACTATAAAAGCGGATAATCAAGCTATAAAAGAGGAGTTGAAAAGCATGCAACAATGGAAGTTGCAATTGGAGCAAACTCTAGTTGCACAAGGTATTCACATAACTACTCAATCATGTAATCCCAATTCTCAACCTCACAATGATAGGCGTGCTGATGATGGTGATAGTGAGGGTAATGGAGGATGTGGGGGTGACTTGAGTATGTATAGGACTTGAGTATGTATAGGACTTATTTAGTATTTCAGAATGTTTGTTTCTTTTGTTGGAATTGTCAAGAAGTCTTGGGGTATAAAACAATGTAGGCTGAAATTTATGTATGAAAAGCCTTTTTTGGTTATCCAAGTCGTCATATGCGTTTTTGGCAGCTTTGTAAGAAATTGCAGCAATGTTGGATTCAGGTACAGGTTTGAAAATGGCATGGTACAGGTCTGAAAATGGCGTGCCAGAAATAGTATGCAGGGACTGTAAAAATAAAGTTTGCGACGGAATAATTAGGATTTGCAATGGAATCAATAAATTTTGCGACGGAATAATTAAGATTTGCAATGGAATCAATTAATTTTGCGACGGAATAATTGAGTTTTGCAAGGGAATGAATAGACTTTGCTACGGAATAATTAGGCTGTGCGATAGAATGAATAAATTTTGCAATGAAATTTTAAAAATTTGCAACGTCATTAGTTAACTTTTGCGACGGAACTTTAAGGATTTGCGATGGAATACAAAAGTAAATTGCTTCCCTAATCAAAATTAATTAATTTAGATTCCATCGCAAATTCCATCGCTAAAACGTTTGCTACGGAATTTCCATCGCAATGTAACAGGATTTGCTACTAAATTGTGCAATGAACTGAAGTAGTCGCATATTCCATCGCAAACACCCATTTAGCGACTGAATCTATTGTTTTTGCGACGGAATTTGGTTGTAGCTAAAAGCAGTTTTTTTTGTAATGTTTGTGGAGTGGGCCGTGGTGGGGTGGGTGGCGGTTCGGCCGTGGGTGGGCCGTGGTGGGGTGGGTGGCGGTTCGGCCGTGGGTGGGCCCACCGGTGGCGGTTCGGGTCGTGGGGTGGTGTTTGGTGTTGGTAGCTAAGTGAAACCGTCTCATTATCATTAGTATTAAGCTAAGTGGAACCGTCTTAATTAATATTATTATTATTATTACTACTAAGTTAAGTGAAATCGTCGTATTATTATTAATATTAAGCTAAGTGAAACCGTCTTTTGCATTAATGGAATTAGCTAAGTGGAACCGTCTTTTGGATTAAGAGAAATTAGCTATTAGCTAAGTGGAACCTTCTTTAGGACTTGATTTTGATAAATTTAGTTTGATAATTCATGTTATTGATGAATTGAGGTTGGATAACCTTGTTTTTTTTTTGTTTTTCTTTTCTCTTTTCAGGGTTGTCACCGCGCTGCTAGGCACCACCGTACGCGGTAGCTGTTGCTTCTTGTTTTCTTTTCATTTTTGCTTTTACTTGATTAGGTAACCTTCTCTTACCAGTTACCTTAATTTTAGTTCAAATTATGCTACGGACTTTAGGATAGAAACCTTTATTATGTGGTTGAATTGTGCTATTGATTGACTTAATTAGTTTAGTACTTGATTGTATTGTTGTTTGATTTGATGTTGACTTAGTACCCGTTCAAGAATTACTCATTAGGAGTAATTCTTGAATAGTCCCCATTTTGGGACTGTCTTTGTACGTTTCAAGTCATTTAGGTAGTAAACACGTACTTGTGATTTATTAATGAGGAATGTGTTTGGTGGCGATCCCTTTAATGTTCTCCGAATACATGTATATGTGGAGTAATTAGTTATGCTACATAGATGTGTATTTGGAGAATCAAGGGAATTTCCGAATTTTTCCTCATTAATAAATTACAAGTGTGTTTGCTAGTGACTTGAAACGTACATTGACGGGTTTAGGTTGGAGTGATAAGGACCCCATTCAAAGATGGATTACTTATTGACAATATTTATATATTGTTTTCATATGTTTATTGTATAATGTGGAGTATAATGTTTAAATTTTGTATGTAATATTATTGTTATTTTTTAAAAATGTTTAAATTATTGTGGGGTGGTTCAATAACTTTCGGGTATATATTTTCCGTAATTCTTTGTTTTAGGAACCAAATAATTAATTTTGATAAATTTTTTAAGAACCAAGGTTATACTTTTATTTTATACTAATATGAAATTTTGTCGCTTTTTTTGTAGCTATCATTTGCTTGGTCACCGTTTCAAGAACAGATCGAATGTCCGTAACAGGTACAATGACGTCGGTACTCGACGATATCGGGACGTGATCTGGAAGGTAATTAGGCGCCCAAAGGAACCAGACCACATGAAAGGTATTTAATTAACTTGTTTTGTTATTTGTATTAATTAGCATATACTCTCTTATATTATAAATGATTTCATATGTGTAATTGCAGGTGACAAGTATGAAGGCTTAATAAAGCATACCAAAACTGAAGCTTTTCAGAAGAAGTCTAAGCAAGCATCCCTCAACAAAAGAGGAGGAAAGGAAGACGCCGTGAACGAGCCTACTCATTACGCGGGTTCACGATCGTTCTGGGATAAAGTATTGGGTGTAAGTTTGTCTCTTATTTCACACTTTTTTTTGTTTTCAATGCAACATGTTTATTTTATGTTAGATTTTTTGTTGATTTTCTAACATGTATGTTTTTTTTTTCATTCAGAAAGGAAAGAAGAAGTCAAAGCCGATTGCGATTTTTGTGATCGGAATGCTTTTTCGGACACGCATTCCAGGGTTGACCACAAAGGGGTTAGAAGTTGGACCAAGCCAAAAGACAAGCAATTATATGTAAGTTTTCCCTAACACTTTATTTTTGTTAATTAATTCTCTTTTAAAATGTCGTATATAAGGTGGTTACCATATTAACTTACAACCATTTGTTTAATATTGTAGGAAGCATTTGAACAAGAAAAAGCCGCCAATCCAGAAACTCCGGATAATGACATATGGTATAAGTTGGTGGATGGCTTCAAGAAAGGGAACACGTATGGTACCGGAAGTTCAACACCGGCTTTCTATGAGAAAACGCGTAGGAGATCGACTTCAACAATTCCCAGCAACACGTATCAACCGGGAATTATTAGTCAACTTCAAAGTCAAATAAGAGAGCGTGATGAACGTGATGCATGCCAAACGTGATGAAGAACTTGCCAAACGTGATGAAGAATTCCGCCAAATGAAGGAAAGAATGGAAATGTTTGAGAATTGGTGGCAAGGTTGTAACCCCGGACCTAGACCCAACTACGATCCAAATGATCCGCATGGTCCACATGGGGGGAGTGGAGCCGGTGTTGGCTTCCAAGTAAGATGATTTTAGCATGTAAGCTTTTAAAACTTGAACTTTAGACTTGAACATTAGAATAGCTTAGCTTGTAAAACTTTCATTTTCATTATATGAAATGAAGTTTGAGAAAATGGGAGGTGTTGGGTTGAAATGTATGGTGTTGTGTGTGTTGAAATTTGGGATGTATGGTGTTGTGGAACATCGGTTTGTATGCAGGTTGTAAATATTTGGCTAGTCGCAAAAACGAAAAAAATCACCAAAACATACAGTGGCTTTGGCGACTGAATTTGGATTTGGCGACTGAAATGCAGTCGCCAATTTGGCGACTGATTTACGGTAGTCGCCAAAATGGCGACTGATTTTCAGTCGCCAATTCCAAATTCAGTCGCCAAATTTTCTCAGCCAAACTGGCTACGTCACCCAAATTTGGCGACTAATTTCAGTTTTAGCGACTGAACTTCAGTCGCCAAAATGGCGACTACCTCAAATCAGTCGCCAAATTGGCGACTACGATATCAGTCGCCATTTTAGTTATTTGGCGACCGACTTTAGTCGCCAAAGTTAGAAAAGGCGACTAAGGTCCGCGACTGACGTTTGGCGACTGATTTCAGTCGCCAAATTGATTTTGGCGACTGAAATCAGTCGCCAAAATCAGTCACCTGTTTTAATTATTCTTGTAGTGATAGTGGAAGTTTGTCAATTACGTAAGATTAATTTCGTAAAATTAATAGATACCGCGTGAATTTAATTTCTGCTATAGTTTCGGATATTGATAGACATAGCCTTTCCTGTATCGTTTGTTTTTTCGAAATCGTGAACCCTTATCGATTCTTCTATACGCAACCTTTTACCAAGTTCAAGAAGAGACATTTCCTCTTTCTTATGTTTTGGTGTGTGTTTAAAGTCCTTCCACTGTAGTGGAAGTTTATCAATTCCGTAAGATTAATTTCGTAAAACTATTGAAAGTCGCGTGAATTTAATTTCCGCTACTGTTTCGGATATTGATAGACATGGCTTTGCTGTATCCTTTGTTTTTCCGAAATCTTGAACCCTTATCGACTCTTCTATACGCAAACTTTTACCAAGTTCAACAAGAGACTTTTCCTCATTTTTATGTTTCGGTGTGTGTTTAAAGTCTTTCCACTGTATTGGAAGTTTGTCGATTCCGTAAGATTAATTCCGTAAATTTAATAAAAGCTGCGTGAATTTAATTTCCGCTACAGTTTCGGATATTGATAGACGTAGTCTTACCAGTATCCTTGGTTTTCCGAATTCCTGAACACTTATCGGCTTTTCTATACGCCAACTTTTACCAAGTTCAACAAGAGACTTTTCCTCTTTCTTATGTTTCGGCGTGTGTTTAAAGTACTTCCACTATAGTGGAAGTTTGTCAATTACGTAAGATTAATTTCATAAAATTAATAGATATCGCGTGAATTTAATTTCCGCTACAGTTTCGGATTATGATAGACATAGTCTTTTCTATATCCTTTGTTTTTTTCGAAATCGTGAACCCTTATCGACTATTCTATACGCAACCTTTTGCCGAGTTCAACAAGTGACTTTTCCTCTTTCTTATGTTTCGGTGTGTGTTTAAAGTCCTTCCACTGTAGTGGAAGTTTATCAATTCCGTAAGATTAATTTCGTAAAACTAATGAAATCCGCGTGAATTTAATTTCCGCTACTGTTTCGGATATTGATAGACATAGGCTTTCCTATATCCATTGTTTTTCTGAAATCTTGAACCCTTATCGACTCTTCTGTACGCAAACTTTTACCAAGTTCAACAAGAAACATTTTCTCTTGCTTATGTTTCGGTGTGTGTTTAAAGTCCTTCCGCTGTAGTGGAAGTTTGTCAACTCCTTAACATTAATTCCGTAAAATTAATTAAAGCTCCGTGAATTTAATTTCCGCAACAGTTTCGGATATTGATAGACATAATATTTCTTGTATCCCTGGTTTTCAGGAATCTCGAACCCTTATCAACTCTTTTATAAGCAAACTTTTACTAAATTCAACAAGAAACATTTTCTCTTGCTTATGTTTCGGTGTGTGTTTAAAGTCCTTCCACTGTAGTGGAAGTTTGTCAATTACGTAAGACTAATTTCGTAAAATCAATATATACCGCGTGAATTTAATTTCCGCTACAGTTTCGGATATTGATAGACATAGTCTTTCCTGTATCCTTGGTTTTTCAGAATTCTTGAACCCATATTGACTACTCTTCTATACGCAAACTTATACCAAGTTCAACAAGAAACTTATACCAAGTTCAAAATATATAATTGACGTTGAACATAGTTATAAAGGGTATTTTATTGAAAGCAGGGACAGGTCCAGGCCCAGGCTACTAGGGCTCTTAACCCTAGTAGTTTTGAGCAAATTAATTTGATGTTAATTAATAGAGTACTAAAGTTCCATATAGCCTTATAAGCAAGACTCGCTCCTGGACTATAGATTTGGGTTTCTAGAAACCCAAAAAACGAATTTTATATATATATTTTGTTTACTTTTTTACACAAAAATATATAAAATTTTCTTTTATTTTAATCATTTATTTACCTGTAATTCTTAATGATGGGGCATATTCTGCACCGCTGACCAAGTCAACATATTGAGCAATGTCAAAGATATCCACAGCAAAGTCAACGACTCAGACAGTCTAGCCGATGCAACCCATCGGCCTGTCACCTGGGTCTCGGCCTGGCAACCCGCCAGCCGGGGCACATATCCGCGTACTCATATCCAAGACCCCTCGGCCGCCCGCCATAGGTCCATCGGCCGAGGGGGTAGAACGGTCTTTCCACCTGCTAGCCACTTGGCCACTTGGCCACTACGTGACAAAAGGTGAAAGTCTATAAATACTCCTCAACCTTCATTGAGGAAAGGATCCACAATTTAACCTAATAATCACTATTCATCTGGTAATATCTTCCTTATCTCTCTACAATACACATTTAGCCAAGTAACAACGACTTATCCCTCTAAGTTAACTGACTTGAGCGTCGGAGTGAGTACGCTCGGCCAAAGCCGAGCCCTCAGTTTGTTCATCGTTTCAGGAGACCGCAAGGAGGATTCAAGCAAAGACATCATTCTTCGAGCTACGAGTGGTAACGAATATCTGCTCTGGAATTACACCCGGAACATTTGGCGCCGTCTGTGGGGAATAGACACTAAAAGCTAGTCACATTCATTCCCCAAAACAAAAAAAAAAATAATAAACACAAAAAACCCACCCCAAAAGCTAAGAAGATGTCGAAACAACAAGAGGTAGTCGTGACCGACGAAACCGCACTTTACCAAGATGATACCTTTCACAATTCTGGAGTCGTGCAGCCCTCCACCGGCGGAGTAATCCAACCGGAATTCGGGATGCCGATAATACCAGACACGCCGCTGCCCGCCAACCAGGTCACCATCATGGGACATGTGGTTGACGTAGCAAAACTGAAGATGCTCCTGGACCTAATTGGGAGTACGCCAGCTCACACTGTCACGCCGACAAGAGCGGCGGAAACCATCCAGGAGACCAGGGCCCGAAACGTGACTCCGAGAAATTTGAACGGAGCACTAGGAGAAGCCGACCCTGCCAAGACGCCGGAGGAGCCCAGATTGCTAGTGGTGGACCTGAGCCCTCCCCGTACTCACGGGAGGACAGCGTCGCCGCAGCACCGACGAGGCCTGCCTCAGAGGAGCCAGAGAAGTCCGACTCAGCAGAGTCGGAGAAGAAGCCCGAGCCGGAGAAGGAGTCCTTCCCGCTACGAGGAGAGGAGCCGGACTAGTAATGCGAGGAGCCGATCGCCGCATGTCATTCGGCACGTGGTCAGACAGCCCCCCAGTGCCTACGTCCTTGAAACCGCCGTGCCGACCAAGCTAAAGTTGCCGGCGTTCACATACAAAGGAGATAGTGATCCAACCGACCACGCCGAGGCTTTCGAGTCTTACATGTCGGTATGGGAGCAGCCCGATGAGGTCTGGTGTCGAGTCTTCCCAACCACTCTGCATGGGATGGCTCAAAATTGGTACAAGGGGCTTCCCGACGGTTCGGTATACTGTTTCGCCGACCTAAAGGACGCCTTCGTAGCCAAGTACTCTTGCAACAAGAGGAGGGCCGTGGAGACGTCGGACCTCCTAACTATCAAACAGGAGGAAGGCGAGTCTCTACGAAGCTATGTGAAGAGGTTCGACGGCAGGGTTCAGCAGATTCGGGAGATTAACCCCGAACTGGCGGCTTTCGCACTGATGAAAGGCCTCCCAAGGGGAGACTTAAAAGACGAGCTCATCAAGTACGGGGGTTTGGGCCTAGATGCCGCTAGGAAGATGGCCGACCAGGCCATCAAGGTGGAAGACTATCACAAGACGGGTAGGTAGGCCGAGGCCGGGCCCTCAGAAAAGAAGAACCGCCGGGATGACAACCCGGATGAAAGACACCGTGACAATAACGGGTCACGGTCCGATGAGAGACGCCGTGACAATAATAGGTCACGGTCTGACAGATCTGCCAGGAAACAGGACTCGACGGGCGCCGGGGGGAGTTCGGGAACGTTTTACCAAAGGCATTACCATGATAAAACCCCTCTGGTCGTATCGGCCGCCGAGGTCTTCGCCCTGAGCAAAAAGGAGGGCCAGACATGGGAAAGGCCCCCCAAGCCAAAGGGGGATGGTGACACGAGCCAGTACTGTGAGTACCACGGCCACACCGGTCACCTCATCGACAAGCGCCGGCATCTGAAGAATGCCATTGAAGAGCTGATCTGGAAGGGGAGCCTCGGCAAGTATGTTGCCAAAGGCCAAAAAACTGACGCCAGCGGTTCAGATAAGAAATCCGTTTTTCAACGGATAGGAGTGATCCATGTAGTCATCAGGGGGTAACGACAACGGTGGGTCAGCTCATGGGCACAAACGGCACCTGAACGAGCTGTATCAGGCCATCAACTTTGTGCCCAACACAGTGATCCTCGCTTCCAACATTCCCGATATGACTATTGGAAGGAAGGACTACGAGGGAGTCATCGCCCCTCACAGCGACCCACTTGTAGTCAACTTGGACATATCCAACCACCTGGTGAAGAGGTGTCTGATTGACACAGGCGCCTACACGAACATCATGTTCGGGAGTGCTTCCTCGGCCTTCTACTGAAAATCAAGGACTTGAGCCCCCGCACCAATCCACCGCATGCTTCTCCGGCTGGCCTCGGTACCCCCGGGTTCAATCGGGATCGCCGGTGATGCTCGGCGAGGGGAATGCGGCTAATAATGTCTTAGCTGAGTTCGTAGTCATTGACGGCTCGTCCGCCTACAACGTTCTCATAGGCCGAGTCACTCTGAGCGAGGCCGACGCAGTAATGTCCATCCGGGCCCTGACACTGATGTATGTCTCGGACCGGGGGGAAGCGCATAAGCTCGTCTCCAAGGACGAGAAAGACGCGGTGGTCAACGTCCAGATATCTGCCAGTGGATGCAACATGCAATCCCTCAAAGTGGCAAAGCAGTCGGAAGGGGAGAAAAGCCCATCCTTACAACAGGAGGGCGACCTCATGGATGCGACTGACGGCTGACGGGGAAGGTGCGCCTTTAATGAGCCATTAGGACACTGGTGATCTCGTGTAAACCTTGTATAGCGGCGGAGGTGTCCAAAACAGCTGTGGGCACCCCGACGCATGTTTGTATCTAATGAAAAATTGTCCAAGTCTTCCATCAAAATGTTCATTTTCCCATAGTCTCTATGAAGAAACAGACGCCGGCTCACACTGTCATACCGACAAGAGCGGCAGTCTCTATGAAGAAGCAGACACCGGCTCACACTGTCATACCGACAAGAGCGGCAGTCTCTATGAAGAAGCAGACGCCGGCTCACACTGTCATACCGACAAGAGCGGCAGTCTCCATCAAGAAATATAGCGCCGTCGCAGTCACCTCAAGTAGTAGACGCTTCGACAGTCACTTCAAGTGGTAGACGCCACGTTAGACGCTATCAAGAAACAGACGCCGGCTCACACTGTCATACCGACAAGAGCGGCAGTCTCTATGAAGAAGCAGACGCCGGCTCACACTGTCATACCGACAAGAGCGGCAGTCTCTATGAAGAAGCAGACGCCGGCTCACACTGTCATACCGACAAGAGCGGCAGTCTCCATCAAGAAATATAGCGCCGTCGCAGTCACCCCAAGTAGTAGACGCTTCGGCAGTCACTCCAAGTGGTAGACGCCACGTTAGACGCTATCAAGAAACCGACGCCAGCTCACACTGTCACACTGACAAGAGCGGCAATCACCCTCAAAAAGCAGACACCGCGACAGTCGCGGCTAGCGCAGTTGATACTCGCAAAAACAATCAAAATGCCTTAGAAGCGTTAAACACAGTTGAGATACGCACTCTAAACTGCCTCGGCCAAGCCGAGGCGGAAACAAAAAGAGACGCACAATTGATAACGTAAGGGGACAACTCAGACAAAAACGAGAAAAGACCTCGGCCAAGCCAGAGGCAAAGTGAAAACGCTAAGTACAGTTGAGACGCTCAACTATTAGCGCAAGGAAAAGAAATAAAGGAAAGACCTCGGCCATGCCGAAGGCAAAAGAAACGAACTCTTATATTAAATGATAACAGGTTACAGGTGAAGAGAATATAGACGACGGCCGTCCCCATAGGGATAAGCCAAAACACAACCTACCAAAGTTGTACAAAATACACGGAGAGAAAAGCAAAAATTACAAATATATCATTTGGAGCGCCAAAAGATGGCAGGAAGGAAGGGCTTAATAATTGGCTCCCGAACAGCTGAAGCTATCCGAGACGCCGGGTGAGCCTGGTGACAACCGCCCGTCTCCCTATGCCTGTTGCTGCTTGCCATCAGCAGCGGTAGCCGCATCTTCTTCGATGGGCAACCCAGCAGTTTTCCTAGTAGCCTCTGCTTCAGCAGCCTTAGCCTTAGCCTCGGCAGCATCAGTTGCCCTCATTCTCTCGGCTTCCTCCTTGGCCGCCTTAGCCTTCTCAGCAAGAGCTGCTTTCTCCGCGGCCGCCTCTTTCTCTATCTTCACCCTCACCGCCTCCTTGGCCTTCTCCGCCACGGCCTTCTCCTTGGCTTCGAGCTTGTCGTCAAGCAGCTCGTCAAATTTGCCCCACGGAAAGGAACCATCAAGAGGGAAGAGCTCCCCAATCACTTCCCTGGCAGCTTCTTCGGCCAGATCCCGGAAATCGGCGCACATGTTAGGGAGCATGACGGTTTGGAGCATCTCAATGTCCTCCTCCTTTTGCCTAATTATGGCCTCTTTGCTCCGAATCACCTCCCCCTGGGCCTGAAACAGGCCCCTGGATTCGTTCCTCTGCTGGAGATAAAGGTCGGCGTGCCTCTGAACAAGTTTACACTTCTCCAGCAGCTTAGCAGTTTCGGCCGCCGCAGCCTCGGCCTTGGCTCTCTCAGCAAGGACCTCCTTTTCAGCGTCCTCCCTAAGTTTTCTCTCAGCCAAGAGCGCCTTCTCAGCATCTCCCCTAAGCCTCTGCTCATCGAGGAGATCCAGCTTCGCCGACACGGCTACCTGCTTAATGGCATTACGCTCAAGAACAGATTGAGCCACGGCTTTCTCCTTCTCTATGATACGAGCACCGGTCAGCTCGTTCCACCTCGCCAGCTCCTGGATCAGCTTCATGCCTTCTACTATAAGCTGGGAGACGGAAGCCTTCTGGGATGAAGAGACAGTAGTGACGTTTTGATCACCAGCCTGCAGCTGGGAGAGGGAAGCCTTCTGGGATGAAGAGAAAATGGTGACGCTTTGATCACCAGCCTGCAGCTGGGAGAGGGAAGCCTTCTGGGATGAAGAGTCAGCGGTGACGTCTTGATCACCAGCCTGCATGGGGATCCCCTCCACTTGCTGCCCAATCAGAGCGACGGCCGACAGCGGCTGATCTACAAAAATTTAATGAAAGCATCAGTGTCAACACGCATTGACATACCAGAGAGCATGTCATCAGGAGCACCTAATGAACCGGCTAAATTTGAGCCACAGGATAGATCTGTACCATGCTTGGCCTTCTTGGCCGGAGGACGCATTTCCTTGCCAGCGGTAGAGGCTGTCTCCTTCCTCTTACGGACAAGGGGAGATTCTTCTGCATCGGAGTCCCCCCCACCAGTAATATCAATGATCTCCACCGTCTCCTTCTTAAGGGGGGGATGGGAGGTGCAACCGGTGTCGACGCTGTCGCCGCCAAAGACTTTGTTTTCCGCGTCCGGCGCGCCATGCTGCTAACAACCTTCGCCTGGGCCTCCTCCATGTTCAAGCCCTTCAGCTGTTGTTCCATGAGATCATTCGGCGACGTCCTGCGGTCATGGGCTAGAGCCTTGGGATGCAAGTTAGCAACGGTTTTATCTTTGTGCAGCCCCATTCTCCGGAGGATATCCTCAGACAGGTCCGGCCCAAAGTGGTCTGCGAAAGAAAGAAAGCAAGAGTTAAGTAGAAGAAATAAATCGAAGTTCGAGAAACAGGAACGTTGAGAGTGGTGATGGGCCTCACACCGGCCCCACTCACCCTGTGCTAGGGCCGGTATGAGGCCGACATGGCAAAGCGGCTCATCCTGAAGAATGATCTGCGTTGGGGGAATCCATCTTTTCGGCACCCCACTCTTGTCCACCTCAAAAAGCCTCATTGCCAGCTTCTCATCCTCCTTAAGAGGGGCCTTGCTGGCATCCATCTTAAACTTTTTCCGGGAGACCCATCTGTCATGCTCCGCCTTAGTCTCACACCGCAAATTAACTTGGTGCTGGAAGGAGCGGGGCAGCGGATAGTCATCCGGCACTTTAACGTACACCCACCGATTTTGCCAGTCCTTGCAAGAAGTAAGTTTGTCAACAGAAACATAACCCTGCTCCATTTGCACACTGTACCATCCGACGCGGCCAGAGATTGATGGCCGGAGATGATGAAGCCGGCGGAATAAATTCACCGTTGGGGCCTCTCCCTTGAAGGGACAAAGCCAGACAAAGCCGACTATGGTCCTCATAGCCAACGGGTGCAGTTGGGCAACGGCAACGTTCATGGCTCTAATGATGGCCATAACGTATTCATTCAGCGGAAACCGGAGCCCGTACTCCAAATGCCGCATGTATACGCCGGTGTGGCCCGGTGGAGGGCAACAGACGGCCTGACCCTCCTCAGGGATAACAATTTTGTATCCCCTACCAAAGAAGAAATGGCCCTCGAAAAGTGTCTCGCCGGAACAACTGGCGAACTTATGGGTCCAAGCACGGTCAAGGCGGACCTTACAGGCGTCGCCGTGATCCATAACGTACTGTCTCCCCTCATTAGGACGAGCCCTTTCAAAGCATCATCACCAAAAATCAACGTCAACATCGACATCATCGTCATCCTCCCATTCCTCCAAAATTTGAGGATCAACTTCAGGAGAAGGAGACCTAGGGCCCCCAGACCCCATCAGGATGGCGTCTAGCTTCTCCTCCCCATCAAAACGCGACGGGGAACCCCCCGGCGCAGAAGTACTAGTCCCAGCGTCAGCAGAAGACATAATAGCAATGATTACTAACAAAATAAAAGAAAATTTGTTTGTTTACCTTGAAGAAAAACACTCGCCGGATCAAAGACTCTGAAGATTAGAAGAAAAGGAAGCCCTTGAAAGTTTAGAAAGATGAAGATTTTGGAGAAAATTTGAGAAAATGAAATTGGTGGCCAAAATCACGAAATAACTGCCCTATTTATAGGGAAAAGCCCATGAAGAAGGACCAATCAGGGCACAGCCCATAAAGCGCCAGCCAATCAGCGAACAGACACGTGTCAGACATGCAACCACGGAATGTCAATCGTTGCAACAGTTGAACGTCAATCAATGCAACAGTGACCAAGCGTCTTCAACACGCCCATTCACATCTCTTCGCCTATTCATCTTCCTCAACAAATTCCTAGGTATCTACTCTCCGCCGGCCACATGACCAACCAAGCTAGGAAGCACCACTGGGGCAATCAAATGCACGGCAAGACTCTCAACCCCTGGTCTCGGCCGGCGTCACTTTCTTTTCCACATCGGATGCCCTTTACACATCCATGTGGAGGGGGGATATGGTACGGCCTAACAAGAACCAGGCCGAGATAGAAGAAGCCGATCTGAGAAGAAGCCGATCTGAGAAGAAGCGTCTGATGAAGAAGAAGCCGTCTGAGAAAATTTTTTGATAAATTACTTATGCAGAATATATGCTCAACATACATCGGAGCCCATACCACGACATAGACTACGCTGGGGGCAAATTGATGGGGCATATTCTGCACCGCTGACCAAGTCAACATATTGAGCAAGGTCAAAGATATCCACAGCAAAGTCAACGACTCAGACAGTCTAGCCGATGCAACCCATCTACTGTCACACTGGTCTCTACTGCAACCCGTAGGGGCACATATCCGCGTACTCATATCCAAGACCCCTCGGCCGGCCTGCCATAGGTCCATCGGCCGAGGGTAGAACGGTCTTTCCACCTGCTAGCCACTTGGCCACTTGGCCACTACGTGAGAAAAGGTGAAAGTCTATAAATACTCCTCAACCTTCATTGAGGAAAGGATCCACAATTTAACCTAATAATCACTATTCATCTGGTAATATCTTCTTTATCTCTCTACAATACACATTTAGCCAAGTAACAACGACTTATCCCTCTAAGTTAACTGACTTGAGCGTCGGAGTGAGTACGCTCGGCCAAAGCCGAGCCCTCAGTTTGTTCATCGTTTCAGGAGACCGCAAGGAGGATTCAAGCAAAGACATCATTCTTCGAGCTACGAGTGGTAACGAATATCTGCTCTGCAATTACACCCGGAACACTTAAAACTTCTATCAATATAAATGAGGGAAACTGTGATATTTTATATTGTGTGATTGATAACGTACTTGGCCACTCGCATGTCAATATCATTTTTTGATAATCCAAGGTCCGCCGGTTCACTAAAATACAAGTATACAACTAAGATGTAGCTACGCGACTCACGTACATTTACAGGTTTGTTTCAGGAAAGCGACCACTAATAAAGGCCTGGGCCTATATTCAATTAATCAGCAACGTGGGGAAAAAGTTGTGACCGACGACGATCCGCGACCATCGAAGATAATGAAAAGGCGTTGCTATAGGGTGCCCAATTTCGATATTACACTCTCACACATTTTTATTTTTAAATAAGCCTCTTATTTTAATGGTTGATTAGTTTCTCATTTATTTTATGTGAGTGGATAATATTAAGATTTGATATTATATCATTCGATATCTCATTTTTCATAAGCAAATGTTCGAGACAGAATGAATGTATGGTGAATTGGATTTTAGATAACTTCCGAATACCAAAAATGGGGCTTTAGTTCAATACAAAAAAGAAGACGATAATAGAATAAGCTACAAATACTACATTTCATACACACACATTTTACTATATCATAAACTTCGAGATGATTGTCCAACATTTCCTAAAAGTAGATGACAAGTTTTAATAATGTTTAGATTGCAAAAGACATCAATGTTTATCATTAGTCTTAACAAAAAATAAATACCTTAAATAGTATTTGAGATTTCATTTAAACTTATCTTACGTTATACGCATTGTTGTCAAAATCCCGATTCGATCCCTACGATTCTACGATTTTACGATCCAAAAATGCTTGACCGATTCCGGATCCTACGATTCTATCATGTTTGTAGAATTTTACGATCCTATCTATTTGAAATTTTCTAGAGGTAGAAATGTAGAATCATAATACGATTCTACGATCGTACGATCGTACGATCCGACTACATAGTAAACATATTAAAATATATTTTTACATAATGACATCGTGAAATCCAAATTTCATCTAATTTGTAGAAACATGTTCATGAAATGATACTAAACTCATTAATTATCAATATTTGGGTATAAATAAGTGTGTTGATCCTCAATTATATATTTTTACCAAATAAAAACCTATATATAGTGAATTTGTATACGATCCGATTTTACCAATTCGATTCTATCCTCCCCATCGATTCAAAGTAGAATCCCGATCCTAACAACATTGGTTATACGGAGTCAAAAAGAAAAGCAAAATAGATTAATGAGATCAGAGCGGAATGCTTAGTAATTAGCATAAAAAAAACTTGTCTCCTTTATCCAAAGAGTATTGTTTAACCTATTTTATTTTTAACACGGATATATATCGTCTATACTAATAAGAGTGACGGACTGTGTAGGGCATTAGTTAGAGGAGCAGTTATTCATACATTATTTATTACTTCTTGATGCATGATTTTGAGGCCATTCCACTTGACGAACAGTGTAGGGCACACAACTAAATGATAAATCAATGGGGTATATTTTTGGGCGTAAGTTAGCACTGTTCGGATTTTCTCCATTATCTATTCATTATTTTATCAATGGACTGGATTGTTTCTGGGGATAAATTAAAAGGCCCGGATTAGTTTTGAGCACTTCAATCTCCACCTCAATTTTTATACAATATTGATAAATCTAAATAGTTAATTTTTTCTTCAAATCAAATCATATCCATTATGGGGAGAGGAGGAGGTAATGGAAAGGATTCATATTATATCTTTTAATTGGAGATGAAAGCTTCTTATTGGTTTTAAGTTTGAATTTTATACCCATCTTAAATGAGAAATTGTATACAGAGTATTTCGTTCTAGTGACTTAGTGAGTGAGGTTGATTGCTTTCCAATAAGGGGTCTGTGAGACCGTGACCGTGACGTCCGTCACTCGATCAGCTTTGTTGTGAGGCCCTTTTATTTCAAGCTCAAAAAATTACTCCATGTTTACATTTTATGGAATTTTTTGGATAATGTAATCAGAAAGTAAGAAGTATGATTTTACAAAAAAATAAAATTTGTTATCGGTTTATTAGGGGAGATCTTATGAAACAAACAATAATAATACTCGGTATATTATAACATTAAAGTTTTATTCAATCATAACCATAACTCCATTATTAGGAAAGACGAAAACATCAACACAAATTAAACACAGTAATACTATTAATTAATGCATAATAATGCATAAATTAAAACACAAGACCGTAGATTGACGTAAACAAAGAGACTAAGTAGGTGATCATTGATAGATTCAACAAGTAGTAGACCAATAATCGTTGGGCATGCAGATTTTTGTTCTTACGCAAGCACAACCGCTGCAACAGCCAAAAAAATTGGGGCAACTTTTAAAAGCCGATATGCAGGTAAGGGGTCGAAGGTACGCATCATCTACCATAATGTTGAAGAGAGGATTAAATTGACGAGTAGCATTTGTGGTTTCAGGAATGGTTGCTAGCACAACTATGGCCAACAACGCCACCATACTAACCACTTTCATTTTCTTTCCCATCATTTCCATAATTTCTTAGAATAATGATGCTTGTTTATTGTTTTTGTGTTTGTGTTGTTTATGGCAAGCTTGAGACTCCTTTTATAGCCCTCCAAGTAGACCTGGCTAATCGGGTCAACGGGTCAGGCCAATTCGAGTCGGGTTCTAAAATATTCGGGTTAGGTCGGGTCGGGTCATTTCGGGTTTACGGGTCTGTTTCGGGTTTGTTGGTCGGGTTGTTTCGGTTCAAGTGGATTGGGTCATTTCGGTTCAATGATTAAGAAGGAAAAAGGCATTTCAAGTCTTTTGGGGCCAATTAAAGTTATGTTTTGTTTCGTCATTTCCGAGTTGGGTAGCTTCGGGTCGGGTCATTTCGAGTCGGGTTAATACGGGTCTCTATGAAAGCTCAGGTCATTTTCGGGTCGGGTCGGGTTAATTCAGGTTTCAGGTGTCATTCGGGTGCGGCAGTTCGGGTCAATTTCGGGTCTCGGGTCGGGTCATCGGGCCAGGTTGATTTTGCCAGGTCTACCTCCAAGGCTCCAATCATAATGCTTAAATGATTTAATTATTTTTCAAGCTACATATAATATAATTAAACTACTCCCTCCGTTCCTGTTAATTGTTGTTATTTGGTTTTGGCACAAAAAACAAGGAAATAGGAGCGGGCTAATTACTAAATGACAAGGGGAAAACATTGAGTGTCCATGATCAAATTGTTTATTATCAAGTTCATTCTTAAAATAGAAAGAACAACAATTGACAGAGACACTTCAAAATGAAATAGGACAACAAATGACCGGGATAGAGGGAGTATTTCACTGTATATTACAGAAAACGGGTTAGTTAAAATTAAAGAGTCGTATATAAAGAGACGATGTTATATATTATAGAGGGCGTAGAAGCGCTTTTATTTAATAGTGATTTGTGTTTTAATTAGAAGTTTTTTATGCATGGTATTCGAAAAGTTCTGCTAATATACTTCTAATAATTACTTTCTCGGTTGCACTCATTTTATTTACTTTTTTTTCCCCATAAAAGGTGATTAAGAGTTTCCCATTATATATTTGTATAAAAATTACGGAGTACCTTTTAATTTTTTTTTTTTTTTTTTTTTTTTTTTGGGAGGGAAGAGTACCTTCTAATTGATTGTTACAACTGACTTTTTTATTTTTTTTATAAAAGATAAAAAAACGTCTTACGGTATGACACCGTCTAATTCTAAAACTGTGTACTAGGAGAATTCCCTCGTTAAACTGTCCAACAGCATGTAGTGATGATTTTACATATAACCAACTGTGAAAATTAGGTAGAGTTTCCTTATCAAACTGTCCAGCAACATGGACGATCAAGCTTTTTTTTTTTATGTATTCTACTTTTGTCTTATTCATAATATTTAATTAATTGACTCGTTTTAAATTTAAGATAGATATTATACTCGTCTAAAATGAAAAAATGTATATTTCTGGTGACTTAATGAGTGAGGCTGGTTGCTTTATAATAAGGGGTCCGTGATGTCCGGCCTCTTTTTTTTTTTTTTTTTTTTTTTTTTTTGATTAGGCCGTGATGTCCGGCCCTTGATCAGCTTTATGGGGCCCTCTCTATTTCAAGTTCGTAAGATTAGTGTACGTTTTCATTTTATGACCCCATACTCATGTACGTGAGTCCGCCACTGAGTCACGATTAGATCTGGCAAAAGCAACCCGGCCCGATTGACCCAACGCGAAAAGGCTGACCCGAGACCCGAAGTGACCCGAATTACATCACCCGAATGTGACCCGACGCGAAAAGGCTAAAAATTATATGGAGTATAATTGAATCATCGACATAATATAAATGGATTATACTTATAGAATTGAATTGAACAATTTTTTTTCTTCAAATGAGGGCATTAGGTCGCAAATAAGAATGGAACCCATAATTTGTCGATATAAGACTATTTATCTCACCTAATAAGTCGTAAATTTTAGAGTACCGAAATCCCATTTGAGCCCAAATTCATTGGTGATGGAGCATGTAATGCAATAATACTTTGTATCACGCAATATCCATTCCAGCATCCAAATAGATTAATGAGATCAGAGCGGAATGCTTAGTAATTAGCATAAAAAAAACTTGTCTCCTTTATCCAAAGAGTACTGTTTAACCTATTTTATTTTTAACACGGATATATATCGTCTATACTAATAAGAGTGACAGACTGTGTAGGGCATTAGTTAGAGGAGCAGTTATTCATACATTATTTATTACTTCTTGATGCATGATTTTGAGGCCATTCCACTTGACGAACAGTGTAGGGCACACAACTAAATGATAAATCAATGGGGTATATTTTTGGGCGTAAGTTAGCACTGTTCGGATTTTCTCCATTATCTATTCATTATTTTATCAATGGACTGAATTGTTTCTGGGGATAAATTAAAAGGCCCGGATTAGTTTTGAGCACTTCAATCTCCACCTCAATTTTTATACAATATTGATAAATCTAAATCGTTAATTTTTTCT
This sequence comes from Silene latifolia, assembly GCF_048544455.1. Lineage (NCBI taxonomy): Eukaryota > Viridiplantae > Streptophyta > Magnoliopsida > Caryophyllales > Caryophyllaceae > Silene > Silene latifolia. Next base: position 1,597,268 of record NC_133536.1, read on the forward strand.
TCAAATCAAATCATATCCATTATGGGGAGAGGAGGTAATGGAAAGGATTCATATTATATCTTTTAATTGGAGATGAAAGCTTCTTATTGGTTTTAAGTTTGAATTTTATACCCATCTTAAATGAGAAATTGTATACAGAGTATTTCGTTCTAGTGACTTAGTGAGTGAGGTTGATTGCTTTCCAATAAGGGGTCTGTGAGACCGTGACCGTGACGTCCGTCACTCGATCAGCTTTGTTGTGAGGCCCTTTTATTTCAAGCTCAAAAAATTACTCCATGTTTACATTTTATGGAATTTTTTGGATAATGTAATCAGAAAGTAAGAAGTATGATTTTACAAAAAAATAAAATTTGTTATCGGTTTATTAGGGGAGATCTTATGAAACAAACAATAATAATACTCGGTATATTATAACATTAAAGTTTTATTCAATCATAACCATAACTCCATTGAGTTGGTCTTGCTTAAGACGGGTCGAATATTGAAACGGGTAGTTACACTCACAAAACAAATAGAGGGGACAAGGTGGGGACACCCCCATGTGCCTCCCACTATCCTCCAAATGGGCATTTTGTCTCACAAAATGGTATCCGTCTACAATTTCAGACGGATACTGCCGGTCTTAACTCTTAAGTAAGAATTTGTGAACTCCATTATTAGGAAAGACGAAAACATCAACACAAATTAAACACAGTAATACTATTAATTAATGCATAATAATGCATAAATTAAAACACAAGACCGTAGATTGACGTAAACAAAGAGACTAAGTAGGTGATCATTGATAGATTCAACAAGTAACAGACCAATATTCGTTGGGCATGCAGATTTTTGTTCTTACGCAACTACAACCGCTGCAACAGCCAAAAAAATTGGGGCAACTTTTATAAGCCGATATGCAGGTAAGGGGTCGAAGGTACGCATCATCTACCATAATGTTGAAGAGAGGACTAATCACGTGACGGAATTAGGGTTTCGGAGACTCTTTGGAAGTGAATCTCGGAAAGATATGAAAAAGATACGTGGAACATGCAGAGAAGGGCCTGGGAAGAGGCGCAGCAGCCCATCATGCGTCTCTTGGAAGAGCGCAAAGACTGTCTTGCGTCTATTCCTGGAGGTTTCCTCTTTGAAGAAAGATTTCAGCGTTTGAGTTATGGTAGGACGGAAATAATTCGATCTTCCTTAATATTTAATATGAATATTACGGGATATTATTTGCCAAAAGATAAAATTTGTAAAATATGGAATAGAAATATCGGAACATTCCGAACATTCCGACTCGGGATTTAATGATTATCGAGAAAATGGAGACGGTTTTTGACCGGACTCGAGAATGTACTCTAATTACTGCCAAAACGATCGTATCGGGACGTAGATGACAACTAAGAGGTCGACATTAATATTTGAGCAATCACTTGACGATAATCTTACGAACTGTCACAAATCGTTCCGCGAATCAAACATGCGGCCCAATCATCACCGGGTGGTTTGCGAGGGGTGCAGAAATGAGGTGTCTACAGGCTTTGCGTTCAAAGGGCCCACACCATGCGACGATTCCCCAGCATTGACACAAACCCTAGACCCATTTACCCAAAAGTTGTAGATTACCACCGGTGGTGCGTCCACCGTGCCATACACGCTCCCTTTCTCCATTACTAGCACGGTGAATGGTACCGAACCATTTTATGAGTTTAAGTTTTGGTCTACGGATAGTGAAGAGGGGAGTCGTTATCGAACGACGGTCAGAGCCCGCTTATGTCCACCAAATCACCGATGAAGAGGAAATCGCATAGGAGCCCTGGTTCCAAGCAATCCTAAATTTTAAGCTCAACGGTACCTATCCACCAGATATGGACAAAAGGGGACAACGTTCTATACGCCTACTAGCTTCCCAATACGTTCTCATGCAAGGAGAGTTATACAAAAGAACACCTCTTGGTGCAATCCTACGTTGCCTTGATCATTCACAGGCACAGAAAGTGATGGAAGAAGTTCATAATGGAGAATGCGGTCCTCACATGAGTGAGCCCATAATGGCAAAGAAGATCACACGTTTGGGGTATTATTGGACCACAATGGAATCCGATTGCATCAAATACGTAAGACATTGCCACAACTGCCAAATCTTCGGGAATGTACAGCATGTCCCTCCTTCGTTGCTCTATACAATGACATCTCCTTGGCCATTTTATGCCTGGGGAATTGAAATAATCGGAAAAATAACTCCAGCCGGAACAGGAGGTCACTGTTTCATCCTAGTGGCAATCGACTATTTCACCAAATGGGTAGAAGCGGCTTCCTACACTAGTCTCACGGCTAAAAATTTGGCAAAGTTCATACAAAACAACATCATCTGTCGATACGGTTGCCCACATGAGATCATTAGTGATAATGGATCACATTTTCAAGCTGAGACTGAGCAATTGCTAGCCAAGTACAAAACTAGGCATCACCACTCTTCGCCCTATAGACCACAGACTAATGGCGCGGTAGAGGCAGCAAACAAGAACGTTGTCACAATTCTCAAGAAAATGATTGACAACTATCGAGATTGGCCAAGCAAGATACCCTTTGCTTTGTGGGGATATCGCACATCTGTTAGGACGCCCACTGGGGCCACTCCTTTCTATTTGACCTACGGCATGGAAGCTATACAGCCAGTCGAGTTAGAAATACCATCCTTGCGTATCTTACTCGAGAGTCAAATCCCGGAAGCTGATTGGAAGAGGGATAGATATGAAGAACTCATCCTCCTGGATGAACGTAGGCTACGTGCATTGCATAATGTCCAAACGTATCAAGCACGTATCAAACGAGCTTTCAACAAAAAGGGTTAAACCAAGAAACATCAAAGAAGGAGACTTGGTATTCAAGTCGGTTAGAGCTCTTTTACCTGTCAATCCACGGGGAAAATTCAAACCTAATTGGGCCGAGCCATTTCTAGTCAAGTCCATACTTCTAGGGGGTGCGGTTAGAATCACAGACCTAGATGGGAATGAATTTGCCAACCCGACAAACCTCGACCAACTAAAACGGTATTATGCCTAGAATAGGAACAAAAACGCGCCTCGCGTAACCTCACGTGTCGCTCTTGTGACACTAAATAAACGGCCCCTGGCCAAGCTGAAATAAACTAATGTCACTCTGCTCTTGCATTTTGACAAAAATTGTCATCCTCATATCATCAAAAAAACTAAATTTGCACCTTAAGAGTAAGTAAAAAGCTCATGCTTATCTTCTAAGTTCATTACAAGCTCCTGCTTAGAACAATTATTCTTTTACATTTACTTGAACTACGCGCAAGGGTTTGATTTCATTTTTCAATGAATACGTAGGCAATCCTTCACATGATACAACTCATTAATTTCAAAATGTAAATAGAAGGACATTTGCATTGTATTTGGAATTCGACAAGAATAATAAATAGAAAATCACAACGGTTTCATAACCAATTAACCTTTTTTATTTTATTCATTTTCTAATAATAATAATACGCTACATAATAACAATGCCAAATAAAAATAAAAATAGGCTAGGATTCTAAAAATCCCACATTTTTATTACAAATAATAATAATAATAATAATAATAAATAATAATAAAAGGCTTGGGCTATTCCTCCATCTTCCCTTTGCCCTTGTCATTCTTGTCATACTTCTTGTCACAACCTCGAGCCGGACGCTCTTGCGCCACTTCGGACCTAATCACCAACGGTCTATCTCGCGGTCTAGACTTCTCATTCTCGTCAATCACTTTATCCACGACAGGAGAGGTCTTCGGTTTCTTCGAAGAATGAACAACTCGAAACCCGGCTTCTTCCTCTCCCTCAGTCAGATGCTTCTCTTTCTCTTTTTCCACCTCGCGCACTTTATAGTCAACAGGCTCGCGCTTCCTCAATCTCTCCTGCTCCTCCGGAGTAGTGGCTTTCCTCCATCGCAGATAAGAATCCGATACCCACAAGGCACTAACAGAAGAGTTCAAGAACCATACATTTCTTTGAGCCCATTTATCGGCCCACTCCCTTCGACTCTCAGTAGTAAGCGCCACGGCAGTCTGCGGGACGGTGTCAAGCTTTGGGATCGTCTGCTTTAGCCCAACTTGCCTCATCAACCTCTCCGGGAAGATGCATACCATGAATTCCAAGCCAGGGATGCGCACAGATCGAGTAGGATCCAAGGAAGATACTCCGGTGACAGATTTGAGGTGCCACCATGGAACAATCCACCTAAACAAGGGGCCATCGTCACTCTTCAATTTATTCTCCCAATAATTGCAAACTCGAGTGAAGTCCACCATGTAAAGCCTGGTCCTCATTGCAATCGAACGAGCATGATAAGAAGGAACATGAACTAGGGGCTCAATCAATCGAAGGCGCTCCATAAGCCAAACCTACCAATAGCGGGTATTAGAACCAAAAACAAAACAAAAAACAAAACAAAAAAAAAAAAACAAAAAAAAGGAAAAAAAAAGGAAAAAAGGAAGAGAAAAATGTTCTTTTACCTGCAAAATAACGGGACTTCCCAAGTACGGTAGGTCGCGATTGGCTTTCCTATTATCCAAACCCAACAGGATCTCTCCTAAGCATAAACAAGCTGGGCTCCTGCGCAGCTCCATTTGCTCAACTAGGCCCAGGAGACAGGGATCACCTCTCAAGTCTTCATCAACATGCCCTTGAAGGACATATACATGCAACAAGCAAAATCCAAATGCCCTTCGCCTAGCAACATAAGAAATGGTGGGGTCAGCTCTGTTAATAAATCGGTCAATAAAGTCCAACGTTCGCACTCCTTTTGAGGTCACTAAACGGTCCACCTCAATTCTTGTCAACCCGAGCAAGTCTCTAAATTTATTCTTATACCCTTGCGAAGTAGAAGGAATAGCAGGCAAGTGTTCTGGGTCCCACCCACCGATCGCAGCAATTTCTTCAGGAAATGGGCAAATGTCGCCTCCAGGGAACGCAAAAACGTGATAATTCGGATCCCAATATTCAAGACAAGCATCTAAGAATGGTTTGACAACCTTGATAAGCTTCAAATTCAACAAAGATCCAAGATTATAAGCGCCCATGTCGTGCTTCTCCATATTGGAAAACTCATTGGTCCACTCCTTTAGACGAATCTCCAAAGTATTCATGATGAAAGATTATTTTGAGAATTTTATGTAATAAGACGAAGAAGAGACGGAAGAATTGTGTGAATAAAACCTCCATCGACGTCTCTATTTATACTACAATCTGTTTCCTAAAATCCGTCAGAACAGACACACCTGGGAATAGGCGCAGCACCTGCTGCGCCACTTCAAAGGGACGCAGCTCATGTTGCGCCTCTTCCTCAGCAACGTTTCTGTGATTTTCCGCGTTGGATCTTTCCTAAATTCCTCGACGAATAATTTCCTATTCCTACGGGTTATTATTTTGGTAAATACGTGAAAATTGCCATATTTCGTGTTTCCTAAATTCGCGGGCATGCATTTCGAGGCAATATCAGCATTCTCGTCATTTTAACACACTTGTATATTTTCATTTTAGGAAATAATGTTTATTTTAAACTTGTATATTTCATTTATATATTTCTTTTATTATTTATTTTTTAATCATTTCATTTCTAACTTATAGGTTTCTATTTTTTTTCATTTTTTTAGGGGTAACCTTCCCTACCGTCCGGTCATTTTCGGCAAATTTTTTTGCATTTTTGCATTTTCTCTTGCATTTTTTTGCACTTTTGAGTCATTTGTTTTGTGCTAATTTAGGCCATATGTATATACAAATGTATGTTCTACGTGATTTCTATGTAAATTTCGGCAGCATGACGGCGTAAACCGTCATCTACCAAACCTGTTCAAAGCTAACCTGCAGATACAAGCAACGCAACCCAGCAGCAAAGGCACTCAGGCCATCATATACAACCAAAAAAAGGGGAAATGTACAATAAACTGAGGGCTCGAGCCCCAAGCAAAGTCCAAATGTCCAAAATGAAGGTCCTAAAAATGTACAAATGTGTAACAAAAAACAACAACAAGCAAACTATTGCCGATCGCCCTCCAGCTCCGCAACTCCCGCCTCGAGAGCGGCAACCTCGGCGTCGCGAACCTCGAGCTCCCTCAACAAGCGAGTTGTCTCCTCTCGAGACTGAGCCAGCTCTCGCTCCAGCTCACGATCCCTCTGTAAGCAACCAAATTGGCTCATGTCAATCATTTCAAGCAATTACAAGAAAAGTTGGAAAATCAAAGTTCAAAAATGAAAACAAGGTTCATACCTGACGACCTCGACCGCCGACAAGTGCCTCGACGGCAGTAGCTCGCAGCCGGTTGGCCACCCTCCATAATGCCACAAACCGAGACGGCGCAACCTGCATTTTCAAGAAGAAGTTCTCAATAATTGAATAAGTTCCAATCAAATGTGTTCTTACACAAAAGTCATGCAAATTAGAGGCTCACCCTCCGAATCAGATGCTGCCAGTCGTCCAAGCCAGCATCCGTCACAGCCACGTCAACGTCACGCAGCTCTTGCTGCGCCTCTTCCTGAGGTTCCCTCCATACGAGTTTTCAAAAATTCGTTATGAGTTCATTATTCGTGGGCCCATCTTTGGTGCGCCTCTTCCTTGGTGTTACATCACCTGTTTAGTCCGTTTTGACGATTATCCTTCGTTCAGACCCGCATTTCTGAGCTGAATACAGACTTTTATACACTATTTATCGTCTCCAAGGCCTCGCTTGTTACAACGAGCAAGTATTCCTTCACAGGTGTTTCGACACGCCTTCATTATATTTCCCCAGCGAGAGTAAGCGGATAGACTTTCCCTCTCGAGACATGGAGATCAGTTCCCGATTAAGTTCCCCAACGAGAGTTCACGACCTACAGTCACTTCTTCTCGAGACATGGAGATCAACATCGACCCCGAATTCTTCCGAAGTTTGTTTCAAGCTGAACACAAGCAGATTTCTCCCAGCAGTTCCAGACTGTGTCCTGCTGTCTTTCCCAAAATCATCATTCTACTCCCCAGGCGAACCTTCATATCTTTTAGGTAGCCTTTTTCAGGATAAACCCTTCATATCCTTCAGAGAGAGTTGTCCTTACAGCCTTCCTTTTTGTGAGGTCCTTCAGAGTTTAGCCTTCAGAAACGTTAAGAAGTTTCTTCAGAATCCCTGTAACCCTTAATGCCTTCAAACACCAAGTTATCTTCAGACAAAAAAGTTTTTGTCGAAATGTCTTCAGTCCCGCTTCACCCAGGGGTATCTCAGGTATGAACTCTTCTTATGGCTGGCGAGCCTCCTTACGTAGTCTAATGGACTTTAAACGACCCTCTCCGATAGTCGACAGACTCTAAAATGTTCCCGACGACAGGTCCTTGGTTCAGACCCCTTGAACCGTCTCGCGTCGCCATAGTCGTCAGGTTGTAATCTTCGATTGACCTGATGGCTATACTTTGACTTTCGCCTTGTCCAAGCCTCAGTCAAAGTGGGGGCTCTGTAGATACCTCATTTCTGCACCTCCCGCAAACCACCCGGTGATGATTGGGCCGCATGTTTGGTACGCGGAACGATTTGTGACAGTTCGTAAGTTTATCGTCAAGTGATTGCTCAAACATTAATGTCTGTCTCTTAGTTGTCATCTACGCGCCGATACGGTCGTTTTTGCAGTAATTAGAGTACATTTGGAGTCTGGGCCTAAAACCGTCTTCATTTTCTGATAATCGCTAAATCCCGAGTCAGAATGTTCTGGAATGTTCCGGATATTTATATTCCATATTTTTTAATAAATATTTCACAATCTTTAATCTTTGGTAAAAAATTTCCCGTAATATTCATACTGAATATTAAGGAAAATAAGATTATCCCGTTATTCCATAATTTAAACATGGAAATCTTTCTTCCGCAGGAGGAAACCACTTGGGAACAGACGCAGCAGATGCTGCGCCTCTTCCAAGAGACGCAGTGACTGCTGCGCCTCTTCCCAGGTCCTTTCCTGCGTATTTTTCGTATCCTTTTCATATCTTTTCGAGATTCACTTCCAAAGTCTCTCCGAAAACCTTATTCCTTTACGTGATTAGTATAAATAGGAGCCTTCGCTCCTCATATTTCTCACGCGAGTGTCCGCCCTTCTCTTCTCCCTTTGCATTCTAAGTCCACGTTCTTACTTATTGGCGTCTACGTGCTTGAACATTCGACCACGTAAGCTCGGATCCTTCTGAGTACCAGCCTCGTTTGTATGACTGACCAATTTGACCAACTCCACAATCAATCAACTTAATTAATCTTAATCGTCTTCCTCATACGAGGGCACTTTCGTAACATTCGAGTCGAGCATCACTAATCGATAACTTAGTTCATCTCGTTTCGTCAAACATGTAAGTCTGAGGGTGTAAATCCGTCTTTGTTTATTGTATTTTATCTTATTGTATCACTAATGTAAGATTTATGTCGAAAGTACTTATTAAAACCGATTTATAAAACCTCGTTTAAAACCCTTTTTACGGATTACCAGAAGATAACCGTCGAGAAATGACGCAGCAACTGCTGCGCCTCTTCGTGAGGCTGCCGCAGTTCCTGCTTCCTTTCTTCTTCCTTCGTCCTCTGTTAGTTCGTTGTTCTTTTATTTGTTTTTGTTTGTTCGTCAATTCTTTGATATAATAGCCTAATAATTTCACATGTATATTATTTATCATCATTAGAATACAATTCATCATTAAATCCGACTTAAATCCCTTATAATCCAATATTCGCGGGTTTTCGTCATTAAAATCAATCCGGGTTGTAGAAATTCGATTCATTTATATTGAGTTTCTGGAATTCGATCTTTGATATATTTCCATTTGTCTATTGTCATATTCATCGTTTATTCGTCACTAATTTGTTATGTTTAACCTATTTAGTTCACCCATGTCACTAATCAATCTTTCATTCATGTAATTAATTCGTTTGCATCCGTCTCATCCGTGTTTTATTGCTTTTATGACTCATTCACATGTAATTAATGTATTAAATTACTTTCATCCGAGTCAATTATCGTAATCCATCCTTAAATTCACCAATTCATATTAACGATTTGCAGTCCCGGCTTCACAGCCAGAACTCACACTTGGAAGCAGAGCAAAGAATCGTTGCGCCTCTTCCAAAGGGCGCGATCTGCTGCATACTTTGTTCAGTTGAATTTGTCGTCTCGAACTTCCGTTTTTGCCTTGACTTAGTTATTAGTTCACGTATTAATTAACTACTATTCATATTATCACCCATAATTTGTTCGTTATTTAATTTATTTATTCTTTCTCAAATTATCTGTTTTAGAGGTATTTTCGACATAAAACACTAAACCCGATGTAATTATTGTAATTTTTATTATTGTAATTTTCCTTTATTGTATTTATCATTGCACTTTGTATCAATTGTATGCCTTCATATGTAATTGAATCTTAAATTCCCAATTCGACATTATTGTATGTTAAATTAATTGTTTACCGACTTAGTTAATCTTCACATGCTAGGATCAAAACTTGGATGTTGCATTGCATGCATATAATCGACAATATATCGAGGATAAATAATTTCCCTAATCATTAGTAGAGGCCGCTATCGAGGCGGGCGGGATTAGGTGTTCGATCAAAAGAGCTTCCTAATACGTACCCTCACCCCTTAATCCAGATCTCTGTGAACACCCATGTTCATTGGCATCCACGAGAGTCATTCTAGACATAGAATGCTAAGGGTAACGATTGCTTAGTGTTCATGTCACTACTTTGTGTCCTGACATGACACGAGGTATTCGAACGGTTCCAATTTCCCATAAAAATTGGTGGCGACTCCACAAATGCAATCGCTTGTTTCCCAAGCGCCCCCGTGGGCCCGCGTCCACACGGATATTGATAGACGTAGTCTTTCCTGTATCTTAGGTTTTCCGAATTCCTGAACCCTTATCGGCTCTTCTATACGCAAACTTTTACCAAGTTCAACAAGAGACTTTTCCTCTTTCTTATGTTTCGGTGTGTGTTTAAAGTCCTTCCACTATAGTGCAAGTTTGTCAATTACGTAAGATTAATTTCGTAAAATTAATAGATACCGCGTGAATTTAATTTCTGCTATAGTTTCGGATATTAATAGACATAGCCTTTCCTGTATCCTTTGTTTTTTCGAAATCGTGAACCCTTATCGATTCTTCTATACGCAACCTTTTACCAAGTTCAACAAGTGACTTTTCCTCTTTCTTATGTTTCGGTGTGTGTTTAAAGTCCTTCCACTGTAGTGGAAGTTTATCAATTCCGTAAGATTAATTTCGTAAAACTAATGAAATCCGCGTGAATTTAATTTCCGCTACTGTTTCGGATATTGATAGACATAGGCTTTCCTGTATCCATTGTTTTTCCGAAATCTTGAACCCTTATCGACTCTTCTGTACGCAAACTTTTACCAAGTTCAACAAGAAACATTTTCTCTTGCTTATGTTTCGGTGTGTGTTTAAAGTCCTTCCGCTGTAGTGGAAGTTTGTCAACTCCTTAACATTATATCCGTAAAATTAATTAAAGTTGCGTGAATTTAATTTCCGCAACAGTTTCGGATATTGATAGACATAATATTTCTTGTATCCCTGGTTTTCAGGAATCTCGAACCCTTATCAACTCTTTTATACGCAAACTTTTACCAAATTCAACAAGAAACATTTTCTCTTTCTTATGTTTCAGTGTGTGTTTAAAGTCCTTCCACTGTAGTGGAAGTTTGTCAATTACGTAAGACTAATTTCGTAAAATCAATATATACCGCGTGAATTTAATTTCCGCTACAGTTTCGGATATTGATAGACATAGTCTTTCCTGTATCCTTGGTTTTTCAGAATTCCTGAACCCATATTGACTACTCTTCTATACGCAAAATTTTACCAAGTTCAACAAGAGACATTTCGTAAAATTAATTAAAGCTGTGTGAATTTAATTTTTCAAGAATCTCGAGCCCTTGTCAACTCTTCTATACGCAAACTTATACCAAGTTCAACAAGAAACTTATACCAAGTTCAAAATATATAATTGACGTTGAACATAGTTATAAAGGGTATTTTATTGAAAGCAGGGACAGATCCAGGCCCAGGCTACTAGGGCTCTAACCCTAGTAGTTTTGAGCAAATTAATTTAATGTTAATTAATAGAGTACTAAAGTTCCATATAGCCTTATAAGCTAGACTCGCTCCTGGACTATAGATTTGGGTTTCTAGAAACCCAAAAAACGAATTATATATATATTTTGTTTACTTTTTTACACAAAAATTGATAGTGAGGTTTGTCGCACTCCCCAAATCAAACAAATAACTCAACTAATGTAGTAGGGTAGTCGAGGTCGAACCACAAGGAACAAGGGTGATTACTAATTGTTTAAATTCTTATGCTTAGCTAAGTCGACAATAAAAGATGAGGTTGTTAAACTAATGCTACCTAAAACAAAATGAAATGCAATTTAACTAGAGAATGTAAAATGAGCAAGAAGGACTGAGTTGTAATTCAAATGATTAAAAGACCTAGAACTCGGTTCTCCCACAACAATTCATAATTCCACATATTGATTCCCTAGGCTAATCGTTTAGGTAAACGGGCAAGGAGGAGATGGCTCTAATTCGCCTAAGACCCCCCTCTCGGGTTCGAAGTATGACACTAGCACTACCCACCAACCCCCCTCTCGGGTTCGAAGGTCGGAATCCCTAACTCAACACCCAACAACCCAAAAAACGTGCACATTTCCAAGGAGGTCAAGAACTAGGTCAAGGTCATTAAGCCCTCATCGTATTCCGGGTCATCCCACTCCCTCTCTCGAGGGTCGATTTCAAACGCTAGTCTAGAGGCACCCTCCCTCGGTTCTCCCTTTCGGTCTCAACCTTGGTTGGTGACAAGATCAAATTCCGGGTATCCAATTTACAACCTAACCAACTCTCGTTGGTGGACAAGGGTTACAAGTCGACACTACCCAAAATCGATCCATAAACCATGTAATTCCTCTAAACTACCCTCACCAATTTCCCCAAACAATTAGCCCATAAGAGAATCAATTAGTGAAACTACTCATGTCGGGTCAAACCGAGTCCTAGTAGAAGACTACTCACAAATCATGGTACCAAGAGCAATAAAAATAACAAAGATGGTTTCTTTATGCATAATCATGATGGAAGTGTAAATTCTATTACTAATCATGCAAATACCCAACTCAAATTACAAGGAAATACAATTTAATTCAAGAGACAATGAAGATTAAACTTAAAGGCACAAGCTTTAACTCAATAAACACAAATACTCAATCTTTAACATGAGAAATCAAAGATTCAATCTTGTAAACAACAAGGAGGAGTAAGGAAGAGATGAACAAGAGAGAGAATAACAACAATCTAACAACAAAGATAGAATTTTAACATAAACAATTAAGATAAAACTTGAAAGAAAAGCAAATGTAAACAAATGAAATTAGGAAGAGAAATTATACCAACTCAATAGCAAAGAAAGGAACTTGGATTGAAATATGAAAGGATTCTTCAATTCTCCAAATACAACCCAAAATTACTAATTGTAAACTAATGAAAAGAGAAGAATTAAACTAATAATTAAAGAAAGATAACAACTTTTTATTGAATGAAAATGAGAGAGGAAATATGAGGGTTTTACAATATTGAGAGAGAATAAGATGAACAGTCTAATTTCTAATCTAATTGAGAGAGTCTAATTTCTAAGGTGGTGTAATGTGTGGTGTAAGTTGTGAATATGGTTGAATATGGAGGGAAACTATGATATTTTATATTGTGTGATTGATAACGTACTTGGCCACTCGCATGTCAATATCAATTTTTGATAATCCAAGGTCCACCGGTTCACTAAAATACAAGTATACAACTAAGATGTAGCTACGCGACTCACGTACCTCTCTACAGGAAAGCGACCACTAATAAAGGACTGGGCCTATATTCAATTAATCAGCAACGTGGGGAATAAGTTGTGACCGACGACGATCCGCGACCATCGAAGATAATGAAAAGGCGTTGCTGTATGAGTGTATGGTGCCCAATTTCGATATTACACTCTTATTTTAATGGTTGATTAGTTTCTCATTTATTTTATGTGAGTGGATAATATTAAGATTTGATATTATATCACTCGATATCTCATTTTTCATAAGCAAATGTTCGAGACAGAATGAATGTCTGGTGAATTGGATTTTAGATAACTTCCGAATACCAAAAATGGGGCTTTAGTTCAATACAAAAAAGAAGACCATAATAGAATAAGCTACAAATACTACATTTCATACACACACATTTTACTATATCATAAACTTCGAGATGATTGTCCAACATTTCCTAAAAGTAGATGACAAGTTTTAATAATGTTTAGATTGCAAAAGACATCAATGTTTATCATTAGTCTTAACAAAAAATAAATACCTTAAATAGTATTTGAGATTTCATTTAAACTTATCTTACGTTATACGGAGTCAAAAAGAAAAGCAAAATAATAAGAGTGACGGACTATGTAGGGCATTAGTTGTCTCCTTTATCCAAAGAGATTAATGAGATCAGTGCGGAATGCTTAGTAATTAGCATAAAAAAAAAAACTTGTCTCCTTTATCCAAAGAGTACTTTTTAACCTATTTTATTTTTAACACAGATATATATCGTCTATACTAATAAGAGTGACGGACTATGTAGGGCATTAGTTAGAGGAGCAGTTATTCATACATTATTTATTACTTCTTGATGCATGATTTTGAGGCCATTCCACTTGACGAACAGTGTAGGGCACACAACTAAATGATAAATCAATGGGGTATATTTTTGGGCGTAAGTTAGCACTGTTCGGATTTTCTCCATTATCTATTCATTATTTTATCAATGGACTGGATTGTTTTTGGGGATAAATTAAAAGGCCCGGATTAGTTTTGAGCACTTCAATCTCCACCTTAATTTTTATACAATATTGATAAATCTAAATCGTTAATTTTTTCTTCAAATCAAATCATATTCATTATGGGGAGAGGAGGAGGTAATGGAAAGGATTCATATGCAGTTAGCACAATATTAGCAAATGATCGTTTCACATACTGTTAATTATTTTTTTTGGACGGAAAGAGCATAAATTAGATTAAAGAAGTACGGAGTAAGTACTTTAAATACATCAAGGGGGCAGGCTCGGGAGTAGTGGCGTGATAGAACTAGGGCAAAAGACATGAGGCCATTCTAACGTTTTTTTTTTTTGGTGACGAGGGGTTTAATCCCCCGGGCCCAGGCATTCCGGCGTCACCACCTGGACCATGTAAACCACCCTAAATGGGGCCGCCGAGATAACCACATGCAATTGCTCATCCGTGGGTTCGAACACGGGACCTCGCAATTCTTGCCTTTGCAAACTTTGAGGTTACCCAAGTCTACTACTAGACTGCAAGCACTTGGTTGGCCATTCTAACTTAAAACGACTTTTACACCCAACTAAAAAAAAGATGAAAATAAAATCTTAATTTAAGATGGTCTAAATAAGATCAACTTCTACATAATAGGGACCGCAGTAAGTGGAGAGACAAATATGGTATATTTGGTAATATATATTAAATTGATAAAAATAGAATGATATGCCGTGAGAATAAGGTATGTTGATATTAAATGCACATGTGCCATAAAGCCCATTTAATAAAACGTAATTTATTTTCGCAGTACAATTTTTACTCATTGTAGTACTTTTTACGCCAACATTTCCATTTCTTTACCCTTCACTAAAAAACATCAAATCTAATTCTCTCTACCTTCTCTCAACCTTGCCTCCATTGTTGAGACTTTAAACTTCGTCAACCTCCTTAAAATTCTTCAATTATAAACGATAGTTCAAATGAATAGCATGTATTTAATTCGTTAATCTCATATTATTAATTTAATTGACTCTTTCTTACAGTTTTATTCCTTTTAATTAAAAATCTCTTTTTAATTAGGGTTTATATCTATATTAATTAAGGGCTAATTAGTGGGTATGCTGGAGGTGGACTCGTCTGCTTTATGAACAGGCGTGGCCGGTGTGCTTCGACGGCAGTCCGCCGGTGATGTCAGAGTCGCCGTTGGAGCATGGTACGATGGTAATGGTGTTTGTGGTGGAGTGGTACAGTGTTAATACGTTGAAAAAAAGGCACTGCATTACCGAAATTGCTTTTCTTCAATGTGATGTGCAGTAATGCACTATTGCCTTTAAAACACATACAATGTTAATGGTGTTTGAGGTGGAGTGATCTACTTGTTTTTACTCGATCAATTCCTTTGTTTCAATGTTCTTTTCAATTGTAGTACATATAAATTTACGAATATATAGTATGTGTTTGTTATGTATATTGTACATGTGTTTGTAAAGATAATTTATGAACGAAGTATATAATTTATTAATGTAGTACACGATTAATTAGGGTGGGCGAAATTAGAGGATTATGGGTAAGTGAAATTAGAGAGAATAGTTTAGAGAGAGGTTAGAGAGGGAAAATGGGAGGGGAAATGAGAGGGGTATAATTGTCAATATTGTACTACGATGAGTAAAATGCGTACTGCGAAAATCAACACCCTAATAAAATTGTCATCCTATCTGTTTTGTGGTGCTCCCTTCTCTCAACTGGCCAAGCTCATTAAAGCATGTATAATAAGAGTTTTCCAAGATCCTATTCAAGTATTCTTCAAGGTAATTCCTAATTGTTCGAAAACAAAAAGTAGTGCTCTTTATTTACATACTACAATAACCGACTTAATTTCTTAATCATGGGGGAAAATGGAGAAGAGCTTTGTCAGCTTTCTGCCTCCCCGTCAGTGGCGGACTTACATACAGTGTCGTGGGATATTAACACCCCATTGAATTTATGATAATTAATTTTTACAATAGTAATAGATCTTAATTTTTCTCATAACTTTTGCTTTGGGTTATCCGAACCTACTTTAATTATATGGTGGAAATTATATTTCAAGTAGCTATGTTGTGGAAATTAATTTGTGATTTTGCCATATGCAAGAAAATCACCCCTAGAATTATCAATATTACTGTTTTTTTTTTTTACTCTAGCCGATAGTATCCACCAACTTTTCCATGAATCAAATACAGTACTATTACTCCACCAATTCTTTATCCAATGTACATGACATTCGTTGTTTACAATTCCTAAAATAACCTTTTTCTATTAGTTAGTTTATAATTCAAATTTTAGGGAGGGAAATAAAAAAATTAACGTAATTTACTATAACACCCACAATGACACCCAATTTGACCTATTCGAGAATCTCCCGATCTATGCTTATTTTCAACTCCCCGAAGCATTGGATCTCTTAGATAGAATCCCCCACACCCCAACCCCCCATGCGGTTGAGATTTTCGAAATTTAAGGATAATTTTTTTTGAATGTTTTTTGAGTGTACCCTTATTTTATTACTCATTTACCCCATCTAAAGTTTTTCACCCGCTAATCTCAAATCCCGACTCCGCCACTGCCATCTCATATTCCTTTACAAAAACATAATCCCTCTGTTCCGGTCAATTGTTATCCTTTGATTTTGGTAAAAAGACCAAGGAAAGAGGAAGTGACCAATTACTAAATGACATACAAGTGTAACCAATTGAGGATGAATGATCAAATTGCTCATCAAGTTCATTCTTAAAATAGAAAGAACAACAATTAACTGAGACACCCCAATATGAAAAGGGACAACAAATGACCGGGATAGATCAGAGGGAAGGTTGTAAATGCCATAGAATTCCTGAAGGAAAATGGGTTCGCGCCATCAGATGACCCCCAATCTCGACGCCACCCTCTCACATGCAATAAGTGGGGACCCTTCAACAAAAGGATGCATGTGAAAGGGTGTCACCCAATCTGGACCTCACCGTTTTGCAAGATATTTTGTAGGTGTTATTATTGAGAAATAATTAACAAAATTATGTTTAAATCCATCATGATACTCTTTATTCATAAAATCGCTCTCTATAAAGACCCTCCTACAACTTCCCATTTTAATTCACAAATCCTCAATAATAATTTTAACCTACTAAAAATGTCTTCCTTACTCTACCAAGCTTCAATCACTACTCTTTTCCTACTCTCATTCCTTTCTTTCTCCATTGCCGATGATAATCATATCCTTGATATCCGTAACGACCCGATAATTAACGGGGGGGACTATTACATTGTCCCAGCAATAGGAGACTATGAAGGTTATCTTAGCTACAACCCTAAAAATGATTTATGTCCACTTTACGTAAAAAACACGTATAATCCTACCGCTGTTAAAATCTCCATTTCCGGCAATAGCCAATTTATTAACCTCAATCAGCGCGTTAGCATAGCCTTTAATGGCTCTAACCCGTGCAACGAATCCCTGGTTTGGAGACGGACCCTAAAGCCGTTAGCTAGAAGGGAATACATCACTACCGGCGGTGTTGAGGGGGACTTGTCATTCTCTATCACTTTGCGTAACAAAAGTAGGCCACCTTTCTATGTGTTAAAGTATTGGCCTTCAAGTTCGGAAGTAGGTAGCTTAAATGTTGGATTATATTATGATGAAGATGATGAACCTTTAGGTCTAACTAAGAGTCCTATTACCGTGTTCTTTGAGAAAACTTCCCGTAATAATCCTCGGGTTTCTACCGCTTAATTTATAGGGTTAGTTTTGTGTAAAGCGGTTTTACACTAATATAGTTGTAAAATGGTTTTAAACATAACCTTATTAGCCAGGTTGGTTAAAGTGGTAACTTAAACATGAGTCGTTTTCTATGTAAGGCGTTATTTGTACGGTTTTAAGTGATTTGTATTTGTATCAATAAGTTCCCTTGTGTTATGAAGGGGTCGTGTTAGAATTGTCCTGTTTTTTAAAATTTGTTAGAATTATTTTAATGAAATGGGATAATTTCTAAGAATTGATCGAAGGGAGTAATATGTACTCGTAGTTCGTATTAATATGTATGGCACTTATTATGCATTTTCATGTGGGTTTATGTCTAAATGAAATGATAATCTTTTTATTTGCTTTAATTATTCTAGTAAGGTGTCGTTTGGTTATCATGGTGGAATTAATCTCCCGTTAATTTTAAAAACACGTGAATTGAAGAATTCGTGTGAATTGCTTAAAACTCGTTTGGTTGATGAAATTAAATCGAGACAGGAGTTTCCAACTATCTAGAGGTAAGCTAGTTAAAGTGACTTAAGTAATACCCTGTATAAGAGCATCTTTAATGGTAAGCTAGTTGCTACTAGCTTACCTTTGTCACCTCATTTTTGTAAAGCTACAACAATTTGAAGCTACAATATAGTCCAATGGTTTAGCCAATTTACAAGTAGCTTGATTTGACCCACTTCACACATTTCTCTATTTATTTACTCAGTTTCTAAATTTTCAATTAAAATTAAATCTTTATTAATTGGATAACTATTTTCCTATTGGTCATATTTCTTTTATGGGTCCATTTGAGCAAGTAGTTCCATGGAGCTACTAGCTTAAAAATGTTTGAGCAAATCTAATCTACATGGATAACTCCAATGATTAAGCTATTAGCTTGAAACTTCTTCAGATTGCAAGCAAATCCTTTTCACAAAATCTCATTTGTGACGGCACGTATCCGTCACTTTGGAGTGACGGATACCATTTTCCCTCACAAATAACTCAAATAGAGGAGAGAGGGAAGCACATGGGGGTGCCCCACCTTGTCCCCCTATCCGTTTTGTGAGTGGCATTATCCGTCACTTGCTCCGAACCGTCTTCGGCAAGACTAATTGAATCCTTTTTTGCCAACCTTTCGTCGATGCTCTAATTCTACTAGTACCTTTTCGCCTTAATTCTACCAATAAGGACTTAAATCCACAGTCACGATCAAATGCATGGGCTAAAAATTCAAAATAAATGGACAAAAAACAGATAAAAAATGAAACCGATTTAAAATCTAAATAGTATTGCTTTTTTTAGAAAAAAAAAAGTAAAAAAAAAAACCAACGTATTAATGACGAAATTAATACGTGGATGTGTTGGTCTACTTACGTGTTACATACGTATAAATGACTAAATTAATTGTCCCGAATAGATAAAAAAAAAGTTTTAGTTACGTTAAGACAGTAAAAAAAACAGCAAGTCTTGCTATAGACGGATATATTCGTCTGTAGCAGGAGACGGGTCGAATAACCTTAAAGTTGTTATATTTTTGGGCCCCACCACGTAAGTTGTTGTTTGTCTTATGCGTAATGTGACATGTTTACTTGACCGGTCTTTAGTTATAGACGGATAGTAGCCGTCTATAATGAGAATTTGTGTAAAAAAAAAAGGGGGAGTACAAGCCACAAGGGTAGGTAGAGGTGGCAATCGGGTCACTCGGGTCGGTTACGGATCGGGTCAAAGCGGGTCGGGTCATATCGGATTCGGGTTATGTCGGGTCAGTGACGGGTTCGGGTCGGTTCGGTTCATGTCGGGTCGTCTTCGGGTCGGGTCATCAACGGGTGGCAAGTCGGGTCGGGTCATTAGCGGGTCAGGTTATCAACATATATTTTATCTTATATATTTCGTTTTAGATGGTAATTTTATGTTTAAATAATAGGTAGGTGTATTAATTGTAGTTTTAAGTGAAAATAATTAAGATAAATGTCAATTTGGTGTTATTTAAACCATTATTAAGCTAGTTCATTATCGGGTCATCTATCGGGTTGAGAAAATATCGGGTCACGGGTCAGGTCGGGTCGGTTCAGGTCGGGTTCGGGTTGGAGAAAATAAGGCTGTTATCGGGTCGGGTCGGTTCGGTTTCGGTTCACCCAATTTTCGGGTTGTATCGGGTCGGGTTTCGGGCGGGTCGGGTCGAGTTCCTCGGGTCGGGTCGGGTCAGCTTTTGCCAGCTCTAAGGGTAGGGCTGCTCTAAAGTAATCCAGAGTCCAGACCGATAAATCCGACTGACTGAACTAGACTCTAGTTTGATCTTTGGGTCCACAGAATACAGTAAAAATCTCTCTCAAAATAGATATATTCACCTTAAAATTTAAACGGGTAAATATACACCCATTTACATACATAAACCAAATTATTGTTATTTCCTATGCATTATTGCTTTGTCTCATTGTAATACTTGACTCATTTTCATTTGAAGTTTAAAATGACTAGCATAATCTCAAGTAAGAATTTACGCACAAAAGGATGGTGACCGATTACCGGTCTTGATTTAGAAGAAATCGAAAAAAAATACCCTATAGCATATTCGGTCCTATCCAAACCTGAAAAAAGAATCTAAACTTAGTGACTGACTGCCTTTACTGATCAATTGGTCTCCCTTGTGACGGGTTACCATTTGTGGCGGATATTTTGTGAGTTAAAATGGTAACAAAATGGGTTAGTGGAGAAAGGGGACCACATAAATAGTGTTGCAGAGAGAGAAAAAGTGGGTACTTTGTGAGGTAAAATGGTATCCGTCATTCAAGAGTGACGGATATGTGCCGTCACAAATGAGATTTTGTGTTTACTGATTCACGTGACTCAATTATTGGCATTAATTTTATTGCTTCACCAACTCTTTTATGATAAGCATTGACTAATTGACTTTTAATGCATGGGTTAAAGATCTATCCAAATTCAACGGACAATATCAATTCCAAACTTTTAATGGGTTAAATAAAATTCATATGGGTAGATAAAGATAAGTCATTTATGAGTTGTGAGTTGTGACTCTGTAGACACTTTGATTTTTATCTTATTTATCTATATGAGCGATATTTGATCGGTCACATTCACAAGAAGTACATTTTAGCATTTAAAAACTACTCTATTTAAAAACCAATTAACCTTAGAGCATCTCCAACGGCCAGCTACAATACATTGTCGCTTGGGTTTTCACATCGATTTTTAAAACTAATAACCGGCTTTTCAGCAACGTACCGTTTTAATGACAAACTACAACATATTATAGCTTGTATGGGTCCCACATACTTACTTTCATCCAATAAAAATTGATCTTTTATTTTTTTCCTAAAGCAAGCAAACAGATAGGCCTCTCCAATGATAAGCTTTATTTTGCAAAAATTGCAAATATGTCTGTGTAAAACCATTGGAGATGCTAACATTTTCCATTATATCTAATTTATACACGATGTCCTGGTTGTAAAGGCCATTCAATGGCTCAATAAGTCAACAGTCTTACCTAATGTTTATTGCTTCCAAGACAGATCTTAAAGTGTCAGTAACATCAAAGCGTCTTGCTTGTGCTGAAAACCTCTCATAAAAAGAGAAAGGGGATAAGGTGGGGCACCTCCATGTGCTTCTCCACTCACCTCTCATGGGTATTTTGTGAGAGAAAATGTTATCCGTCACAAGCGTCTTCAATGAGATTTTGTGCAGTAACATGGAGTAATTAACAAATTAACAATATTATTAATTAACAACATTACCTTTAAATAATTAAATCCTCCATCATTATACACCCCTGTTGGCCATTCCATTTATTTGTTACCTTGTAAAAATATTCTCAATATAAAAAGGTAAATAAATGACAGAGATACCCATAAATAAAATAAATAACCAAATAACCGAAAGGGAGGGAGTCCAATATTACCAAAAATCATTGATAGTGAACACCCCAGTATCCATCTCACCGTACTCAAAACTTCTCCCCCAAATACTTTTTTTTAGCTTGTCATTATTAAATCAAATTTAATAAAACTTAACAATGGTGTCAATGGATATATTAATAATAATAAAAATCAAAATTTTGTAGGATGGAAAAGTCATTCACAAAATCGACTCTTCATCACCGATTCTTTGTGCTAAAAACAAAGGTAAATAATGTTCCAGAGAGAAAAACAGCAAACCTTTGGATATATGTTTGGCCCCTCTACTATAAAAACCCTCCTACTGGCTACTACTTCTCATTTCACACATCCTCAATAACTTAACCTAAAAATGTCTTCCTTACTCTTCCAAGCTTCAATCACTATTTTTCTCCTACTACCATTCTCCACGGCCTATCTCGTCGATATCGACCGTGACCCGATAATTAATGGGAGGGACTATTACATTGTCCCACTAGACTCTTTGGGTGGTCTTACCTACATCCATAAAAAGGGCTTTTGTCCACTCTACATAGCTCCCATAAAAAAATACGATTCACCTGTTATCCCAGTTAAGATCTCCAGTCCTCTAAAAACCCTCCACATTTCCCTCGATGAACGGGTTAGCTTAGCCTTTACTGGCAATAACCCGTGTGAGGAATCCCTGGTGTGGAGACAGACCCTGGACCCGTTAGCCCGGAAGGTGTACATCACCACCGGCGGTGTTGAGGGGGACCGGTCATTCTCAATCACTAAGAAAGACAAGTCTGATATACCTTTCTATGAGTTAAAGTATTGGCCTTCAAATGAGGAAGACGGTAATGTTTATGTTGGATTATATGAGGATGACGGATTTTTAGGTCTAACTCAGTATCCTAATACTACCGTGTTATTTCAGAAAGCGTTCAATGATCTTGAGTTATCTACCTCTTAAATTAAACGCGAGTCGTATTCGATGTATCGCGTTTTTTAATTTGTATCAATAAAGGAATTGCCATATTTCTTAAGAATTGTTAGTATTCTTAATCAAATGGGAAAATTTCTCAAAATCGAAGGGAGTAATACGTAGTCAGTACTATTATGTATGGGTTCATGTCTAAATGAAATGATAATCATCTTATTGGCTTTAATTGTTCACAAATTTTTAAGAGAGACGGTTTCTCATTAATTGTTCTAGTAAGTTTACTGCAAGATATTTTATTAACGAAAAATTGCTTCACCAGCAGGCCACTTGTGTTGAAATTAGACTTGTCAAAACTCGAACCGACCCGAAACCCGACCCGTTTTCCTTAGGGTTACAACCTGGTTTTTCGACCCGCAACCCGAAATGACCCGTTGTTTTAGAGTCGAGACCTGACCCAAACGGTTCGACCCGTTGGGTCAAGGGAAAATCATGAATTTTATTAAAAATATTAATATTTATATATTATATTTGAAAATATAGTTAAAAAATTATTTTTTTTATTACTTAAAATTGCAAATTCAACTAAAAAGTCAATTTTATACTCCCTCCTATCCACTCTTTTCTTCCCTATTTCGTAAAACGGATTATTCAGGTTTTCTTCCCCTTTCCTTTTTGAGAAAGTTTTTATTAATATTATACTCTTACCTCTTACCACTCATCAAACCCCACTATATATTTTATTAATATTTAATTCTAATTATTCCTACCTATCTCCAATAACCAAACCACACTCATGCTAAGACACCCGACAAATGGTATGCAATGGAAATCGTTCGACGCTAAGTATCCCGAGTTTGGCAATGAACCTAGAAACTTACGTCTAGCGCTGTCCACTGATGGAATGAACCCACACGGAAATATGAGTAGCCAACATAATACTTGGCCAGTAGTGTTGGCTATTTATAACTTACCTACATATGTGTACATGAAAAGAAAGTATTTGATGTTGTCGTTGTTAATTTCCAGCCCTAAACAACCTGGAAATGATATAGATGTCTATTTGGAACCTTTTCTAGATGATTTGCGAATGTTGTGGGATAGTGGGATAAAAGTATTTGATGCATATAAGAACAAAACTTTCAATTTGAGAGCGATGTTATTATGTAGAATAATATTTAATCATAATTATTCATACCTCTCTCCAATTACCAAACCCCACTCATATATTTATCAATATTATACTCCCCACCCTATCTCCGTGCCCACTTCAAAGGGGGAAAAAAAGGATGGATGAGAGGGAGTATAACTTTTATAATATTTAATAATAAAATAATTATTAAAAAACTTTATTTTAATAGTTATGTCAATATAATTAATGTAAATGTTGAATATGCTTAAAATAATAGTTTTAAATATGTTTTACTTTTTAAAAAATATTTTTTAAATAAAAAAAATCGTTTAAAAAAGACGTTAAAAATTATTTTTGACCCGTATTCTGACCCTAACCCGACCCATGACCCGTATATGACTCGACCCGTATTTGACCTGACCCCCTATTCTGACCCGACCCGGGACCCGACCTGTTTGACAGGTCTAGTTGAAATAGTTGCTTATATAAATCCTTTAAAGACTAGTTCTATCAGTTTTATTATTGGCCAATGTTTGCTTAAACTTTGAATATGCATGTCACCCTCACCTAGGTTGCACACTTGCACTTGCACTTGCACGGACACACGTAGTTTTAAGCGTTCCCGTGTCGGATATCGTGTCGGACACCGACACTCGTAGAACACGCCTGAAAACGTTCTGGACACGCCTTGAACCGTGTCCCCGGTTTTTATGTTAAGCGAGCCAGTTGTTTAAGAAAAAGTCACATTTAAAAAGTTTTAAATTAAAAGTAAACGCGTCGGACACGGTCCAACATGGTTGGACACGGCCCATGTCCGATGGACACACCAAATAAGCAGTTTTGAAATCAAAATCTCACTTTATCAGTTATCACGACATTTCACTTTTCCATTTTCCCTTACATCTCATTTCTCCCCTTGCTTCTCTTGCATTGCGACACCTTTCAGCCTCCCCTCGCCTGAGTCCGGCCACCGTCAGCCTCCCCTTCGCCGACGGCAACCTCTCTCGCCATGTATCTTACTTTTTCATTTTTCCCTAATTTCTCAATCTATGTTTAATTTCTATATTAATCTCTATATATATCATACATAATAATAAGTTTCTAAATCAAAATCAATCGTTATAATGATTATTATTGTTGTTGTTATTAAATTTGGGGGTTTTAAATCTGTAGATTATTGTAGATTTTTCGGAAGCTAGGGTTTGTTTCATTTAGGGGTAATTTTTGGAAGCGAATAACTGAGTTTTTATTCCGACTTACCGAAAGAAGCTAAGTTTAATGAATAATTACAATGGTACAAATGATGATCCGTGAACTCCCTTCTTTTCAGCTTTTGGTGAGCATTGTTTGTCCAACTTATTTTTGGTGCCTTTTAATGTTAATATATTTTGCGGAAAATATTCGGTTCGATAACTATGGCGAATAGTATTGTAAGACTCGAATTTAGGGCTGTAATTTGGAACCTTTCATACTTTTTATTTTATTTTGTAAAACTTGAATGCTTATTTAAATTTGGGTTTGTAATTTGAAAATTTGTAGTTTTTAATTAAGACATGTTGATTTTAACGTATAAGATATTAATATTGATTCGCATTTTACGATTTTGTGGCCTTTAAACGACCAAAGTTTAGATGTTGGTTATAATGTTCTTCAAATTCCCTTTATTTTAATATGTATATTGATTTTTTTTTTTGTCGTGTCCTAAAAATTTTCAACAGCCGTATCGCGTGTTTGTGTCTTGTCCGTGTCCGTTTTCGTGCAACCTAGTTTGTGACTATGGTGTGTCTGTATTGTTGATTATTTCTCACGTCTTTGGAGGTTACCACTTCTAACTAAAGCTGGCAAGTCTGACCCGACCCGAACCCGAGCAAACCCGATCCGACCCGACCCGAAAATATTGTGACCCGAAACCGACCCGACCCGATCCGATGACGACCCGTAACCCGACACGACTCGATTATCAGTGTGACCCGAACCCGACCCAGACCCGACCCGATATTGACCCGACCCGATACTGACCCGATTAAATTGATGACCCGATAATTATTAAGCTTAATTTTGATCAAAATGTAAGTGATTTTGCGTTTAGATTGATATGTTTGACTTAGTAATGAATTATTTAAACCAAATAATAGGTTAAAAAATAAATTTAATGGTAAAAAATTATAGTAATGCGATTAATTTACCGGACCCGACCCGACCCGATACATTATTCGACCCGAATGACCCGACCCGATAACGACCCGAACCCGAACCGACTCGACCCGAAAGGGTATACTGACCCGAAATGCCCCGAACCCGATATGACCCGACCCGACGTGACCCGACCCAAACCCGACCCGACTGACCCGATTGCCACCTCTACTTCTAACCAAATATTTTGCGTGAATAAGTCGTTTGACCATCAAGTATAAGTAACATACGAGATTTCATTTAATATGATTGTATTATATCATTATCAAATTTTGTATGTTTTCGAATGCATTTAACAAGTTGATTTTTTTGGGGTCAAATTTTCACTTTAAATGTTTAAGAGAAACACAAAATCATGGGAAAAAGAAATGAACTTGGAAAAAGATATACATCAAACATGATAAAATGAAAAGCGATAAAAGTAAATGTGAAAGAAGTAAATTAGAAATAAATGTTAAAGAAGTAAATTAGGAAAATTAGGAAAAAGAAAATAAACAAACAAATAAATATATTAAAAGGCGAGTGGCAAGACAAGCATAGATTAAGCTAGATAAAACAAAACATTTAAAAAAAAGCCGAAACCAGGAGTCGGACTCCTGTCGTCTTGCAGATTAGATTGAAGCCTTAACCACGACACCCAAGCAGATTGGTATGTTTCACATAGTCTTGTTATTTATTTATTCTTTGATGTCAGACGGGGTAGCAGATAAGAACGTTGTTATCCATTGACGTGCCAGGACTTACAATTAGGGTTGGCGAAGAAAATTTATGGGAGCGAATAAGTAATGTCATAAGACAAACTTGGAAAAAATTTCAAAAATTTGAACTAAAACTTTGAATCTTTTAATTTTCAGTGGAGACGAATGCCCTTACTAACCCCCTAAATTAGTCATTGTTGCTGTTAGATGCCACTAGTTAGTTTATTCTGGGTTGTGCTTTAGGAAGGTGAGATGAATAATAAATTATGAAGGGACTTTATGCATAAAGACGTTTAGACGTGTATCAAGATAGACTTTAAGATAATATTGTTAATTATTCCTCATTAATAACACTCTGAATTATTAAGAGAGATCATGCATTAAGAAGTTTATCAGAGATCTTGGTCATGTGAATCAAAGATCTTGGAAGACTTTTTGAGTATTGACTAGTGATGCTATTTCTGTGTATTTTAAGAAAGCTTTTAATTATCTTGAGTTATCCTCTTAAATTAACCACCTTTAAGAAAAGCCGTTTTTCTGTTTAGCTCTCGTCTATTTCTGATTTTACCTTGGTTAGTTGGATATCTAGTAATATCTAATAGAACATTATTGTGCTCTTATTCAAAAAAATTAATCGAACTTTTAGGTCTAACAGGAATTCGGAGATAAACCAGCATGTTTATTCAAAAAATTTATGCCTTACTACAACAAAATTATCCCAACAAAGGACTATAATTATGTGATTGTAAGAAAATTATTGTAGCTCCGGTAATGCGAAAGTCAGTGTGCAAGTTTTTTAGATGAGAATATAAGACTATAAGAGAAATTAATAATTAAATTATTGGTACTTTTCTACTTTTTGAGTTATTAGCATATATTTATGGATGAAGATTGTATTTTTTTTTTGTACAAAATCAGAATATTAATATTTATGGTATGAAATTAGATAGGGGAGTAATTAAGTTGAAGAAATATATTAAGAAGTAGATTGTGATGTTATTTGATTTATTTATATCGGATGTTCAATCGATTATCAATTCAGATATTTTCGATCGGTTTTTCGAGTTCGGTTTTATTTTGCATGGTCCACCTAAACCTACACAATAAAACCTTGGTGATTAGGTCCTTATGACCTTATATCAATATTTTGGAACATCGATAAGTCCGCTTTAAGATCTGTCTTCCGACAATCATCGCCTCTAGGCCGGATCTTGAAACGTGATTAACAATTAACAATACCATTATCTGAAACCCGACTTGATATTCGCACGGTTTGACTACAACACACAATTAAATGTCGTAGTCAGTAGCTCACGTTTAACCACCATCTATCGCGTTTACATATGTACTTCTTCGGTTCTTTCGTTCTATTGAGTTTTTTACGTATTTGAGCTGCTCTATTTAATATTTACGGGTTTATTTTTAGTTACTTTTGTAGGTAGTAAAATCTTTTCATTGCTAAATGTCTCCCTACCCCACTTATTTTGACATCTCGTAATATTTATGTGGGAAATAAACGTAAAGAAATCAATGAAACGGGGAAAGTATTAAAAACACGTCGTTAGTACTTTGCATTAGAGTATGTGTGAGGACGAAAGCACTAGGCCAAATTATTAAATTAGTATACGACTACATTTAATACATTAAAATATTACATTAATGGTATTTAAAATAAATTCAATTTTTTTAAATATTAATTAAAATATTAAAATAAAGGTGTAAATGTATGGTAGTATCTTATTTTGCTCACATTTGCTCAAGTATTCAGTTATTTTTGGATTTCTACGTATTACTCCCTCCTATTCATTCATTTTGTCCCTCTTTCTTTATCGAAGCTAGTCGGATTTTTGTCTCTCTTTCCTTTTTTGGTAACTTTTGTGTGGTCCAAATTTAATTACATGTGGGGTAGAGTGGAATACACAAATAGGATTATACATCCAGTTGTACCATAAGCATGGTACAACCAAGTATAAGAATTCGAGCTTATGTGTATTTTTTTCTGAGCTAATTTAAATTTTATGTTTTTAATGTGTAAATGAATGAACTCAAGACTTTCTAATAAAGCTCATATTCTTTAATATAAAGCTCGGATACTTTGACACAAAGCTCATGTTCTACACCGTACAACATATACATCTGGTTGTATAGTCCATGAATTGAGTGGAATAGAGTGTTTTGTGTGATCCAAAATCATTTTCTTAATTCTTGTGCAAAATGAATGAATAAGGCCCTGTTCTTTTGGACTGAAATTATCGAATCGAATCGAATCAATCGAATCGAATCGAATCGAATGGAGTGAATCGAATCGAATCGAACTTAATGGAGTGAATCGAATCGAATCGAATCGAATCGAATCGATTCGAATCGAACTTAATCGAATCGAACTTAATCTTGAAATAATAATAATAATAATAATAATAATAATAATAATAATAATAATAATAATAATAATAATAATAATAATAATAATAATAATAATAATAATAATAATAATAATAATAATAAATATTATAATAAAAATAATGCCAATAATAATAATAAATATTATTATAATATTATTCATTAATAATAAAATATTAATATAATCTAATAATAATAATCTAATAAGATATATAAAAAATAAAATATTAATATAATAATAAATAAAGTAATAATAATAATAATATACTCCCTCCAATCCTCTATTTTCTTCCTCTTTACTTTGGGCACAAGAATTAAGAAATTGAGTATTATATTGATAAAAAGTTGGGTGGGGTTTGATGATAGGAGACAGGGATGAATAATTAAGAGTTAAATAATGAATTGTGGGTCACAAATATTAAAGTAAGGAATAAAATAGGATTAAAAGAGTTGGGTGGGTGGGGTAATAGGAGAGAGGTATGAATAAAATAAGAGTAAAAAGTTACCAAAAATAGAAAGGGGAAGAAAACCTGAATAAACGTTTTAGGAAATAGGGAAGAATATGGTGAATTGGAGGGAGTATTAGTTATAATAATGATAACATTATTAATAATAATATAATATATTAATAATAATAACTAAAAAATAAATAATAATAATATAATAATAATAATAATAATAATAATAATAATAATAATAGGTCTAATATAATAACTTATTAACATAATAATATTAAATATAATAATAATATTAAATATGTGATTAATAATATTAATAATGAGTATATTAATAAAATAATAAATAATAACTTATTAATATAATAATAATAAATATAATAATAATAATAATAAATATGTTATGAATAATATTAATAATAATAAATATATTAATAAAATAATAATGATAATATAATAATAATAATAATAATAATGATAATAATAATAATAATAATAATAATAATAATAAATGTATTAAATATAAATATAATAATATAAACAATACGAATGAATTATTAATAAATATAATAGTAATATAATAAATATAAATATAAAAATAATAATATAATAATAATAACATTAGTAAACACATTAATATAAAAATAATAATAAGAATATCAATAAGAATAATAATAGTAATGTTGAAATAAATCGAATCGAATCAATCGAATCGATTCAATCAATCGAATCGAATCGAATCGAACTAAATTGAGCCGAAATCGAACTAAATCGAATCGAATGGAGCGAATCGAATCGATTAGAATCGAAATTAAGAATAGTAATGTTGAAATTAAGTCCAACTGAATAATAATAAGAATATCAATAAGAATAATAATAGTAATGTTGAAATAAATTGAACTGAACTGAACTGAACTGATCTGAACTGATTAGAACTGAAATTAAGTCCAAAAGAACAGAGCCTAAGAGGGAGTATATCCTTTGCTTTTAAAAACAAATACCCTTAAATTCTTTAATTATTTCATAAAATATATACCTTAACTAGTAAAATTTGAATTTTCTAATGGTTAAATTTAGTAAAGAAAATATGTTTATGATTGAGTAAACCAAATTTGTGATGATAATTTGACAAATCTTTGCCAAAAAATCAATAGAAAGCGCATATTAAATGGGACATTTAGAAAGACACATTAGAGCATATTAGGGTATTTTAAAAAGTTTTCATTAAATTTATAGGTACCAATGATTTTTTAAAATATGAGGGATAACACGAAAAATTCAAAAAAATACGAGGGTATTCTATAGAATTTGTTTTTTCTTTTTTGCAACTTTTGAATAAAGATATCTTAAATTAAAAATGAAAATAAAAATGTTTTCAGCTATTTGGAATAAAATGTTGCACGTTGGTAAAAATAGGTTATCATTTCAGTTACTTTTATCTCATTTTCTCCTTTTACCAAATACGGAATATCAACTAATTTTTCAGCTAATAATTTTAAAATTAAGAAAATACCTTATTTGTTACTTATTTAAGTAATCATAAACTATACATATACAATAAGTCTTGTTTCAGATGGTCTGAAATAAGTCGTATTAAATGCCACACTTTTTTTAATAGAATGTAACCATTTAATGACAAAATGTATAACTAAAGTTGTCACTTTTTACCCTGAAAATGATGGTAATATTTTATCATAAAATAGTAACATTTTATCGTAAAATGACTAAATTTAATCCGTCTTATTTCAGACGCGAAATAGCCCGTCTGAAATAAGAATTTGCGAAACACATATAATATGCCATTTCAATCACAAATTCTTTATTTACTTTTAAATGTAACCCAAATAAAAAAAAAATTAAACAGATAAATAGTTAGAATGGGAGTATGGGACCCATAGCACTTCACTATATAAAAACCTCCTACACCCTCCATTTTCACACATTATCCTCAATTATTCCTCATCTTATCTTATTATTAACCTAAAAATGTCTTCTTCATTACTCTTTACAGCTTTAATCACTCTTGTCCTACTCTTGATCGTCCCATCTTCCACTGCTTTTATCGCCGATACCGATGGCGACCCGATACACAATGGCAGGGAATATTACATTGTCCCAGTAACCTCTAAGAGCGGTCTAACCTACACCCAAAAAAATGGTGGATGTCCACTATATATAACCTCGAGTAGTAAAACTGAAAATTCACCTGGTACCCCTATTACGATCTTTTCCCCTGCCAGACTACCCTTCATTTTCCCTAACCTCCACATCGGCTTAAGTTTCAAGGGCCCCACGCCATGCGGGGAGTCTGTGATGTGGACACAAACCCTGGACCCGTCGTCCCGGAAGGCGTACATCACCACCGGCGGTGATGCGCGCATGTCTTTCATCATCACTAAGGGGAAAAAATCCAATAACCTACATACCTATGAGTTAAAGTATTTGTCTTTTGAGGATGATAATAGGAATAATGTTGGATTATTTGAGGATGATGGGCTCTTAGGTCTTACTAAGAATCCTACTGCCGTGTCCTTCAAGAAAGCTTTCAATTTTCTAGAGTTATCTACTTCTTAAAGATTAAATTAACAATAATTAATGTGTAAGATCGTTTTACAGTGTAAAACTACAACCCTTTTATTAATTGTGGAGACACTCATATATTAGTAGAGTAATATATGAGTGTCTGTTCAACTAATTGGAGGGTCGTATTACACGATATATAGTAAAGCGATTTTATTACATAATAATTTGTGTTAATTATTACTCCTACTCGTTATCTATGTACGGTGATGAATAATGAGGGTACTATAACGGATACTACGTAGTTCGTACTTCTGGGTTTGGTGCTGGAATATCTACGCATGTGTGTAATATTGTGTGGGTTTATGTCAAATGAAATGAAAACCCGTTTTTTTGGTATAATTACTTTGTACTCCGTATTTCAGTTAATAGCTAGTAAATTCGCTCCAATTAAACAAAAAATAAAAACAAATAATTGACACGAATAGAGTACAAAATTACACAATATAGTCTATATGGATGATATCGACTTATTGATAAAATGCCCTAATAAAATCTCATCGACACATACATTTATTTTAGCTTTTACTAATAATAACTTGCTTGGTGGGGAAATATTACTTAATTTACTTTGATAAACGCGGCTCAAGTCCATGTATTTTCGAGCATATTTTTAGCTTCAAAATATCTTCCATACTCTTCTCACTCTTATCTAGACCTTGAAAAATTGAACTCGCCCGAATGACCTGACTCAATGCCGGAATTCCAAGCCGAATTACGCTGACCCAATATAACCGATCTAAACCCATTTTGTTAATAGACTGGACAGTAATGAGTTGTCCGGTCCATAAAGAGTGCTACCAGACATACATTTTTTTTCTTCTTCTTGACTGAAGAGCTTCATTTAACAATACTATCTTAAACCCATCTTAATATTCGTACGATAAACTACAAAAACACAATTAAGACTAGTCACATGCATGCAGCATATCGAGAAGGAGAGAGCCGTTAGGCAACAAGTATGCGACTACATCTAACCACGTATTACGGTAGTAGATATAATTAAGAAACCAATTAGGCCCTGTTCTTTTGGACTTAAAGTCACTTAAATATAAGTTCACTTCAGATCCTATAAGTTGATTCGATTCGATTCGAGATCCTATAAGTTGATTCATATTCTATAAGTTGATTCGATTCGAGATCCTATAAGTTCGATTTAGTTCGAGATCTTATAAGTTCGATTCGAGATCTATAAGTTGATTGATTGATTCGAGATCCTATAAGTTGATTGATTGATTGAGATCCTATACCTCACTTAATTTAAGTTCACTTCGATCCTATAAGTTCGATTCGATTGATTCGAGATCCTATAAGTTTGATTCGATCCTATAAGTTCGATTCGATTCAGATCGTATAAGTTGATTCGATTCGAGATCCAATAAGTTGATTCGAGATCATATAAGTTTGATTCGATTTGATTCGAGATCCTATAAGTTCAGTTCAGTTCAGATCAGATAAGTTTCAGTCCAAAAGAACAGAATCTACACTTGTTTGTTGCGATACTACGGATTCAAACATAATTATATTAAGTAGACAAAATTAGTTTCAGAATAATGTATTTTACAATAAATTTGTATTAAATCTCTTTACAATGGTATTATATCGTTTTATATTTATATTCAATTACGATAAAGGAACATATAATGCATGTAAATCAAAATGAGCTAGTGTCACATAAAAACATCAAAAATTACACAACCTGATAATACTATCTCAATTTCTATCGTAAAAACCTACAAATATAACAATTATGTAATGAATTCATGCCACTTTAGTATAAAAATCCCCTTACTCCTTCCCATTTCACACATATACTCAACTTAACCTAAAAAATAATAAAAAATATTGAAATGTTTGAATTCAATTCCTAATCCAATTCAAAAATTGCATTTGGAAAACCCGTGGAATTGGAATTAGAATTGAATTTGGGCGAGACGGATATGGGTCGAGGCCATTGGATATTTTGTATTTGAAAAAATTAGATATTGCCTCGAAAAATATTGCGATCGGAAAAAATATCATAAATAAAAATATACGTAATTTATTTTCGCAGTACGATTTTTACTCATTACACTACTTTTTACACTAAACTTTCCATTACTCTACCCTTCACTCAAAAAACATCAAAAATTCTCTCTTCTTCTTCTCTTCTTTTCAATCATTTACCTCATTCAAATTCTACAATTATGAATGTTTATTTCACCATAGAGCAGGTTTTTTTTAATTCATTAAACATTAATTCTAATCAAATTGAGTTTTTATATAATTTTGTATGTAATTTTTAATTAGGGTTTATGTGAAATTATTTAGGGGTTAATTAATTTGGGTTGGATGTTTTAGGCATATTGCTTGTCGCTGGTGACCGGCCGTCTGACGGTGGCCGACAGTGCCTGACTGACTGACGGTGCCAGGCGTGTGAGGGAGTGTGAGTCAAGGGAGAGAGCGCGAGAGAGAAAGGTTTGCTGCTGGTTGTCGTCGGTAATGGTCTGATGGTTT